>NC_045693.1:8584109-8891133 GCF_003331165.1 Xiphophorus hellerii
ACCATTTAATATTAATAACTCTTGCCTCCCACTTCCTCCTGGTTTTGTTTCTTCCGAAAAAGAAACAACAGGCCTTTTGAATCCCAGAAAGGTGATAGACATTGCCTCTTACAAAGGACTGTCCTTGTCTTTTGTGCACGTGTAGTGATCGTTTTCTTAGTTGCACCTTACTAGCAACACAATCTTATTTTGCCTTTAAAACTGTCTTAATTCTTTGAGAAATAGACTCAGCGAGATATTGGAAACATTCCTCAAGATTTTAGTCCATATTGACATAATAGTTGTAAATATTTTTGGCTGGACAACCAAAAGAGACAAAAGAGTTTAATAATATCAGTGCTGTGGGGAAATAAACAAATAACTTCTGGATAGCCTACCTTAGCAAAACTATTGTGATAAATTATTTTCATATTCAGTCTTGAAAACATGCAGGAAAGATGTCAACAGGTGAACAAAATTTGTATCCAAACATTTCAGTACTTCACACTAAAGGTATAACAATATGCATAATATTGGAAACTAGGAATGTACAATTAAAAAAAAACAACTTTACCAAACCATAAATGTATTTCAAAGAATAACATCAAATCACACTGAAAGTGATGGACTTTTGAACTACTATGAAGGTACTGCTGTGTTTTGTCCTCTAACACAGAATTGTGAAAACATGTCCATTTTAAATAGCTAAGGACACAAGTGGTCATCAATCTGAACGCTAACTTGCTGTTTTTTTTGAGTCACTTATATTTGTAGACTGCTCTCTAACACAGAAAAATATTTTTTGTGTCAAAGAAATAAAGTAAAATCAACTTATTTAATACTAGTGTGCTGCTCTAGAAATTATAAGACTTGAATGTTTACTTTCACCTAGATTTTCTTAGAGAATAGTGCTATTTCATTAAAATTAAGATAATGTTTTTGTAGTAGTACAAGGTCTTGTGACATCATGCTGCAATGAGTCTAAGGCATAAAAAGGTGGAGACAATTACAGAGTTTACTCTTTTTCTAACAATGGAAAGTTGTAAGCCATAAATACAGCTGAGAATGAGGATATTTTTTGATGGTGTTTCTTTCATAAACAGAGGATTGGTAAATAAAATTAGTTTTCCAGTCAGTGTTTTCCTACAACCTATTGACCTTCTTAGCAATGCATTGAAAAGATTTGATATATTTTTTATTGGGTCAGCAGTGATGACACTGGCAGTCGAGATTAAAAATTTAAGAGCAAGTGTATTTGAAGCAGCTCTGGTAGTGGCACTGGCTCCATGTCATATCCCCAAACATTACAGCGCCATATTAAATTAACATAAAAACCCTCAACTTTACAGAGCCGCAACGTGACCAGAAACGGCAAATGTGAGGCACAGGTAAGGGAGTTAACTTCAGTCACTCTGGTGCGTCCACTTGAATTTTATTTAAGGGATTTTGACCATAAAAGCTATATGATGGAAAATGTAATTGGTTTTGAACCTTTAATCTACTAAAACAATAATAATGTTAAGTAACCCATGCCTGATATGCCTAACAATAAAGCCTGAAAGTGGGCAAACAGCCCAGAGAGGTGCATGATGAAGCTGATTTTGGTGTGGTTCTGCCTCTATGTTAGAATTAGAAACAAGCTCAAATTGAAGTTATCCATATTTTGCACCTGCAATAGTGTTTTGAAAACGACCTCCTGTTTTCTTTTCAAACAGAAAGAGAAACTATTAAAAATATAAAACTGCTCCGCTCAAGGAGATGAGCCGCAAAGGGAGATTCACAAAATGTTATCTGTTGTCTGAAAAGATTGGGCATTATTGATTAAAACATCAAAAAACTAATCCATAGTGTTCATCCAAAAACTACAAGTAATTATTGCTGCTGTGCAGAGGCACCTGCATCATACACTGGTTACACTGTCACCACCCAAAACACACATTTTTTGTCATATTGCAGGTTTGAAATGTCACATTAGTGTCCATATTTTCTTCCTTGAAAATGACTTGAGACATTTTAGATCTACATATTTCACCAGCCTTTTTTTTTTTGCTGTTAGCATTTAAATGCTACTACTCAACCATGTGGTTCATCCTTTCTTAATAAACTAATGTGCAAATTTACAAATCAAGGGGTCCAAGAATGGTTATAAAATGAGGTGGATGATTGACAGCAGGAAAGTAAGCAGAAAGCTTTCTTGAAAAATGTTTCAGCCTTTTTGCTTCCACTTACCACAAATTTTTTGCTGTCTTGCCTGTGGACATAAAAGTGAGAAAAGTCTATTTTTTGAACACCAACACATAAAAGCTTGAAAAAGTCTAACATGAAATAAAAGTTTGCATGAGAAAGACATGGCAATCCACATGGTGAATGCTGAGATCAGCAGGGAGGTCTATTCACTAGTTTGGTGCTTTTCATTTACTTTCTAATGTTAAGATGTCCCTTTATTAAAACAGCAGCAGGAAGAGATAAAGAATTCAAAGAGATTTACCTGGAGGCTTTCAAAGACAGTGATGATGTGAGGTCTCTAAGAAGGAAGTATGTTTTTATGTTGGTAGCAAAAGTTGAACTTGATTAGGTTATCTTCTTCCCGCAGGAATGACAACCTGGAAATCAATAGCAGCACTGTAGACAATTTCTGTGAGTGACACGGAAAGACAGCCGACAAGTGAATGAAAATTAGGCGTTTAAAAAAAAAAAAGGATGAGGCAGATAATTCACTGCAGTATGCATGGCCTGTGCTGCAGCATTGCTATCCATGTCAGAGCAAATGTAGCTTGAAATGGCATAAATATTGTATGTACACAGAAAAAAAACACAGCAAGTACACATACAAAGAACAGCTTTTATTCATTGGAGACTATTTTTCACGTTATAAAAGGGAGGCAAAGAAACGCCTGGAGGCAGACAATGAGTACAATATGTGCCCTCTCTTTCTTAGTGCTTCTCTGTCCTCACACTTGAGGCAGAAAATATCGACCGGTGTCCAATTTCATTTTGTGAATCATGATACAGCTGTGTGGTTCCTGGGGTGGATGCCCGACTGGTGTTCAGGAATCCAACAATGCTGCCGCAAACCAGAGCGTCTGGGCTCCACGTCTGCATTGTGTGTTGATGGTTAACAGCCTGGTGATGAAATGCAGACTGAAAGGAAAGGCTGGAGGCAGAACAGATCCGATATTAAAGCTATTGCACTGGTTATTGAGTTTGCCTGGTTTCATATTTCTTCGTGTTATGGCAGATTTACCGTGGATTACAACATGTGGTCGAGGGACTTAACTTGGATTGGGGACGGCTTAGACGACCAGTAGGAGGCCACAGGCATTGTGCTGCACACTCCAAGAAATTTTCATCAAAATAAAACAAACTTCATTAATTTATCAGCCGAGTAACATTTATAAAGCCCTGTTTTCTGGTTCTGCTTTTAAAAACCCTATTTTACATCTGGATTTTTACACATGAGGACATACTGCCAGTTTTTTTTTAAGCAAACTATATTAAAATATAAGGTACTTTTTTGTTTTTGTATAGCACATTTTGTGTGCAAGACAATTCAAATCACTTTACAACAATGTTCATAGTATTGCTTTATTTGTGTCTGAAGTATGACTTTATCTTTTCTAGCTGTCATGGTAACTCAAAGCAAAAACAAGAAAGCCGCATTTCGCTCATGCGGATGTGAGGTCAGCGGCATACGTGTAAAGAGCCCATTGCATATAGTTTAAGATTGACGTTTCTGAGGTTTTTTGTCTTGTTCCTGTTTGTGTGGGGTGTTTCCTTTCCTGCTTACTCCCATCTCTGAGTTTCTTTATCACCATTTGGTGTCAAGATAACCCAAGTTCTCCAGGTTCTACTTTTTGTTGCTGCTGTTTTGGACTCAATTTCTGCTTTGATCTTTTGTTTTTCAGAATGAAAATCTATTCTCACATTAACTTTACCTCCTGCTATGTTTGAATTGTTGTCCTTCATGAATAACAAAATTCCTCCACAATGTTGTGAAAAACTGATAGACAGAAGCCAGCTAGGTCAACTTTCTGCAGCTGAAGTTGATTCTACATGTAGTTAAATCATGAAGCGTAATTAGCTTTTAATGCACAACTTTTTTTTCCCCATCTCTTTTTAAAAAGAAATAGCAGTGTCATACCTGCTGTGCTTTTACACTTGAGGTTAGACTGAAATACTGAAACTATATCATGATTTTATGGAAAATCTGTGAGCTGAAAGTCCTGCAACTGGAAGCGTTCCTTCTCCAACACACCTGGATCAAATGAATGGCTCATTACCAGGTCTCTACAGAGCTGAGTCACATGATGATGAGGGAATTTTAGCCTTTAGATTCAGGTGTGTTGGCATGGAGCTGCATCCAAAAGTTGCAGGACAGCAGCTCTCCAGGACTGGATTTGTCACCTCAGCATTCACACATTTTCACTATATGACTGACACAAGCTCTAGATCATATTTGCTAAATTAGCTTTGAAGCAGTGCAAGAGTAAAGCTGCTGGTGGCTAAAAATAAAAGCTGCCAACATTGGGACAATGCAGCTGGTCAAACTTATAAATCTGCTGTGTTGTGTTTCTTTTGGGATGGCTACATTGTTCTGAACAGATGTTTCCCCAATTAGATATTCCCGTTGACATTTTCAGTGCTCAGTTTAATTATAATACGAGCTAGACGGGAAAGTTTAAATCTGAAGAAAAAATAATCCAGGATATTTCTTTAAATTCATGGGAAGTAGGATTAATATTTCAAACAGTTCCAAAGAAATTAAGTATTTGCTTTTAATTAGTTATACTGTAGACTTTTAAGTCTGGCTTGATAAAGAACTATAAGGCATCCTCACTCAGTCTGACATTTAAGTCTTGGATTGTAAGAAAAACAATGGGTTTTGAATCATTAACTATAACAGCCTTGCTTTTTATTCTCCCTGTGAAAACCAAGATCTACTTAATTATATTTAAGAAGAAATTGACCATTTGGTTTCTACATAAGCTGACACAATTTAGCAAAATTATTATTTTTTTAATCAAATATAGGACTAATGTGGTGAGCTAATGTAATGCAGTAATTCCAGTGATGATCTACTAATGAGACATGTCATTAGTAATGTAACAGCAAGTAGCTCAGGCCACTCAGACAGATTGTATTATAGCCACGGTTTGCACAGAGGTTATATCTTTCTAATGCTGATAGGTCCGTATTGCACATTAGTATAATGTTGTTTACTTCATCACCACCATAATCACATCCGTATTAACTTAAGTGAAACAGCAAAGAAAATGATGAATGGTGACTTCTTTTTAACATGTGCTTTGTATGGGTATTTTAATATGCAACTGGAAATAAAATAAGAGCACTAAACCCCATTGAAAACTTATTTAATTAAATTTATTTCTGAACTCTTCCTGAGTTAAAACATTGGTATTCTTGTTTCTAAATGAATATGAACTTTACTTGAGGTCTGAAAGCAATGGTATATTTTTCATTATGTTGACCATTTCTCATTTTCTGCAAATAAATAAATTTCTGCTCGGAATTTCAGAGATATGCTGTCAGTAGTTCATCGAATAAATAAACAATGTTCATTTTACTTGAAAATATACCCATAAAAAGTAAAATCAGAAAAAATTGTAAATTAAAGTGGTCTCTTAATTTTTTCCAGAGTTGTATATATGTTCAAAAATAATTGGTCAGATTTTACAACATTGTGATGAAGGAATATGAGATTAGTTCCCTGCATGTAAAAAAAAAAAAGAAAAAAAAAAGTGGATTAAAATATTAATCGATGCAGATCCATGGTAGTAATTATATAATGTGGGCTCAGGTTTAAACTTTCAGCAACAGTTGTTGAGATGATGAAAAAAGGGAATAATTCACCTCATGGTGAAACGTAGGTCAAACGTATGTTTCAAAAAGAAATTTAACTCTTACCTTACCTCATGTTGGTTCAATCTATCTGATCAAGTGCCGTACAATCTCGTTTAAACATAAAAGTATCTTAATTTCAATCTAATCTACTCAGACAATGGTAAGCGATGTGCTTATGCCAGCGTTGATCAAAATAATGGCATCTTGCAAAAATTTTGCATTTTACAGTTAACTTGTTTTCATTTTTATAAGTTTGGTTCAAATTTAGGACAGTGTTAGAAAATGTCCAGTTTCATTTAAATGGATTTCTGCTAAATAATTCATGCTTTATTCTCTTTGAGTTCAGCAAACTAACATTCCCAAAAAGAGACGATTTAATGGAATTGGACTGCGAATTTCCCACCATGCCCATTTTACAAGCAGCACATATGGCTTCATGATGAGCCATTGTGTTGGTAAAGTTTTAAAGTGCTGCACTCAGCCAAGACTACCTGCTGTAGCTAAGTAGCAAGTTAATCTCACTCTGCTCTGTCTGCACAGAGACCGAGAGACGCTTAGTCTTCCTGAAACAGCTTCTGGTGGCTTTACATTTTTTTCCAATGTCTGGATAGCGTCTATGTATAGTTTTGGCTGCTTGGAAAATGTCTCATAAATATTAGAAATATTATTTGGGAATAAAAGGCATAATTTAACAGACATAAACAGTAAACCAAGTTACAAGGATGCAATGAAGTTTTTAAAATGCTTAATGGAAAAATGTCTGGTTTTGTACAACTAAAATCTTTGCTTTTGACTTTTTTTTAACCCTCCCTTCTGTCATCCATCCTTCCTTTTCTACTGGAGGCATTTCTAAGTTTTTTTTTTCTAACATCCCATTTGCATCTGGTGTCCCAGAGCCTGTACTTACTCACTTTGCTGCCGACATGCTTTCCCCTCCACAATTATTTCTTCAATTACCTTTCACGTCCTGCTCTGTGTGAAGCCAGGTTTGCTTTGTTCGCCAGCACATTCAAGTCTGTTTCCTCTGCCACTCTCTTTAATTTTGCTTGGGTTTGTCCCCTTTTGATATATTTTTTTTCTGCCTTCCCCGTTTTATGTCATGCTTGGATGATTTGTCTGAGCTGGAACGATATTTTTCTTCAGAGGTTGATTCTGTGTCAGGTCCGTTCCTGCTGCCTCAACTCGTATGCATTGCTTAATTGACAATTTGATATTTGGAGCACATGCTCACGTGTCAGTGATAAAAGTCATAAAGACTCAAATCCAATTAGCATCTGCAGCTTCACACTGTGATGACAGCAAGTTGGATTACTGTGACAGGCTAATCAAAGCATCAAGAAAGAAGACATTCCTCCATCCATCCATTTTCTTACACCCTTCTCCCTAGTGGGGTCGGGAGATGCTGGTGCCTATCTCCAGCTAACGTTCCGGGTGAGAGGCAGGCTACACCCTGGACAGGTCGCCAGTCTGTCGCAGGGCAACACAGAGACAGACAGGACAAACAATCATGCACACTCACACTCACACCCAGGGAGAATTTAGAAAGACCAATTAACCTGACAGTCATGTTTTTGGACATGACTGTCAGGCCCAGCACCTGCCCAGCACCGCAATCCACAGGAAGCCGGAGAACCCAGAGAGAATCCTCGCATGCACAGGGAGAACATGCAAACTCCATGCAGAAAGACCCCGGGCCAGGAATCGAACCCAGGACCTTCTTGCTGCAAGGCAACAGTACTGCAGTACACATTTTAGTAAATGTTGATTAAAATTGCATGAGAAATTTCTTAGTCTTGCTGCAGGAGAGATTAATTCTTTGGAGGTATCCTGCTGCCCTTTGATCTAAAACACGTCCCTGATGTGTGAGCTAAAATTAATCATGAGTTTGAAACCATCAGCATGATGTCCAGTTCCTACATATTTTCCCCTGCTGTTGCATCTCTGCCCAGTCTGCTGCATAACTTGAGATGTTCAACAGCATCCAAAGATGTACCCAAAATAAGTTATTACCAAACCTATTCTTGAAATGGGCTGTTTATAAATTTACTTTATCTAAACACACACAGAAAATCCATAATAAGCAGTAGCTTTAGTTTCCAGAGTGCTTCATTTTGAATCAATATACAATACTTATGAAATATCACCAAACATGGTCAGACATGGGTTTATCCTACACAAATAACACATTTCCACAAACATTAAATCCAAACTGAGAGGCAAGAAAAAAAAAGTCTCAAAAATGAACTTAAATGCAAGCGATTTCTTATTCCATTACGCGCGTTGGTGTCTGAGAACATCTAAAGAAACGGATGAGAACTTCAAGTCACATGTGAGCATCAACTTCAACCTCTGGCATCTGTTGTTCAGCCTGAAGGATATAATCAAATGCTCCACCGAACTCCAGATGGTGGCGTTCTTCAGCAGGGTCTCCGCATATTTCCACTTTGCCCCAGGGTAGCCATCAACCTGGAGGTCAGTGCAGTCGAAGGTGGGGAGGCGGGCAACATTTGAGTCTCTCAGGATGACCCACCTCCTGCAGCTTGTTGGGGGTCGACACATGACTTGTCGGCCTCCGTCGGGCAGCTGGAGCCACTGCAGGTGGCAGCTCTTCCTCTATGGTTCTGCCACTGGCTCGTCGAGCAGGAGCCAGAGTCTGGCTGTTTCCCCAGCTGCCTCGTCTCTGGAGTCCTCTCCATAGGGAGACTGGCCGGTTGGTATGTGGTCTCTCATGGTGGCCAGCAGCAGGAGAAGGGCCGGACTGGGCAGGTGCACAGCAACGCAGTCCAGTGTCCCTTCCTGGTCCAGCCTTGGCCACCCCTACCTCAGTCGGAGTGACGTGCAGGGTCCAGTTCCCACATCCCTACTTACTCCCCCAGCAGGGTCTTTGGCTGGAGCACTGTGGAGTCTTTCAGGCGGCAATCCAGGTTCCGCTGAGCCCACTTGGCGGTGATGTCAAAGGTGGCCTCTCATGCCCCCAGCTGAAACCCCAATAAAAGTTCAATATCCCCAGCCAAGCACACCTTGTAAAGGTCCCTGAGGATCAGAAGGGTGGTGAATGTCCACTGTCTGTCATTCCCACTGATAAGCTCAGAAGTGGGTACCCAGGAACGTCTGACAGGCATTTTGTCAGTCTTTGCAGAGAGGGCTCCGTCTCATTGCTGCTTACATTATTTAGGTGATGCAGCACCTTAATGACCTTGTGGATGATCCTGATCTTGGTGGGTATGTCTGGATCATCAGAATGCTGGGCACCCTGTTGTGGCGGAGCGGGCCGTTCCTGGCCTCCGCACTTCACGTTGGGAAGCACAGACTGGGAAGCACTGGCGGTTCTGCAACCTTGGGCGGTTCTACAGTGCCGGCTCCCACTCGTTCCTGGTCCACCTAGAGGACTCATGGGGCCCCCAGCCCCTCTCTCACTGCAGTGACCATCTTGGCTGTTGGGCCATGGGACAATCGACGTCCTGGTTGTTGACCACTGCGGTGTAGGTCCAGGGAAGCCTTGGAAGGCTCCTCATGAATGGAGGGCGGATGGGTGGCCTGGTCCACAGCCTGCACGCAACCAGCGTCCACCCCTGGTCCCTCTCGTCTTCAATATAATAGCGCGGCATATTCTGCTGTTTGGGCAGACCCAGAATGAAAATATACTACCTGAAACTGAAATCTAACTAGAAAATAAAACCTAAGTTCCCTTTGGACTGAAAACGAACTAAAAACTATCACTTCCAGTGACACTGTACTTTAAAAATAACTGAAATTCAATGCCTTAGGGAAGGTTAAATATTAAATTTTAATGCACAAAGCACGGACAAACTCACAAAACAACTTACAGAGATAAACCTGTGCAAAATTTCGGATCGGAATTGATCCTTCTTCAGGCAACTTGGTCAGTCGTTCTGTATCGCATCTTGTCCGCATTCGAGACAGATCGGAATGGCACTGGAGTCGTTCATAATTCCCTCCAGCACCAACTGGAACCAATCACCACTGCCAATTACGGCAATTCCGCTTGGAGTCAATTAACGATTGGTTGGGCAGCCTACATTGCCAACCGGAAACAATTCAAAGTTTTGAGTCCACATGCTCAACATAGTTACATTTTTACATTATTTACAGAAAACAATAAAAACAGTCTCCATTGAGTGAGTCTCATTTTTGAAAACTGAACAATGAACCATTTGCTATTTGGAGACAGATGTGTTGCGGAAGAGATGGATCTGACAAATTTATGCACACTAGACGAAGAGTGAGCACTCTTCCTATGCTTTGAAGATGCAAAGTTGCACTAGGCTGTTTAGAGTTGGGTCTCAATATGGGAGAAAATTGATCCTTAGGACAAAAAGAGGTCTACATATATTTATTTTTACCCTTTTTATAAAGAAACGGACAAATATGCGGCATATTGCAAGAAATACCCTCAGGATTCTGTCAAGCTTCATCCCATGACAGCAAAACCTGTGCTCCTCTGTCAACACTGTGGCGGCCAGAAAGGTCTAAATGTTCCACAACTGTGCTGGATAAATTATTCTTCTCTGCACCCATTTTTGGATTCTGCTTGGGACACTGGGAACCTAAAGCAGCAGCACAAAAGTAGAGCTTGTGATAGATCATAATTCAAACTGTCTGACCACGTTACACAGAAGCACTATGCTCGGTTTAGGCTCTTTGGAGCCTTGTTCAAACGAAAGTACCAAAGAGAATTAGGATTAGGATGGATATTCAGCAATGGCCCGGGGTGTTTTAGAGGGAAATCTAGCTCTTCGCCTGTCTTAGCTTTTTAGTTGTACAATTGCCATACCTGTCAGTGCTGCTACTGGAACCAGGAAACTCATTGCTTGAGGGAACAAAGGTGAATCCACCCTCCCCTTTATATCAAAATGTGGCTGTTTGTCAGACTAATCAGTGCATTGTAGGAAAGCATTGAGCGAGAACATGTAGAAACCACTGCAAAACCCTAATGCATTTATTCACCTTATTGTCTAATGGAGTGAGACAGCGGTTTGCAGTGTGGTGCTGAATCGCTAAAAGCTGGAGCAAACTCTCCAGAGGTGCCGGGAAGCCTTGGGTAATGCCGTAAGAGCCCATTATATCTACATACACCCCAACACACACTCACTGCACCAGAACCTGCTTCCATTACGCTTCTCTAGCTCATGCTTACAACATGCTTTTCAAATACAAGGCTGCATTTTTACCTGCTAGCTTTTAGGGACTAAACTTGTTTGGGAAAATAAATAGCCCTTATTTACTACCCTGCTGTGTCTAGAATCCAGAGCAGAATTTCTGTTAGCATTATTCTATTTTAAGAAAGTATCCATATATTGTAATACATTGCAAGTTGTGGAAGTTGCCATGTGAAATTGTTTTTCTCAGGTGGACTTCAATGCATTTAATCTGAAAACACAAACTATTGTGCACTGAAAAAGTGTTGCCATCCTTCCATATTTGTCTCACTCAAATACTTCCACATCATCAAACCCATTTTAATATTAAAGATAATCTGAGTGGATGCAAACAGCAGTTTTCAAATTATGATAATTTGATAAGAAAAAAAGACATCCCTATGTCGAAAAGGAATTGCCGCCCTTTGCATATCAAGCAATGCAACAGTTTGACATTGCAAGTATTTTATATCACCATGGCAGAATTCGGATCCATTTTTTCTCATAGAATATTTTTTCCATCAGATTGGAGGGTCTTTGAGCATAAAACTAAATGTTTAAGGTCATGCTACATTATTACAATCAGATTTAAGTTCAGAATTTAACTAGGCCCCTTTAAGACTTCATTTTATTAAAATATAGCCATTAAGATATGAACTGCTGCATAACCAAAAATACAACTCAATGTCAAAAGATTCTGCTGCAGGATTTTGAGCTAGAGAGTAAAATTCATGGTCAGTTTGTGACAAGCTGTGCAGTTCCTCAAGCTGAATATTAAGTCAGGCTTTTGTTTTCTATTGATGGATGGAAATTTTGGACAGTAGAGTTAATATTAAAGTCTGGAAATTAAAATATTTTTCAATAAGCCATTTTTTTTTCTTTTCACACTTATTCACAACTTTTAAAATACTTCAGAATCTATACTTTTCCAGACTACAGAGAAACACTGGATGTAGCTTTTGATCTTAGAATGTCATGTAGCAACATGACGCTTGCTTAATGATTGCTTGCCAAAAGGTACAAAATAAACATCTTTAGAAATAACTGATGTAGTGTGTTTCAGACAAGGTCGTTCATCTTCTTGTCTAGCACACAGCAATAAAGTGTGTAGGTATATTTCACAAACTGCCAAAATAAAGCTTTGTCACTATGTTTCATGTCAAAGAAAAAAAAATAGATCATGACATAAATCATTACTTTTCAATCCTCGCATCACTAGTCTAAAGAGGATCTTGGAGTCATAACAGCTGTGACAGAAAGCCTCACTTTAGTACAAAGATCAAGTTGTTATATTTATCCTGGAGGTCTGCACAGAATATGTCAGAAAATGCAATGACGCTTCTCTCTACACCTGCAATAGGGCTTCAGATAATTGCCTCACAACATGGATCCCACTTAAATGACAGCATTTAAGCGCCTCTATGACCAAAGCATCACTCATCCATCCACGCCTGTTTAACAAGAACGCCTATAGTTACTGTGAAAATACTCTTAGGAGGAAAACAATACCATAAAAAAAGAAATACAGTTGGTCCCTGTGCAGGTATCTGATTTTAATTACTGAGTTTTGCCTTTTATAAAATTTAATTTGATCTTGATACTTTAAAGTTCACATAAAAAGTGTATACAGCAATTGAACAAATCTCTTAACTGCAGTAATTTAGTATTTCAATTCTAGGTACATAGTGCTGTTAATGTCCTTCAACATTTTCATATCTACTGCAAATTTCATTGGATTTTATGTGATGGACAAAAACAATGTAGAGTCTAGTTGTGAAGTGCAACAAAAAGGATTCATGGTTATTCAATGTAGAGTCTAGTTGTGAAGTGCAACGAAAAGGTTTTATGGTTATTAAAAAGATGTGTAAATGTGCGACTTGTGGCAGAGCCAAGATAGACAGCCAGTAGAAAAAGGAATTTGGGGGGCTTTAAATAAAAAGGAAACTTGCAAAAAAAATCACGAGCACATGAGGGTATGGAGTACGAAAAACAGTCAATGACATGAGGAAAGTAACAAAACAGCAGGGAATGATAGAAACAGAGGCTTAAGTACTGGGGAGTGTGATTACTGATCAAGAAACAAGGGGTTGATTAGTAGCAGGATGCAGCTCTGTGGGTGGGAAGGCAAAAACAGGCAGACTGAGGGAAGGAGACCAATTAACACACCTGCAAGTAGACATAAATAAACTAAGGGGAGAAGGCTAAAACTAATCCGAGGAAATTACATTCAAAATTACAAAGAACAGAAGGAAAGGACAAATCTAAGAAACTAAAGACAAAGGAATAAACTAACATGATAGCACTTTATGGACTATAATGAAAACAGAGAAATGAACATGGCAATAAGAAACACTGGTCACTCTGGTCCAGCCTAAATGGTTCTGTGTTGCTCCGGTTATCACATTAGTTTGGCTGACCTTGCTTTAGAAGTTTCAGCTTACAACCAAAACATTGTTGCACACTTCTATTGTAATGGTTATATAAAAGCTTCAAGGTGCTTTGTAGGTTTGTTGCATGTTTGTGTAACCAGACTGTATTTGTATTTCTAATTACAAAAAAAGTCATCCGTTACTTGGATTGTTCCTAAAGCTGACTGCAAACACTTTGGAAACCAATATAACTGCTATAAACACGGCGACTTTAAGATGAGGGAGCACCGCTTCTTTATTTATTCTTCTGTGGTATTGTGTTAAACTGGTAGGTTCTCCCATTTTGTAATCTTGTTCTGCAGGAGAGATAGGTGCTGGTCATTTTTCATCTAAATACATTCAAATTTATGAAGTATATTTTTGTTACCATCAGCTTCCTGATATACAGCTCTGGAAAAAAATAGGAGACCACTTTAAATGATCATTTTCTCTGACTTTCCTTTTTATAGGTATATGTACAATGAACATTGTTCTTTTATTCTTTGAACTACTGACAAAAAAGATGCAGTGCTTTCATACCTCACATAATGCAAAGAGAACAAATTCATATTCATTTAGAAACAACAATGCTAATGTTTTAACTCAGGAAGAGTTCAGAAATCAATATTTGGTGGAAAAACCATGAGGCTTTCAATGGGGTTCAGTGCAGTGGGCTTGTCATTTTCTGTGCCTCTAACCTTTGGCCTCTCCAGAGTTGGTAGTTCAGATTAGGCAGCTCTGCAGCTGAAAGTGAACATAGGCATACAATGATCATAATGATGCTTATTATTTGTGCAGATATTTATCCAAATATCAGGATTAATTTATATTCCAGAAAAACTGAATCAGAATTAGGAATAAGTGATAAAAATGACCTATTAAATAGCTCAGAGAGCAACATCGACCAAGCTACAGCCTATATCCTCTGCCTGTGAATTACAGCATGACCTGCGAGAACAGGTTATGTCTCGCATAGAGGGAGAAACAATGATTCAAAGGGTGACAACTTTTCATCAGGGCACCGTCTCTTATACGCTCTCTGACGTGATATTTCACACAAGCTGTCAGGTGTCCCACAGGAAGCATCAAAGCCAGAGTCGGCCTTTAGAGTTATTGATGAAGAACAACGCCAGCGATGGATTATCATAAATATCTGAGGACATCCAATAAAACTATCAAGCATCCAGCATGAGACAGATGGGCCGTGCTGACTGGCTGTTTCTCAGCCACAGTTCTGGGTTAGAAATCGTCTAGCTCTAGTTCAACATGATTGTTTGATAAAATAAAATGCACCCATTTCTTATCTGTGTCTGATTTTATCTGGTGCACAAAGGACAATAACTCTGCAGTGGCTGGCTTTGAAATAGACACTTGTGAATTTCTAATCAGCACAACAGAGACATTTTGTGTGTACGACACTCAACAGATTTGCAGAATACGGCAACTTATTGATATCTTTGCTGCTCAGCGTCTGGTGCTGCAGGATACACGCAGAATAATCCTCCAACACAGTCAAATCATCGGCACCATAATGGAGCTGCCAGAACGTGTCAACACAAAGTGGCCCAATTTTATCTCTGCATTGCCAGTGGATCATTAGCAGTTTAGGACAAAAAAAAAAAGCTCTGCTAAAGTTGGAACAGCTGAAAAAAAAAACTGTTGAATTCTTATTTTTAAGTGGGACTCTATCCAACTGGAGATGCTTGTCATGGAGAGAGGAAATTTCAAATTTGATGTTTTCTTTTCCTTGGAGTGATATTTGTTATTGTAAAGAAAGGCTAAGAGAAAGAAAAACTGTATTTTCCCAAAAAACAACTGGTGAAGACAAACATAAATGCTCATATTGAGTTTTTTTAATGTGTGGTTTGTTGGAGGACCCAAATGTAGTTTCATGATAAAATAAACACTTGGTTTATTAATGAGGAGCATGTGATAAAGTCCCAGGATGAGCCTATTGGAAAGAGATCAAAGACCAACAATCACCAAGGAGCTTAAATACTGGCTAGATGCAATGAGCGATAATGAAAACAGGTGAGTCTAATCAGTGGAATGATGAACAGCTGAAGCAGAGAGCTGAGTGAGGAAGGTGAAGGAAGGAAACGAATTAACATGGAGAAAACACAGAATAAGCTGAACTTGCTTTTTATATTAACAGCATTTTATATTTTTACAATTTATAGCATTTTATATTTTATTTTTTATTTTATCTACAACTACTACTCAGTGGTAGTTGTTATTGTGTCTTGTCTCTATGCTGTAACTGCGAAGTAATTTCCCTGCTGGGATGAATAAAGTACTTCTATTCTATTCTATAACTAAAACCCAAAAGGATCTACAAATCTGAAAGGGACAAACTTGCACTTTAATAAGAGCATGAACAAAAATAAACAGAAAACAAGAATAAGGAATAAGGCTGCACAATAGGTTAAACCAGTGCTTCTCAATTCCAGTCCTCAAGCCCCCCCTGCTCTGCATGTTTTAGATGTGCCTCTATTTCAGAACAGCTGATCCAAATGACTGCATGACCATCAAGTACTGCAGATGCCTGTTAATCACCCATATATTCAATCCAGGTGTGTGGCAGCAAGGAAACACCTAAAACATGCAGGGTAGGGAGACCTGAGGACTGGAACTGAGAAGCACTAGGTTAAACCAACTAAAATGCAACTAAATAAATAAGATAGAAAAGTAAAACAATAAAAACAGCAACAAAAATGTTTGTCCTCTTGTAGACTATTCAGTTATTTTGTGACCTCTTCAAATCCAAGCTTATACTCTGTTATCATCCATCTATTCATGCAATTGGCAATTTGTGTCTACTTCACAATATTCTACCAAACCAACATTTTTATCTTGGCCAGGAGCATCAAATTGAGGTAAAATGCACATATATCAAAGCTGCTAACTCACAGCTTACAAATTTTTACAGCCTGCAAAGCAACAGCAGCAGAATATGGGTATTTGCTTAATAGAAACCAATTAAAGCATCATATTCCCAACCTTAAGCATTTTTGCTTCACCATGATCCAGTACATGAAGCCATTACATGGTTCAGTATTCACCTCAAAGGTAAATGTCACTGTGTAAAAGCCAATGGCAGTAACAAAAAAAAATAAATTTGAAATTACCTGGAGACTTTCTCAGTGACATTTATTGTTGTTATAGAAGAACATGACAAATAAATCTGGTGTAGCTGCTTTTACAGCTAGATGTGTATCCTTCAGTGTTTTATCTGTGGAAACATTTTCAGGCAGCCAGTTTGACAGAAAATAAAAAAATAAGCTAACTACAGCTGATGTTTATACGGCAACACTTAAATTTGAGTGTATGCCATGATATTTCTTGTGCCTTTACAGGTGGGTGCTTCTTAAAATAGCAGAATAAACTACAAAGTTTCAACTGCAGTAGCACTTTCAGGATTTTATTTTGCTAAAAAGACATCCTGCAAGAAGAGATCTAATTTGGTGTGGTTGGAGCATCAAATTCAATCAGTCTGTGAGCGCATAAAAGCCCCAATTTTTTCCTGCCTTCAATACAATTTGAGTTTAGAAGGAGTCAAATAGTTTTTGCATCTTAGTCATATATAATTCAACAAAATGGCTTTAGCCAGAAGCCATCCCTGTTTGAGAAATTCAAACAAGGATGACAGAAAGGTTTTACTGCTCTTCTGTAGATTGAGAATAGATGATTAGCTGTCACACTGAGCTGTTGTATTAAAACATCTGTCGCTCAGTTTGACAGTGAAAAACGCTTTTGCTTTCATCCTTTGTGACACTGAGTATTGGGCTTTGATGGAAGATTACTCAGTTTCCCCTTCAGGATTTTACAGATCAAGCTGTAGAAAAAAAAACGGTTCGACTGATTTTATATAATCTCAGACACATAGAAAAATTAGGGTTTTATAATAAAAAAAGATTTTGAGGCTTTTTACCTTGTGATATAGGGTTAAAAAAGAAACATACATCCTAACACAGAGATCTAAAAGAAAAAAATCAGTGACACCTTGTTCATATAAAGTGAGCAATATCTGCATATTGTCATAAAAAAGTGAAAAATAATCAGGTTACTTGCAAAAAATAAGAGCCAAAACACCACAAAAAAAAAAAAAAAAAGATTAAGCAAATATATGCAGAATAAAAATAGTATAATGAGTTGAGTTTGACTTTATTGAACACAGTGGAATAAAAGAATAAACAAATGTAATTTAAAACAAAAGCAAACAAAAGAATTTAATTCATTTTAGGGAATATTTGACCTAAGAAATGAACTGAATACACAGGAACTGACAAATCTGGAAATAAAGCTAAACATAAAGCAAAACTCTTAAAGTTCAGGACGTATCTTTATTTATCCTAATTTTTGACATAGAATTGCCTTAATCTTCCAATAAAATCACTTTGTTTATATAGAACCAATTGATAACAAATGTTACTTCAAAAAACACACAGGTCAGTCTCCAGTAGTGTCCATTTATAATCCAAATCAAAATAGTTCATTCCCAAACAGTCCAATGACAAACTCAGATTTAGATCCCACTACATCTAGCTCAACTAAACAGCTCAACAGTTATCAGTTTGTAAAAAGTAAGTAAATTGTACCGTGTCGTTAACTTTGCAGCAATTCCTCCTGAGTAAGAAGGTAGAGGTAGAGAGAAAATGCCAAACAAACATGATTTCTACATTTTCAGATTTCCAAATCAACACAGAGTTGTTACAGTATACATCACATTTTAAATGACAGAATTTGTACTCTGGTTTAAATTATTTCATTTATGTCAGACAAGTTTAAATCCTGCTTGATGTCCCATTAGATTTTAAAAATGAAAGTTTTAACAGCCCTTAAAACCTTTGGGCAACACAATAAAAGTGTCATCTGCTCATAAATGTGTTCATTTTAACCTCAAAAACAATACTTTTAAAAAGAAAAACAGTTTTCTAGTCAAACACTGATCACTTGGATAAACATTTAAACCTCTTAAAAAAGTATTTATTGCAACTTAAGATTGCAAGGAACACAGGGTTTAACAAGTTACTTTTGTCAATGGGGTGATTGACAAGTTATTTGAGACAGACAAGAAAGGAAATCCACTAACAGCAGGCACTAGGCTACAATGATTTGATTCATGACTCTGATTTCTAGTATCATTTGTCTCTGGAGGACAAATTTTCTGCTGTGTTTTCAGGTTTCAGGAAAAGGCTGATGGAAATGTCCAAACACGCAAGTGACTTATTATTTTTCTGCTTTCTAATATTCCAAATGTCACGGTTCTCTATTTTAATAGATGTTTTCAGCCTTAATTCAAATTCTGTTTTTGATCTGCAAAAGGCACACTAAAAGGTGGCTTGTGATTTAACCAGGGAAATTGAATTCCTCTGTCATCCAAATTTAAGAAGACAGGTAATGCAATTAGACACACTTTCTGATCAAAATGAAATTCAAAATGAAATATAGCTTGTTGCATTCAGCTTTGGTCTGCTTCATTACACAGTGCACTATAATACTGTAGTGATATGGACTCTCAAATGCGACTGTTTGCATAGATATGCACACATTTCACAGGCTGCCAATGACCTTTGCAGAAGACCTTCGTTGCGACTTTTGTCTGATCTAAAGTGATCTTTTATCCTGCATATGAACCCCTAAAGTTGTTAAAACTAGGTTCAGTGTATAAATCTTAAAATGGTTATGAAACTGCCGGTTGATATTGTTAAGGAATCATGGCTATTTTTGATGGTTTAATATAGTTAAGCTAATGCCATGTGCGTTTAAGTAGACCAACATTCCTAGTTGGACAAAGCTGATGCAAGGCAGGAGTTCACAGATAAACATTCTTCTGGCAAGGCTGTAACTTAGACCAGCCATAAAACATAAAGCTCTTGAAAGGCTTTAAATTAGGAGGCCATAAAGAATATCTTCCCCGGCTCGCAGGTCAGAGGTCGGGGGTTTCTCAGGAGCTCAGAGTTGCATCTGGAGTTGATCACAACTTAGGAATCTTGGAAAACACTTAGGTTTAATTTCTGATACACCTCTTAATATTAATAGCAATAGTGTGTTAGATTAAAGTATATTACCCAAGCTACAAATACTAATTTAGTAAATGGAATGTATTTGAAAATGTACTAACTATGACAATATTGGAACCAAAAGGGGGAATGGTTTGAATGTTATGTTTTACAGGATGAAAAAAGACTTCTATCTCATTATTGTTTGTGATAAGGTAAAGATTCAAATCTTTGGAGAAGCTGACTGCAGAGGAGCAAGATAGGTTTTGTGAAAATAACTTATAATTTCAATAACTAAAATGACTCTTGATATTTGTCATTAAAACTCAGGGGAAGGTCTAAGTTTTTTCAAGGTAGCTCTTGGTTGGTCAAAACAGGGGTACGCCCTATTTGCATATATTAACAAAGAGAAACGCCTTCACTAGAAAAGGGAATGCTCAATAATAAGAATTCAGACAACTGCCCTGTTTTGCTTTTAAGCATCAGCTGTCTCCAAAGGCGCCTTTGTTCTTTTTCTTTTAATTCTTTTGTCTCAGGTAAAGAATGTACTTCTGTGTACTCTGAAGTTTCTTGTCAAATTCATACGGTGTTTTCTATTGAATTAAACTTTATATCTCTGTGACGTCATTGTGCCTCGCCGTCTCCGTGCCAGCCGTGACGACATCCTCTCGGGACTCGGGATACAGGAGGAAAGGAGAGCCATGTTTTTTTCCAAAATTTAAGCTAACATAAAAATTTCCTCCTTAATAATATGCATGACGAATGGTAAATATTTAAAAATGTCTTAATAGATTATATGAGGATTTTTTTGTTTCCTTCTAATGAATTTGCTTGTTTTTCATTTTGATAGCAATGGTAAATGACTCAAGTTTGAGGACTCCACAGCACTTTACACTACAATCAGACATTCAGACGTTGAATACGGGATCTATGCCACATTACAGGAGGATAAAGTAAATGCAAAAGCAACAAAGGTATAAAAAATGATCCCATGTTCAGTCCCGCATCAAAAATGATTTACTTTGAACTGGAGTGTTAAAGTCTGTTAGTCTAAAATAATATGAATCTTAAAGAAAATGTGTTCTGCAGACTTTGAGGATTTTTAGTTTTAATAATCTCCTCTTAATGAATCTTCCTCAGGAAAACAAACTTGTCATGACTATATGAGTTAGTTTCCTCTGTAAAGTCATTTCATCACTGTAAAGTTGTTTATAGGGACTTTTTTATCAAATATGTGGAAAAACATACAGGCCTTACTCCAACAGGCCTTTATGGGATGAATCTTGGTTCTGTACTACACTCTCCTTTGTGAACCGTAATTTTTCACCACCATCACATGAAGAGAAATGCACCGACAAATACTGAATTATTTTTTCTTTTTGGGTGTTGGGGCGAGGGGGTGCACCATGAAGCATTTGTGCTTATGGCACCAAAATGTCTAGTGCTGCCCCTGCTGACACTACAGGACACAAAAAAGGTTCAAATTCACCCCTGACAAATTCAGCACATCCCAATCTTTATTCTCTCAGATTTTTGGCTTTTCTGGAATGTCGTGTCCCAGAGTCGCTAGACGATGCATCAGGGTGACATGTCCTTATTAAAAAATTTGTCCTTCCCCTCTAGGGAGTGTGTTTACATCTCACTGGCAATAACAATTCATATTTGGTAAAGCTGACAGCACAGAGATGGGAGGCAGGAGGGAGCTGCCTGATTTGAGGATTGCAGGGCAATTGTAGCGGCGTGACTGGAGAAGGCAGCGAATTCTCCAATGGCTTAAATGTCAACCGGTCAATAAAATCTTGGCACTCTGTCACTTCTAATTTGTACTAAGACAGAGGATGCTATTAAAGAACGAAACTAAAATTACCAACATGACATTTACCCATTTATTTATTGTTGTTTCTCATGTCAATTCTCCATGTTGTCATTGTGTAACTGAAAGCCGCCTCGCTTCAGATTCTTCCAAACTGTGAGGGAGCTTCCAGGCCGTTAGGCTGGGATGGTATTTATTTTTAATTAACATGTCAGACTCACCGTGTCTGCATGACTCTGCATCAATTACTTTAGAGGCATGCAGAGTTAATAAACGGCATCATCTGCATTCAGAAAATGAACCGAACACTGCAGTCGACCATGTTCGGTCGACTGCAGTGACCGAACAGTCGACCGAACACTGTCAGTGTTCATTCATTCACTCTGGTAGGTGAATAAATGAATGAAGAGGATCACATGAATGAGTGTACAAACATTAAAATCTAATTTTCTCTTTCAGTCACTTCCCTATTATGGAGAGTTTTCTGCCACATTGTTGAACTTCTCATATTTTTCTGCCTCTTTTAGTTACACAACCATTTTGTTCTCTTCTTTGGACTTTTGATCCCCATCCTTTCTTTCCCTATTTTTTGTTGCTTTGTGAGTGTGTCTATTGATTTGTCCTTCACCATGATCTTTTTGTTCAGTTTAGTGATTACAGTTTATAACCTCTGGAAAAAAAATCATGCAATCACTGCCATTGGAGCACATTCAATCAATTATTATAGTATTTAACACATGCAACAAATCACTTGCCTCAAAATTCAGAAACTAATGCTATAAAAATCACAAAATTCTCACATTTTGTAGGTATTTAAGTGGATTTTGCTGTATTTAAAAATGTAGTTTGAGATTTTTTTGCATGCTTGTTGATTTGTCAGCATTGGCCCAACTTGCATGCTGCAAAATTTGTTGGCTAGCAATTTTTTTACCCCCTTTAAATCGATGTTTGCTGTCCAAATGCAATGTGAGCTCCTGCAGTCCTAAAAGACACAACCCACACTTCCTCTTGCTGCCAAGAAGTTAAAGGCAAGTGGAGCCAGCAAAAATATGCCAAAATAAAGACCATGCTGGAGCTTCAGCTGTCTATTTGAATATCATACTCACTCCACTCCCACAGCAGGGCTCACACAGACTGCATATAAATGATGGATGAAATCACTCATTTTCAACAACAAACTCATTGTGAAAAAAAGGCCTAAAAGTGCAGCACAGCAAGAAGTGGTGTTTGCTATATGTGTTAGCAGCATGCATTGTGTTTCAACACAAAAAGTTTGCTGTTTTTTTTTTTTATCATTATTTATTTCCAAGCTATCAATATGTAATCGGGGAAAAGAGGCCTTCACTGTCAGTATGCCTAACCCTACCGCTTTTGGTTGGCTACAAAATTCAACTCTTAAAATTTCAGGATGAAAAAGCTAAAATAAAAAAGTATTTTTTAAGTTAAAACTATGATGGCTACATTTTTTGTGGTTGCATTTTTTTTAGGTCTGGGCACTGTTGCCTTGCACCCAGAGGGTCTTTGGTTCAAAGGAGTTTGGATGTTATTCCCGTTTCCACCCACTCTCAAAAAAACATGACTGCTAGGTTAACTAATAGAGATAAGCACCGGCCTCCGCGACTCTACAAGAACAAGTGGGCGCACACAATAAAGATATCAATTTATCTATCCATGGCATCTAATACAACTTCTGTCACCATCGCCTTGTCCCCAGAACCATAACCAGAAGGTTAAGTGGAGAGAGTTTAATAATGGAGGGAAAGGACTTACAAGGCTGTCATGAAGAGGAAAATGGCAAGTAAACAGGAACGACAATGACAGAAACTAGCAAAGGGTCAGTAGGCTTAAATACTGACGGATGAGTGGAGAAAGACATAAGATACAGGTGAGGTATTTAGGTGATTGGGAACAGCTGTGGAAGGGAGAAAATGGACAAGCTGAGGGGAGGTGAATAATTAACACACAGGAAATGAACTAAGAATCACACATAGTGCAATTTTATAGCACAATCAAGTACCTGTTGCTTTCAGTTGTAATAATAATGTTGAGTATACTTTATGCCTTCAGGACGTCATCACAACAATGCTCCTCCATTGTGTCATTTACAGCCGTTTTAGAAGAGTTGCACTGAAAAGTAGTTAGCATGAGTGTGAACTGTGGTGCTCTGTTCCACCAGGTATTTTGCTAATTGCTGATGCCACTAGTCTGAAGGAGCTGAGTGGGAGAGTCGTAGGGAAGGGGAGCTCTGTGAGGCAGGGAAATCTTTGCTGAGTCCAGAATTTCTCAAAAAATGCAATGGAAGAATCAAAGCAACACTCCAGAAATGATTTTAATAAAATAATATCATTAAAACATTATATAAAGCTTTAAAAAATAATTTTATATGATACCCACATCCTTTAACAGAATATGACAAGAACTAGGGATCAAGAAGAACAGCAAATAAATAGTGAAAACCCAAAAAATAACCAACTTCCAACATAACACCACTAAAGTAACTGTGAGAGCTGAGCACATAAAGCTAGCTCTGGGTTCAGTTTCAGGTAGTCAGCTGAAGTTTTAACTGGTCCTTTCTATATGGTGAAGCTATACTGCAGACTGATTCCTGGAGAGTCAGCTAATCTGGGCTGGATGACATTAAAGAGGGCTAATCTCCAGGAGGGAGATTAGCCCTCTTATTACATTAGAGACAGTAAGTCTCTTGCCTTGCAGACAATAATGCTAAAAGGCCACAGGAGTGAAGGTAGTCTGACTTCTAAGTGAGACACATCTGGCCCTCTTTCATGTATCTTTTTTATGGAGCTTTGTGGTTCAGATGTTCAGGTTAATCTATCTGAGCCAACAGGAATAATATTAGCTTCATTTGAGCTTTTACTTGCAGTGAGTCCCACAAGCAATACGTAATATTTAGCAGAACGACATGGCGGTTTTACTACTCCTCTTAGCAAACACTAAAACCACAAACCTGAACAGTTAGTCTTGAGGGACATGCATCTTATTGCATAATCTTACCTGCAGGTATAAGGATTATGTGTTTCTCATCTAATAAATAATGCCAAAATGATAGAACAATTCAACAACAGGTGCTGCTATTTACCAAGCCGGAATAATGTTGTGGGATTCCTAAATAGACGCAGCTGCATGTACAAGATTAAAACTCATTCATCTGATCAGACTGAAGAGTTTTTCATTCTCAGGCTTATGTTTGGTTTTTCATTGTAGTGCTCAAAATGGTAAAAATGATTATGTTGGAGTGTTCAATCCTGAGAGCAGACACTTTTCTGCTTTCTCTCAGGATTAGATCAATGAAAATAAACAAACTGTGCCAAGATAAGGGTTTGTATCGAGACAACACAAAACGAAGGGAGGGAGGAGGAAAAAAAGCACCATGTGTTCTCTGTTAATTAGCCAAGCCAAAGACAGGCTGCAGATAAAACTACTACTTGGTCTGGTTGGATTTAGCAGACCTGGATCCAGCCAGGAAAAGACAATGACGTTTTATTTAAAAACCACTGAATGACAGTGGCTTAAAAAAAAAACCCCACTGAGGATTCAGAAATCCTGGCTCCACCTGACTACATTGTTCTCAGATCCATCAAAAGATACCAGAATATATTAGAATTAGTAACTTTTGTCTTATTTAGACATTACCCTATGATTAATTCAAATTCAAAAATACTTTAAGGATCCCAGAGGGAAAATAAATATTGTTATAACTCAAAATAATTCAATATTCTTCAAATTTATTGTAGATGGCAGTGGGCAGGAAGTAACTCCAGTAACAACTGTTGAGAATAAATAATTCTGTGTTTTCCTCTATCTCTTTTAGCTATTTGCATGCTCATATACACACACACAAACACTCATAGAGCATGCAAAGCTAAGGTTAAAGGAAATTACATATTAGGAAATGCCTTCAAAGCTAAGGTTAAAGGAAATTACATATTAGGGAATGCTTTCAAAGCTAAGGTTAAAGGAAATTACACGTTAGGGAACTCCTTCTTTAGGGTGTAGCTTAGATAGAGACCAACAAAGAGAACTGGGAACTGTTGTCAGATGCCATTTTGTTCTGATAGCTCATAAGGACAGCATGAACAATGGACCAGCTGTATTTTGGTATTAATGAATGAAATTCATGAATTCAACTCACTGACTCTTCTTCAACCTAATGCATTAAGAACCTAATGGAGAAGGGATAATTCTCCAACACAGCCCAGATTACTGTGTTGGAGAAATTTGAAGAAGCCTCTGACTGAAAACACCGTTTTTCAACGATAAACGTTATTATAAAGATATTCTGTAAATGATCAAAAATCAAGTTTGGTTACTACACTCTGTAACTTAAGAAAAGTGCATATCAGAAAAGCTTAAATTTTGTGTTAGGAAGTCAACGTTCCCGAGTCTGAAGGAGGAAAAAATATGCACAGAATCCCTTTTGCTTGAGATCCACTGAGATGTTTTGAAGATTTGGGGAACCATGCCATCTGCTGTGGTTGTTTCAAATTGCCTAACCATGGTGTCACTATGAATGGTGGGCTAGCAAACGCACCTGACCTGAACCCAGTGCAGAACCCATGGAGTATTGTGAGGACGAGAGCCAACAGAGCCAACAATGCAAACAGGCTGAAGGCTACAATAAAAACAACCTGAGCTTCTTTATCTTTTTAGAAGAGTCACAGACTGATCTCGTCTGCAGTAATTCAAGAGGCCCAATAAAATATTGAAAGGAAATACTGTATGACACACTGGGATGCATTTCAGCAGTATGATGTTTCTGCATCTGATGCAACATTCATATTTTCTGGAAACTGAATTCCAGGTTTTCATTAGCTTTCAACTATAATTAAAAACTGAAAGCTTGAAATATCTTACTTTATGTCAATACTCTGCAATTTTCACCTTCTGAATTCAAATAATGAAGTGAATGAACTTTTTGATGATATTCTGACCTGCTGAGATGCAGACTGAAAGGAAGGATTCAGTCAGTTCTATTGTGCATTACTAAATCAACTGAATCCGTGACACAAAAAAAGAGCATACAATGGATTTGTACGTTGCTCCCTGCTAGTTTGTTTCATCTGAAGTGTTAAAATCCTTTGGCTCAGCGCCAACCAGATCATGCGTTACATCTCCACTTCATTCAGAGACGTGCTAGAATACCAATCAGTGGGAAGAAGGGCGCAGATAATACTCACCAATCCTTTTCTCTGGCAAATTAATTACATTGATTCATTAGCACATAGAAGCAACCTGTTGCCAAGTTCCACATCTTCTCAGACTAATTTCAGCTGATGTCTCGTGAGTATTCATGGAGCATATGCTCCTTCAGCTCATTAAACACAGATGTCTTCTGAGAGCAACCCTGACTACTGGATTGTTAGGGCTGAAATAATATGAAGGAGTTTTTTTTGTTGTTGTTGTTGCTGCAAGAAGCAGTTGTGGAGGATATCTGGAACCAAACAAGCAATTGTCACAGCTATCCATGTGTCAGTTGTGTTCTTTTATATTTGTCAGGATTGAGTAACACTAGAAAAAAGAAAAGAAAAGAAAATGCCAACATAACTTCAATGTTGCAGCACCTTGAACTTATGGAACAACATTTTTTCCTCATGAGTGATCCTGTTCATTCCAGTCCATTCATATAAAACAATTTCACACAAGTTTTGCAAATCTATCTCAGCTACAATACAGAATGTACTTGTGTTTGTGTACACTTGTTTTTATTTATCCATTAAATTTAGTCTGTGGGCTTTAATTTTGTTTTTGTTCTCTTATACAACGCTTTATGATGACAACTGCCCAGTTTTTTAAAAAGAAGTGTGTCCAATTTAATTTGCAAAATGAAAAACAGCAGTTTTTTGTTTTGCAAATTAACTATTAACTATGAAAAACAACAAGGAGTTAATAAAAATGCAAACACAGAAGAAAACCAAAATAACTCATATACTCCAGGATTATGACATAAAGGATGTAAAATCTACATCAGGTGCAACTTAAATAATTGAGTCTCTGTTCTTAAAACTACAAAACTGCCTGACCATCTTGGACTGAATGTTCAATGCTTTATAAACTATATGAAGTCCCCCAAATGATCACAATCAATTGCTGAAATGGCAAATAGCCATGGAATAGATGTGAGCAACTGCAAACATTCTGCATATCAAATGTGTGAACTTTCACCAGTGCAAACAGAGCCTCAACATGATCTAGCATGAGAACAAAGACCATATAACAGGTCATACTTCGCATAGACAAATATATAGTTTCACTGGTGTTTTTTTCCCGTGAGAAACTGGTGACATTTCTAGAACTTTTAACTTTTAGTCTAAGATCGGTATAACTTTTATTTTTATGTCAAATGATGCTAGATTTGTTTGTTGGCTGAGTTTAAGCATCATAACATGATGCAGGGCTTCACTTGCAACACCAGTGTGTTTATGTTTTCCTTTTACAAGACTTATTTTGTAACTGACATTTTTGCAGTTGTGGCTGGACTTCACATCTTAAGAAATCTATTAGTCAGCTGTGAAACTTTGCTGTTCATGTAAACAACTTATTTATAAATGTAATTAAGTTGCAAACTCATCAGGAGCATCTTCAAATAGTAATACACTAGATGGTTCCATAAATGACTTATTAGTGTAGCATCTGATTTTATGCACTAATTGGGATTTTTTTTATTATTATTATCATTTCCAAGTTACAGTCTGATTTTCTCTGTCACCTTCTCTGTACTGTTTAAAAATTATACAAGTGTAATTGAAATACGGGACACAGAGTTAATTACTGTGGTAAGTTTGCATGAAAATGACATAATTAAAAGCAATATTAACTGCATGTTAATAAAGTCATTTTTTTGCAGCTCATTCCTTTAAACAAAATAACTTGGAAAAAAAAATTACACAAGAGTTTATATCTCAGTGCACTTTTCTTCTGCTTTTCTCTTCATCCAGTTCTTTCTTTTGAAGGTTTAATTAGAGGTGATGTACAAATAAATCTGAAAACTTAGTACTAGGACTTTGATCATACAAAAAAAAAGAAGAAATGAGAAAAATGATTACTTTTTAAGGTGGAATGAGCAAAACTGGAAACCTGCTGAGTTGGACAGCACAATTTAATTTGAGATGTTTAGAAAAAACTTGATTTTTATGGAGTCATTTTCACATTATGAGATGTGGGAGTCTTTTTAATAGAAGATGAGCTGTTAGGAGGACTTTGAGCTGCAGAAGCATAAAAGATTATATTATTTGTTTGGTGATTGAGGTTACTTTGAATTAGAAAATGAAAGAAATCTAACTCTTAGAATATTGAACTTTAAAGCAATGTGTTGCTGTTAGTTATGATGGCATAGGTACACTGCCTTGAGAAAGTCTTAAGCTTTTGAGCAATTTTATTTTTTGTTATATCCAAATTATTTTATTGGAGGTTTATTTAACTGGCCAACACAAAGTAATTAACAATTTTGAATTGGAAGAAAGTAAAACAAGGTTTATTATTTTTTCAATCTACAAAGTGTGGCAAACATTGCTATTTAGCTCCTTTTGCCAGTGAATAATATAAAAGGTGAAGCTCAGATTAGGTCTCTGAACATCAATTTTAAGTTTTGCTCCAGGTTCTGGTTAGACTGGGTTCTTCTAAAACGCCTGTATGCTCTGGATGTTTGTTTTGGGTTGTTCTGATGGAAGGTGGACCCTCATCCCATCAACCGTTTAGCAACTCCAACAGCTTTTCTACTAGGATTGCACTTAATTCATTTCCAACCATCTTTCCTTCAGCTCTGTGCATCAACAGTGTACAGCAATGTGTAAGGTTTTTCATCATGCATCCTCACATAATCTCAAAAGGTTCAGCTTGGTCTGATAGCTGCTTCTTCATCTGTCTAGCTTTGGTGAATGGAAACAGTGAATGGAATTGCTTACTGTTTTCATACAATGATGGCTTTCTTCTTGTCACTCTGCACAACTAATAGTGGTTCTGTCAACAGATTCCTCAATGTAAGCTTTGCATCGCTACAGCTTCTCCAGTTACTCAGAGCTTCTTTGGTGCTTCTAGTTTCACACACTTTTTTCAAATGTTTAAACTTTGTATTGTTTTAGAACCAACCCTGCTTTAAAAATCTCCACAGTGTCATCTCTGGCTTGTCGGCTCCATCATTTGGTCTTTAGGGTGCTGTTTATTAACTAATGTTCTGTTTCCTTTCTCTTGCCTTCACAGTACAGCTGCATTTATAAATTACACACATTTAGGGAGACATTTGAAGGCAGTTGAATGTATTGGATTTATTGGACTGGATAATTTAGCTTTGTCAGAGTAAAATGGGCTGAGAACAAATGGACACCATCCATCAGATTTTTCTATGTAAAAAAATATGTAAACAGTTTCTATCCTTTTCCTTTGACTGCACAATTATGTTCTACTTTGTCTTGAATGAACACCTAAAATACCAATAAAATACACTGAGATGTTAAAATAACATAAATGCAAAAAAAGGGATATGAACACTGAAACAAATCTGACATCAATGTAAGATTTTTTTTTCTTTTCTATGATGTACATTTAAGATCAAAGTGGTTTGTAGCTTTAAAATAAACAGCTATTTATGGTAAAGAAGAAAATTATGACTCAACAAAACCCTGTATTGTAATAAATGTTCCCTCATATAAGCAAACCAACGCAGCGAATGCTAAAACAAGAAATGACACGACATTGACGAGGTGGTTTACCCACACAATCTCCACTGCAGCCTTTATCATCGGCGCTGTAACCGTGGGAATGTAAAATGACAGCAAAAAAATTTGCGGCAATAATTCACATGCGATGTAGTCTCACTGTTGTCTGCGTCAGCTTAATATGCAGAGCTGTCTTTGTTTACGATTACCATTAAAATCCATAAAGCTGTCAGTACAGACTGTGCTCTGAAACACACAGGTTTTTATTTAACAGCCAGAGGTTGTTGCTGAATTCAGACCTACATCTCCTCCAAACTGAAGCCAGAGCATGTAGTGATGAGCAATTAGAGCAGAACCAGACATGGGGGAAGTAAATGAGGTAAAATCAAGAGACCTTCATTTGAGCATTACATCAACATGATTTCTGCTATTTAAACTAAATCCTCATATTTTCCATGTTCCAACATTCATTCTCTCAGTATGTCTAGAGCACAATTTGTTCTTGTAATAAAGTGTGCTAGCGTCACATAAATTCATTCATTTATGTCGTTTCAAAAGTTTATATTAGTTTGTTCATTGTCACTTTTTATGTCAGTGTTTAAAAACACTTGATTTGCATACTTCATTTTTTTTTCATATTAAATCTTCATGGTTTCAATTTTTAATAGCTGTTCTCATTGTTGCTTTGCTGTTGTGCATTTCTTTTGCATGAGAGCTGGTGGAAGTGGAAAACTAAAGTGTGGCGGCTCATTCCTAACAGGCAGAAAAGTTTTCTGGGTTATGCTGTGTTCTTTGTCTTCCAGCAAGCAAAAGCTGACACTTGCAAATATTCTTTTGTGCTTTTTTCGAATGTATTGGGATGCTTCAAAAATGTTGCACATGCAAAAGGTAATATTAAAATGATTTTGAAGTTTCCGTTGAATGTATTCAGTAGAACTCTAAGAATTAAAGTTATATTAACACAGAGCAATGTTTTATACATAGTATGTCCAAATCTACCATATTTTCATTTAGCACATACTGTAGAGAAGCCCCACTCTGCAGAACAGCAGTGTGCAAACCAAACTACAGGTTTTCACCAGACCTCCAAACTTTCTCAAACTATCACCCTGATTGGGTCTGATGACATCTGTGGGATCCACTGACAGTCTGCTTCACAATCAACAAGACTGAAGTTCAGAAGTCAGTAAATCCCATGAGACTTCAGGAAAGTTTGGGACTGACCTGAGCCATTTTAGTGGCAAATAAATAATCTATTAAGAAGAGAGTCATACTGTTTTGGCTTACTAGTTTGAGTTCTCATGCACGTTTCCCAAGAATGGCATGCAGTGTTTGTGCAATCTGCAGCTTTATAAGTTTTGTGATGAGTAGGAAAGGTTGAATCAAAGCAGAGGTTGCTGCCTTTTAGGTACCATGCTGTGTTGCAGGAGATCAGTGAACAATAAAGATGTAACGACACATTCAGCTCACAAGAGAAAAAATATATATTCTCAAAACTGGCTTCACATAGTTGAGGTCTTTACGGGAAAAATCAAAACAAAAATGTCTGGCACAACTCAGCATTTCTATATCTCCATAGTTGTCCCAAAAACTCCTCAACAACGGTCCATTTTAAAAAAAAATTGGCACACCTGTACCAGAGGTGTCAATAAATGCGCTGGGTGCTCCATTCGCTTTAATTCTTGATATTTTCGTATCTCATTTGTGGCTTCTGTAGAATAAAAGTTACACCGATGAGCTTTAAGCTGACTAGATTAAAAAAGGTGGTGCCTGAGGAGGATTTGCTGCATCTCTGTTAATTAATTCATGCATAAACGACCAAAGAAATCTAATACACTGCCTTAAGAACAATTTTTACATGCACAGAAAAAAAAGGTAATACACTTCTTTGTTTGTGAGGGGGGGGAAAAGCTCATGAATAAAACAGCCTGTTCTGGGTCAAAGAAAATTAAATCAAAGTCAAGAAAATTCATTCATCCCCTCAAAAAGCTGCAGCGTTGTAAGATTCCCTCTCCTTCTGAAGGAAAAATGTCATGTTAAGGTCACTGCGCTCCTCGAGAAATGGGAAACTTCTTAAACTGATTGCTGCATGTTTATTGGAGTGCTTTCCTGCGATATTCTCAAACACTAGAGGCACATTATGCAGGGGGCGTTAAGAGATTGAACACCTTAAACATCGCATACATATAAATGGATGGATGAGTGCACCAGTGTTGTTCTCCCGTTAGTCCGTGTCACCTGCAATCACACCAACACCGTTAAGCTAGAAGCCGCATTCCCTCTGGCGGGGGCCTAAAATGCTGGCGGTGAGTCCCAGCTGTTCTCCTGAGCACAATTAGAAAAGCCATCAGGATTTGTCTTTATCCCAGGGTGACTTGATAGTTCTTCTTGCTTGCAGTTGCTTGGATAGAAATTTATCATCTGGCTGTTCTGCATATTTATAGAGCTTCTCAAACAGGCAGCATGAAATTAATAGATGACATGAGCTGGAAATATGTGTCGTGCTGCAAAGGTGAACACCGCTCCCAGTCTCTTTCATCTAAATCCCTCTCTGCTCCCACATCTCAACCACCTCTTCTTTAGCACAAACATGCTGTCGGTCCATTTTAAAGGAGCCGCACAAAACAAACCCCGTAAAATGTGATAAATGAAATCCACATGAGACTTGGGCTAGTTATAACAGAACAAATAAATAGTGGAGAGATTCATAAAAACCCAGGAACTCCATTGCTTGTTGTGACACTCTGGTGAGGGATGATGACACAGTCTAGGTTTGGTGCTTACTATGGGAAGTTACTCTCAACAACCAGCTAAGACATCACCACTAACTGCAAACTGAACTGGAAAGACAGGTTCTTTTAAAGTTTGATTAAAAAGTTAAAGGGTTTTCATTAAGAGATGGTACCTGTGGGCTGTGGTGATGCACAAATGCAAATGAAAACCAACACTCAAGAATAGTGACACAGAATAACATATTCTGTTTTGGGTAAGTTAGGGTTTTATTTGTCAAATGCTAGAATAATGAAAGAATTTAATTTTTAGAATTTTTTTTTGTCTTAAATACACAACATACTGTATATTTCCATAGTATTTGGTAGAATTCCCTTCTAATCTGATGGCTATGGGTTATGGTCATTGGTAAACCCAGGGCTTCACCTTGTCACTGATGTCTTGAGATTATGAAACAATATCATAATGTTTTTCACTCATGAAAGCATTAATTTTTTGAAGTGCAACACTGCTTTCAGCAGGAAACATCCATGCAGTTACCCATACCTCACATTTCTGTTGGGACTCTCCAACTTCCCTCTTTCTTCTTTAATAGCAGGCAAGTACAGAAAATAACTTTAGGGTTTTTCTTTTTCTAATTACAGAACATGTATTTAGAAATTAAGGTTTATGTAAACTGTGAAGAAGCAGAAGAAGTCTCACACTCTGTATGGTGTTCAATGAAAAATATGTTCAGAATTCTAATGAATTATGTAAAAACATAAGCAACAAGATAAAATAGTTAGTCTAATGGGTGTTTGGGAAAAGCTTTCTAAAGGAGAATGTTAAAAATAATATCTAAGCTGATTGAAGGTGTTAACCTTTGCCAAAAGTTTCCTCAGTCTCTTTCTTGAGTTTAAAATCCTGTTTTTGAGGGGGAAGAATTTGGGAGCCGAAAATAAATCATTAACCTTTCTGAGTTTCAAAAACCCTCTGGACATTTTAATTTTCCAAGCAACAGAAAACCACCTTAGCAGAAGAAAGAGAAACAGACAGTAGAGTCATGTCATGTCCTAATTTGTGAAGGATTCAAGTAACCGAGTTTCATTAATAATGAATAATTATTAATTATTTATAATTATTAATTTACAAGGAGACGAGCAGGTCATGGAGTTCAGGGAGAGTACCAGAAAAATCAAAAAAGGAAAAAAAAAAACTAATATAAATATATAAATATTCTGTTGAACCACAATTCAAAACCAGTGTTTGATTTTCATTGGTTAATTTTCAGCAAATTTTTATTTATTATTACTTGTCAGTTTCAAGTTATTTCAGTCATCATTATGGGCTTTTTGCTTATTAACAGAGGGATATCAGCAATTTTGTCCACATCTGTAAATGTTAGGGTTTTAATTTTACCACTCATTTGGTCTGTGAAGATTTATGTAAAACAGCACATATTTAATTAAAAAAACAATCATTTGAAGATAACTTGGTACATTTGTTTTAAAAACAATTACGTTAATCTAGGTATGTAGATGTCGAGGCTTCATGGGAATATTTTTTCATTTAAAACTGGCCCCCTGTTAATAGTGCCTCTTTGAAAATAAAAGTTACAAGAGTTCATTAGGATAAATTTTATGCTAATTTACTGATAATTGTGTTCACTTCTAGTCTGCACTCTGCTGAGGGAATAAGCTGGGCTGTTAAATTACAGTAACATAATTCAAGGAAAGGATTATCTGACTGCTGCCTTGCTTGTTTTATATCCTGCCTGACCCCAATGACAGTGGGCACGATAGTAATTTTTTTGCCACACTGAAGTTTCTTGTAGTATTAACGGGTTTATAAAACTAACTTGCCCTATCACGTAGAAGGTAATTGTAGTGATAAAATGAAAGCTTGTCATATTTAAATGTTAATTTTAACATTTGGCACAGGTGGCTGTAGAGGCCAGATTATAAATCCTGTTCTTGAGCTAGTTTGGAAAAATTTATGTCATAATCCCCACTCTAGTGAACTGAAATCATTTCGCTAATCTAATGGACCTAAAACAGAACAAGTTTAGCTTTTAATATTTTTATTATGCTTTTTGAGTTACATGGCATCATGTCTCTGTCATAACCCAGGGTTGTCTGGTTTCAGTTTTTTGTGTGTTGCTGCTCCCTGATTATTTCTGTGTTGGTTATTTTTGTCAATACAGTCTTGCTGTATTCAGTTCTTCCCTTCTTTTTAGTTTCTTGGTTATATTCTTTGTTCTTTTATCTGTGTATTTTTGGTTTATTCTCCTCCAACACTGTTAGGTTTTTTTTTCATTTTGACTTTTAGAACCTTGTGTCTAGTTCAGCTCCTTCTGTTCAACATTTCACTGACTAGACTCTCCTGATTCCCATGTCATTGGTCATACTTCCTCTGTATTTAAACTTCCTGGTTTTCATTGTTCATTGCTGGTTTTCACATTATCTTTTCCTGTTCTCATCATACTTTGTCGTGAGTTTGGTTTTATGTTCTTTTCTATATTAAATTTGTCATGTTGCCTGAATTTCTGTCTGCTCCTATCCCACTGTACATGTGTGTGTTTTGTAATCTCTATTTTATTGTGAAGAGTGCAGGAACTTAGTAACTTGTGTTGTTACCTCTGCAGCATCCCTTCAGGTTCTTTTATTTCAGCAATACAGCTTCACCTCAGTTGTAGTTTTGATTCAGGCTGCAGTAAAGTGTAATGGTCACAAGCAGTGACCCTATAAACAATCAGCCTCTCATTGTGGCTAGTTGTTTGTTATATGGTTCTGCTGAAGTATGACATCTTGAAGGGTTTATAGCTGATCGTAATGAAAATGGCAGGACAATCAAAACACCAACAGAATAAAAGTCTGTAGTTTTTCAGACGGTTAACTGAGAGGAATTATAATGCTGTTTAATTAAGGGACTAATTCATAAAATCTTCCATTATGAATATTTAAAAAAGGAACTTGTGGGAAAATGTCCATGCAGCTCTAAACCTGACCTTGAACATACTTGTGAATTCACTGACGCACACAATTCAGTATTCTGCCTAAGATTACATAAAATGACCTTTAATCATGACTTTTAGTCAGACTAAAGAGAATACCAATATTTACGTCCAACAATTGTTCTTTTGAGGCTGTCCAAACGCTCTATTTATGACAATTAAACTGTATTAGTGCCATTCTCACATATTGAGTCAAACATTGGTTCCTGATGGTAGTAATATATATCTTGATTTTGGTGTTCTTTGTGAAAGGTAAGAAATTGTGAAAAGCACAGTTTACTTTCCCTGTTGGTTTTCTAGGTGAAAAAGTAGCAAAACCATCACTCTGACATCTCTGTGCACTGATGAAAAATAGATGGAAGAGAAGAAAGATGGAAAGCAGAGATGGACTGACCAGCTGACACAAAACCACAAAGTTGTGACCAACTGGTTTAGCCAAACTGTAATTGAAGCTGCTTACATTTTGGTTTTTATTAAAGAGAGGAACCGCTGAACCTCCAACACCTGGGCCAGAATGAAAATATCGAGTAATACATTCCTGGAGGTCAGATCCAGCAAATATTGAGCAGAAATTCCCTGTTCACTGAACCAAAGATTCATGCTGCATGTTAAGGTACCCAGTCTGTTTCACTGAGAGGGGACATAAGAACTAATGCTAAGAGTAAAGTCTCATCAATTTATCTCAGACTGTTTTTGGGGATCAGAACCTGCCAAACCTCAAAGAACTTTCCCTGTCGAATTCTTTGTTTCCCAAACTCCCCCTAACTTTACAACAGGCTACGTGCCACAATCTGAATTATGCATGAAAACCTGGAGATTTAACTTTTGAGAGTTAAGTCCTTAATCGGCTATAGATAATCTGAGTCAATATCTTTCAGAATCCCTTATGTGGTTTGATTTTGATTGTGTCTTTACTAAATTAATAATTTAAATGTGTTACTACTAATGTATTATTTACTCATGTCTTTTAGTGTCTATTTCCAGAGAGTAATCCTGTATTAACTCCACCAAAACATAGAAATTAGTCATTTTACTTGAGGATAAAACACCGAGGACATTTCACATTTCATAAAAACTAACGTGCAAAAATCTCAAGTAGTCTTCATAAGACTAGTCTACTGCTGAGCACCTACTTCAAGTTCTGAATAAACATCTTGAAGCAACTTCAAGAACACATTCAGGTCATTTTGTTGTTGCAGATTTGGGAAAGACAACAAATTTCTGTGTTCTTGCAGAGTATCAAATGGCCTCTAGGCTCCTTGACAAAGACAATTTACTCTTAAGATGTTATTTAAAATTTTAAGACTGATCAAATCAATGCATTTTATTTAATTAGACTGGTCTAACTTTAAACATATACATATTATTAAATTGTCAATCAGTTGCTATAGTTAATGAACCGCATGGCATGAGGCTCAATACATATCTACAGACTGATTATATGCATTGTGCGTAAGCTTTAGAGAAATTGTACATCTGAACATGAACATGGAAATTGGAAATGCCTGAATAAGAGCCAGCCTGAAGGAAGACCTCGTCAGCTATGATCCCTGGAATATCCATCCGCTGCAGGATGCGGGTGGCCTCATGCATGAGGAATCTGGACTGAATAGTTATTGATGTTCCCCCCAGTTGGTAAACCTCACTCGAAGTTTGGAATTGATTGTGGGTCTTATGCAAATAGGTTTGCAGCTATGAATGTTTGATAAATGTTGGAGCTGAGTTAAAGGTTGGGTGAAGAGTTCAGAGGTTTAATTTTTCCCCAGGGCACCAGCACTAGCCCTGGTTTGTGTTAATGTGGCTGTCACAGCCAAAAGGTTTGTTAGTCCAATCTTATTGATTTGGGATATCTGAATAATGTGAAAATGTATGCTTTTTAGGCTTTTTTTATATAATAAAGCACTAACTTTAATGCATCGCCGTGGGACTTGCGTGATAGATCAGCACAATGTAGAGCAGAATTTTGAAGTAGAAGGATAGCGATGATAAAAAAAGAATGATCTAAAAAGTGTAGTGCACATTTGTATTCAGGCCCTCTGAGCCAGTACTTTTTAGGCTGAGATTTAGACGCTAGTCTGTTGGGATATGATCATCTCTGCAGTGATGTGCTGTGAGATTCATGGCTGGTGAGGAACTGATTCCACTGGAGTCAGATGTACAATTTATATTTCAAATTTGACATTAACTAGAACATTTAGTTGTTTTAAAAATTATTTATACTTTAATCTGTTCCAAGAATATGACAGCAAGAGAAACAATAACAAAAACTTATGTAATTTTTTCAAACTTATTGCTTTACTTATAGGCTGATTTCTCTCTTTCTTTTTTTTGAAAGTCCATGCACCTATCCTCCTCCTTCTTGCCTAGATCGGTTCTATTTCAACTACATGTTTTCAACCTTTAACAAGTAGAAGAGCATGCAGCGCAATACAACTGTTGCCCATTGGTCCAATAGAGCTCAATACTGCCCTCAATCAGGGCAGGTCCGTACTTTCTGGTTCACCCTGTACATTTTCATCTCCATCTCATCATCAGGAAGTCTACAAGTCTACCAAGTGTATTCTTTTGTCAAGGCCTCCTTAAAAGGGCAGTTTAAAATAATTAATTAACCTAACAGTGAAGTAGTTGGATTGCAAGAGGAAGTGTTGATGCCCACGCATGCAATGGAAGAACATGCACACTCAATACAGGAAGACCCCAGGCCGGGATTTGAACACCAAGACTTACTTGCTACAAGGCAGCAGTACTGCCAACTGCACAACTGTGCAGCCAACCAGAAGCTCAACATGAAGAAATTTAAAGTAACAAACTTCTATGAGTCAGTCCAAACTCAACTTGATTTTACCATCAAAATAAGTTGATAGTTTAGTTGTGCAACCACTTGGTCTGTCTTAACAACACAAGATATGCAAACCTTAAGGTCATCTGGTCTCATTTCCACATCCACTAACGTTCCATTTTCACACCGTTTTCCTGAGCTGATGTGAATGGATGCAATCATTGTTAACATTTTCTCAGACTTTTACTTTATTAGTATGCTTGATTGGGTGTGAAGGGGAATAGAGGACAAATTAAACATAATCCTTTATCATCATGGCCCTTAACGGTGGAAACATGCAGATGTGTAACACTCCCCATGTATTTCCATTTCTGCTCTTGCAGCTTGCTAGAAGATCCCATAGAAATCAATTAGAGATACATCAGCATTGTCTGAGCCACCGTAGGGAGCCGGTCGGAGCAAATTAGAATGCACACTTCTCTGTTTCACACCGTCTTTCCCATGCTATGAAGGGAAATTACAAGCCAATGCATCAATTGATCCATGGGTGAAGAGAGCTGTTAACACAAGGGTGAACCATCATTATCTCTTTATCTACTGTTGCCAAATTTAGTGAAGGAGAAGTGCCATGCTGTGAAAAATCACTGACTGATCTTAAAAAGTCCCGATTTTCTTTCAGATCGTGCAGCTGAGAGCTGCCCAGGTGAAAGTAATTCTGGGCATCCAGTGATGGTAAGTTAAGAATCATGTTTGCAGTGGAGAGAAACCCCTGAGGACGTTTGTGCCAGATGAGGAGATTCTGGAGGAAGATAAAAGACATGGACACAAAAATAAAAGTCTGAGCTGTGCTTTAATAATAGTGCAATTTTCATTCACCATGCTTTAAACAGTCGTCAAAAAGAAGACTCACATTATCAGGAGTGTCACTTCTTTTATTCACAATTTACTTGCTAAACATACGTCTTGCTCTTAACGCACAAGAGCAAGACGTGCGTGTCTTAGTTAGATACATAGACCGCAGGTCTAAGTATCTAACTAAATTTCTTCCCATTAATGAAAATTAATGGGAAGAACTTGTCCTTGCTTCATACGGAGGGTCTGTGCTCTCGGCTATTGACAAATGATTGGTTCCTGGAAGCGTGGACTCTGTTAAGGTTTTAAATTTTACCCAATTGCTAACATTTGTACATGACGTGCAATACGCCAGTTCAATGCTAAGACACTTATCGGAAATTGCCTGTGCTGTAAACAACTATTCACCTCAAAGAAAGGCAGGCCAGTCCTGTCTTTCTTTGAGGTGGACGGAGCGGCTTCATTCGCTGCTTCCATAGCCATTGCTAAAACTACAGATTGTCTACAATTGTAAAACAGCGCAGAAAATCAACGTCATTGTTCACAACTTCTTATCGCTTTTTTTATGGAAGAACAAAAACAAAGCCACAACTGTGCCAAAGATATGTAGGGGACACAGCAAAAATGTATGAGAAGATACCCTGGTTAGATGACTTTATCAAATAATATCCATATAATACCGTAGACTAGTCGAATGTAAATGATTATTAGAGATGCTGTAGAAATCTTACTGAGCTGCAGCTGTTTTGAAAACATTGCAGTTATTATATTGACTCTAAGGTACTGAAAACAAATGTACACAATTGCTTTCAGACTTGAAAACCTTGTATTATCTTAATTAAAATAAATACATACATAGGAGAAGCTGAAACTGTGACTGCTGAAGGCACTACCTTCTACAAACCTTAGGACTTAACATATATTTAACATTTCTTGACATGTGGTTATCTTTGCTAACTTGTGCTGAGCTTGGAGGATTAAACAAAAACATTGAGAACCTGTAAGCAAAACTAAGTATTTAGTTCAACCAACTGAAGATATAGAGTGAGTGAGGCATCTCTTTTTTTTTCAACTTTACCTGAGGGAGAGCTTACTGTCTCAGTCTCTAAAAAAACAGCTCTGCTCAGTAAAAGATCAATGCATCTCCCAAAAGCATGAAGTTAAATTTGAAAGATTCTCAGTGTGGTTCCGCTTAAGAAAAAAGCTAATATTGCTCAGGAACCAAATATTCTGCAGAAGTATAACCTTTAAAAAATAAATTAAAAATCAAAGATGGTGTCTATAGGTTAAAGTTAGAAGGAAGTTAGCTTCTAGAACAGGATTAAGACTATAAAAACACATTTACCAGATTCTATTTGTGTGGTTATTTTCTCATGAAATTAATCACAGATAATCTAAACCTTTGTCCTTTGGCTGGGTTAAGACTTTCCAACATTTTTTCCTGAGTTTCAGTCATCTCAACATATACCATCGACTGCAGATATTTTTAACTTAAAGCTATGCCATATGAATGCTTACCATTTTCAAATGCAACATTCAAACTCAGTCAGTTGTGCAGCTCCAAGTTGTTAAGGAGACACAGTGCACACTGCAGAAAAATTCCCTTAGATCCAGGAGAACTGTGAAATCAAACTAATGACTCATACAGTGGTGGTTGCTTTACAGCTGTTTTATCATGAGGCACAAATAAAGCTTCACACAACCTGCAGAACTGCTCTATTGGACAGAGTTAAGAGTACACAAAAAGCTCAAATTTAACTTAGCAATTAAATATAAAAATGTTTAACTGCAGTAATATTATCAAGAACAAATGAAAAAGTCTCCAACATGGGCTTTAACTGATTTTAAATGAATAAAATCCACTTGTTTTCACTGACAAATCATCCAAAACTTGTACATTAATTTGGCTACAAAGTACAACAGATATGAACAAGCTTAATTTGTCCAATCTGCTATGACCACATTAGCAAGTGCTCCCCAACCCCTGATCCTCAGGGCCTATGTTCCTGCATATTTTATCGTTTCTCTATCCCAACACACCTGATTTAAATAAATAGGACCAGGCTTCTGCAGCAGTTGATAGCATGCCACTGAGGTAATGCAATTATTTGAATTACTGGATGTGCTGGTGCACACAGCACCGGAATTGAACGGTGTTATTCAAAGTTTAAACCATTAAACCAAACCTTTAATAGCAGAGGCAGGAACACACGCCCATCTCAGTCACGGCGCTACAGAGGATAGATAAACATGCCGCTAAGCACCCTGGGGGAAATAATGGAAAGTTCACACCCAGCAACAGCTACAAGTCCATCCAAGTACTTTAAAAAAAAAAAAAAAAAAAAGAAACACTCAACTTTTCTGTTAATATGTTAGTGAGCCATTACAAGCCGTATCAAAAAACCTAGTCACAATTTGTGGGCACTGTCCATTAACTAGCAGCCCCAGCTCCTTACCTAGCAACCCAAGTGGAGCTGAGCACATTTGGTCAGCTGGTTTTACTGTTGGAAAGACAAGTGTTTGTGGACTTACCATTCATAAACTGCTGCAGCCTTCATGGTTGAGCAGGAGGCTCCACTTCTTCTTCTTCTTCTTCTTCTGGATCTGACTCGGGGTCAAAGATGTACTTTGTTAACCATTTCTGCTTCTGTCTTCTGACCGTAGTTGGAAAACAGTTTTAACTTTGTGTGGGGGGTTTGCTTGGGGCAAGCATAGCCCATAGCAGGGGCAAAGCACAGAAATACACGGAGGCACTCAGGTAACTTATCTCTTAATAACTGCAGACCTCTATCTACCAGTCCTTCGGTCTCTCAGAATGTGCCACACACTATCTCTCATTCACGCAGCGCCCCCTTCTGACCGGAGGACCGCTGTCAACACAAACAGTATACTTTTCCATCAGGAAGTCATCATTACTAGAGCTAATGCTTTGTGTTTACATGAGAGGTTGAAAAAATAATGGCAAACTGCTCAATAAAGCAGGAACCTATTTGTCAAAAACTTAAAATTGTGAAATCTTTACAGTTCATGAGTCAACTTTTTATCTTTTAACAATTAACAGCATAAGTATTGCATACTTTTTCTAGATTGTAATGGTGTAATCTATAGGCAAATAGAAGTTGTATTTTTTTCAAGTTACCAATTGGAAGTTGGAAACAGAGTTTTCTACAACCTTTTTATAAACATTTCCCTTTAGTGTTTAAATCCAAACCTGACTAGATTTCCAACTTGCGACTAGAACATACTCAACTTGGCCATCATATTGTTCTAACATTGGAATGATACTTGTCCTACTTCTAAGACAAATATAATGCAGCATCAATGTTTCCTACCTTGTGTCCTAGTCATTTAACAGCCTGCTAAGATTGTCAAATCTGACATGATCCAAGACAGATAGAAACTGAAAGCTAAAAAGAATAAAATACAACTTTTGTCATTTGGTTAACATTCCTGTTGTCTCTCCTCGTTCTTTTTCTCTTTATCTACCAATATATCTCTGCTCTACATATAGGTTTTTCACTTTGTGATTTATGTGTGGTTAAATTTGGCTAATTTAACCACACATTTATTGAAATGAAACATTGATTTAGAATATTTACTATTTCAATGTGCAATACTGCAAATTATGTCCTGCAACAACACACGATGATGGTGACTGGATCATTGGATGGCCTGGTTGCCCAAGTCCGATATAAAATTCAAGAGTGGCATCAATCTTTCGTCAGATGGCAATTGGATCAGCCTCATCTCTGGTGCCTGTGTAAACATTTTAGACATGGAGACAAACTGCACCAACAATTTGGCTCAAACTACAGGAAATAGATACTAAAGTGTCCATCTGGCCTTCAGATTCACCAGATACAAACATGCTACGCCTGGGTTTTTTTACACTTGCCTTTTACTTAAGCACTTACACATGGCTTGATGGATGGATAAGCAGATGGATGTCCAAGGACTTGTTTGGATTTTCTTTTTTCTGTCTGGATCAAAGCTATTCTGTTAAAAAAAAGAGAGACCTTAAAAATGTGAGGCTGGTGGTAAAAAGATTAGGGCTCATCAGTATCTTTTTAAAAATATATATATATTTCCACATTTTAATATGAACAAATTGAAGATGCTGTTAGAGCTGTCATGTTCTAACAGAGTTTATTCCTGCACATCTTATAAGTATAGATGTGACCTGATTAGCTACCAATTAGTGTCATTCTTCAGGTTTTTTTCTCTTTTCAGTGGGTCTTATTATTGCTCATGTTTTGAAATAGAAATGTTCCCGGAGGCAGTGGTGAGGCAGGAAGTGAACAGATAGTTCAATGTCATTCTGGCTGAGGTTTCTCTGAGGGTGAGGACTCCGAGAGTGTTGGCTTATCCCTTGCAAATTAATCACAGAGCTGGGCTTACTCCACTGGAACCGTTAACAGTCTCTTCACTTCAGATTCGCTTAAGATATTTGCCTGTTCTGGCAAAAGATGGGGAGAAGAGAAATACACTGGGAAAAAATATTAAGATTACTCTTTCCCTGCAACATTCAGCAGCCTCTACTGACAAAATTATTATACCAATATTCTTAAGAGATTTTCTCCTTTCTGGTAGAGTATCTTTTACAAAACTCTGTTAGGAGTAGCAGCTGGACTTATAATGCTCTCCTGGATTAGAACTAATTCTCCTTGTTTGCTAACATGCAGAGCTGAACTCAAACTCTACTTTTTACTCTACTTCTTCATACCTCTTAAATACAAAGTTTTAGAGCTGTCTCATAATCATAATCCTGATTTTCAGTTTGTTGACAATACTTTACAAGTATCTGAGTTTAATAAAATATCTTTTTAATAAAGCCATTCTGGAATCTTGACCGTTCCCCAAAAATCATAATTTTACATGTCAGGTGCTGTAAAAAATTCTGTATATTAAGGGTACCTTCAAAAATATTTAAAATACTTTTGAAGGACCATAGTTGCTATCTAAGTTTAGTGTGATGTATGAAAACTGGCAACAAGAAGTCGAACATTTGTGGATTACAGCTGGCATTTTAGCTTTGACTTGCTCAATATTCTTTTGAGGTATGGATGATCAATAAGCATATCCGTCAAAGGATGCAGGCATAATCACACTTCAAACTTGACTGCTCACTGTGTAACACAAACGTGCTATAATTTGAGTCTAAGTTAAATCCAACTTTGAATGACGTCATCAACTCCAACCCATGTCAAATCCTGATTGTAAAAACTCATCCAACAGATTTCAATTTCACTTTAAAATTTGATTCATATATTTTTATTGCATTGGGGATTTAAAATGCGTCAAAAACTTAATTATTTAAACCAGAATGTGGGCATAACTTGGCCTCGAAATCTGATTAACTGCAAAACACAAAATTAGTGCACAAGGTCTGAGAATTACAAGCTTTTCTGCGCATCATCGCTGTACATTTCTCCACACATCTACAAGGTAATTTCTGAAAATCACTTAAGCTCCATCCACATACATTAGGACATTTTTTTTTTTTTGGACTGGAAGATATTTCAGTTTGATCTTGCAAATTATGCAACCCTTTAATTATATCTACTGACAGCTAAGAGGTTGATATCAGATAATCCCAACAATTTTGATCCTTCACTGCCTGACAGGCAGGTAGAATAACTCCCAGGTTTGGTTTGCACCCAACTGATTCATAGCAGATGTTCAACTTGATGCAAACAAATGTTATTTCCAAGATTCCCAAATAGCTCCATCTATTCTTTATGCACACATGGTTGGGATCGTTCTGAGTTTGTGGCACTCAAACCCCTTGGCACCAATACAGACGCCAAGGTACGAAGTAATTCCAAGACTGCTTGTCTTTCTATTTTTTCTTTTAATTACCACAGTTAAAGTTTCTAGGATGTCTCATTTGCAGCTTTGAAGGCTGCATATTCACTTAACTATACTATAACTATAGGGTAAGAAAGAAGTGACTCACACGTCTTCGAAATTAGAAATGCAAAAATTAATGAAATAGCAACCTTTGGTTTTCAGAGCATGAAGTACTCAACAAAACGTGGAAGGACATAAATCAGCATGATCATTGTGGGTTATTGAGTGGTTGTAATGACTGAATATGAATGCAAAGTGCTTTTAATCTTCTAAATCCTGCATATTCTACAGAAGAAGGTTAAAAGAGTAAAATGTGTCTCCAGCAAATGCCCACAATGAATACTCTGGAAATGAGATCTGAAGCCCTTAAAATAATGTTTGAATGTGCTGCTTGCTGTTTAAAAGGTCACTGACTCTAATGACATTTCCGGGAGGTTTTGTAATGTGACCAGTTGATGCATAGCGAGTACAACGGTATGCTACAAAAACACAGCAGTGTCCAGAGTGGAGCATGTCAGCTAATTAATACCACACATCTTGTATTGTGTTCCTTTGCAAGTCTAGATTTGTATGGGTTTTTTTTTTTTAAATGCCTTGTTCAGTTTTTTCTACTAATGCAATTTATTTCTCTAAAAATGAGAAAATTGATCAACTAATTTGGTGCACTAAAGGTGAAACTTCTTTACTAACTGATTTAGGAAATTGTGGATTGTGGTTGTTTTATGGAAATAATCTAATTTGGTTCAAGCAACAACAGTTTTTTCACATTTGTCAAAAGTGCAAGTATGTATGCAATGATTCGCAGTAAAATATTTATCTATTTAGAGCAAATTACCACATCTATCCTGCTCAATTCACATCAAGAAAATCACATGCATTATGGAAAAGAAGCAAACAAGTTTAAAACTTTGGAAATGCTAAGACCTAAATTGGTACTTTTTTACTTCATTTTTTATAAACATTTTGTGTAATTATACCCTATACTTTAATTGGTACCCACTGATAAAGATGTTTTTAAAATCTAAAGTAAATTCATATTTTTAATCATAGGAATAATCTCAATTTGAAAATTGGGGAAAATTCAGTCTTTAATTTGAAAAGATTTGAAAATCCAATATCAAGAAGTCTGTTGTTTTTTTACAGAAAAAGTCATGTGTGCCACAGTTATTGGATCATATATGCTCTTATTTTTCCCATTTTAAAAGTGTCTATTAGAAGCTGGCCTCTGTAATATGTCATATTTATTCGTCAGGGAAACAGGATGTAGTGAATTATGAGTTGTTCAGCACTGCTTAAATTGAAACAGTCAATTTAAGCAGTCAATTTAAGTCAAGCATACTTAAATTTTTATTATTTTTTTTCACATTTACCTATTTTTATGAGTGTGTCAATGTATAAGGTTTTTCTAGATACATATATGTCTATTACAGAGTTAAAATGTAAGATTTTGTTTTAAAAGTGAAAAAGTATAATAATGCCAACCTTAACACATGACTGCACACATAAGATAATGGCCCATGGTATGTCTATGACATACCATGTCATAGAGTGTACCATTACATTTCCATTGTGGAAAAGTTTCTGTTGATTTTATTAAACGAGCACCATATTTATACGGAGTATGTCTGCTGGTCATCAGCACAGCTGCAGCTGCTTGGCCTCTTGTTAAATCTACAACAGTGCATCTTGTTAATACATGCACTACGGCTGTATTTGTTTAGGAATACAACATGCTATATGTAGCTTTACTGCTTCATTAAATTTGCTCTAGTTTTGCTTTGAATAGGACCAATGTTTTATATCTATTGTGCATTCAGCAGCTCTAATTAACATTTTTAAATTACCTGCACAGATACATTACCTTTGTGTTGCTGCTGTTCACTCACTCTGGTGTACCACTATAGTAAATCCAACAACAACTGCACAACTACAATTACTCCCATTATCGCAGCAACAACTGCCAGTCCATAATCACAGCTATTGGCTGTTTCAATCAGCTTCTCCAGCAGCAGTTTGTTCTAGTTTGACAACAGAAAGCACGGGAGGTAGTTCTTATCTTATCAAGCATGAATGAAAGTGAGCTGCAGCTGAGAGCGCTTGTGTTGTGGTCTCAACCCGTTGTCACTAACTGTGAAAAACTGAATTAGACTTTCACACTTTGTATAATTTTTTTTACATGAATTATTTAATAAATTCAACTAAAGAAATAATTTGTGGAGTGAATAAGTGGTTTCCCCCACATGACGCTGCATGCATTCACCATTCTTTGAATCATCCCTCTAAGAATAAATGGAAAAAAATAAACAAAGATGACTTTACCCCTTATGGCCCAACATTGATCACCATCAATGGAACATCTCAGCAAAGCCACTGATCTCTCAGTGGATTTCTAATAAAATTAAACTGTTTATGACCCATGATATGTGATTTCATTGTGAAATTTTAAACAAACTCTGGACGGAGTCTCTACAACTTCATGTAAGACTGATTTTTAAGGACACTAAGGCTGTTCTACCCGTTGCATCACTGAGCACATCATTATCCCATAAGCGGCTGAGCAGAGCTCTCATTTTCACCCCTCTCACCTCGTTTGCATTTCAGGAGCAGGATTTTCCTATTAGGGAATGTTAATAACTTACTAATACTTCAAAATTTCAACCTCAGCAAAAAGTGGGGTTGCTCAGGACTTTCAATGCACCCAGCGTGCACTCACCCATTTTTTTTCACCCACCATAATCTGTAACGTTTGATTAACTGTAATTAATACTTGATTCTTGCAGCTAAGTGAAGGGGACAGCCAGCTTTAGATAAGGGCGTGGGTACAAATTAAACCTACTGTCCTTCGCAAAAGTTTTCGTACCCTTTGAACTTTTTCACATTTTGTTCTGTTACAACCACAAACTTCATTTGGTATTCAACTATTTGGATTAATGTGAAAGGAAGTGGAAGAAAATGGATATGTTGATGTTCTATGATGTCCTATTTAGTTCCCTTTAGGATAAAAGGCAGCACAAACAACTGCCAAATAGTCTGTTCATTTGTTAGAGAACAATAATGAACAAACAACATCATGGAGACCAAGAAACAGAGCCGACATGTCAGGGATAAAGATGAGAAGTTTAAAGCAGACTTAGATTACAAATCAATATCCAGAGATTTTAACATCACACAGTCCTCTGCTTAATCCATCATCTAAAAATGAAAAGCGTGTGATGCAACTATAGATCTACCAACATATGGCTGCCCATTTCAACAAACAGGGCGGTCAAAGAGAGAGAGAAAGAGGCCATTAAGTCCTTGGTAACTCTGAAGGAGTGGAAGAAATTCAGTCTAAAGTCATGTATTAGCCACAGCAAACATGGTAAAAGAAGTGCTGGTCAGATAAAACCGAAACTGAAATTTTGACTAGCACAAAAACATCCTACATGTAGCAGAAAACTACCAATGTAGTCACATAAAACATTACAGTCAGCATGACAGTGGCAGCATTTGTTCAGGAGGATGAGCAGGAAGGTTTATTTACATTTCTGTGTTTGTATTCTGTATGATTTTTGCAACAGAACACCTTAGCTAAATGTGCTAGCTAATGCTACTCAGTAAAGTACAGATAGAAAAAGACTTCTGTTGGTCTGTGTGAACAGAAACAGGTTAAAACTCCAACATGTTTGTTGAGAAGTTTCATACATTTTTCTTCAAATCATGTTTCTTTAAAACGCAAAATATGCAAGTAAGGTGTGTGAAATATAGATGCATATCTTTTGTTAATGTTTATTTTTCAGTTCCACCAAGAAACACTCAAAGCAGTCAGAGAGTAGGCAAAGGTGATGGTCAGGAAAAAAAACTAACAGTTCTGGTACAATCAGGATATCAGACATGATCGTTCAAAGGCTGTGAGAGAGGATGACAACTGATGCAGGAAAGGAGTAGATATGGGCAGTGGCAGAGGTGGAATCAATCAGTAGACAGCAGAGGTGTGTAGGCCAGGTCACTGTAACAACATAAGGCTTGGCAAAATAGTGACAATCATCACAAACAAAACTACTGTAGTTTGTGTCTGCAATATAAAAGCTGTATGAAATCAATTACGGTTTGTGGTTGAAACACAACAAAAAGGTGAAAAGTTCAAGCAGTATGAACACTTTTTTAGGGAAATGCATTGGCTCCTCAGAGGAGCTACTTTTAAAAGTTGTTGAGGTTGTGTGAGACTGTTCAAAATCTTTTCTCTCAGGCCCCAAAGTGGCAACTAAAGTACTGCAGTTGAACATCCAGCTTGTTGTGACCAGGCTTTTGTGCATGTAGCCTGCTACCCCTCACAGTCCACAGGGACTCTGGGAATGTGGAAAGAGCCTGTGACCTTTCCTGTGGACAGACATGGTCTAACTGCCTCTGATCGATAGGAGAGAAGAAAACCCAGAGCGCTGTCGGCTCTCTGGGTAGCAACACACACACATATTTACCACCCACTAAACCTGTCAGTCACATCAACACACTTCCAGTAATGGCACTGTGACTGAAAGGCCACACGCCACAGGGGAGCCCAGGCCAGTTTAGATTCATGATGTGAAGTCTAAATTAAGGTTGCACCCCATTTTAAATTAGATATGCAGGTGAAAGAAGGGTGTGTGTGTTTATTGAATATGATGCTAAGAGATGTGATCAACAACATAAAGCCTACTTAAAGCTTTTAAATCGTAAGCTTCTGAAAACGCATTTGATAATAACTAAATAAAACTTACCTTTCATTTGTTTTAATCACCTGATAGTCATAGATGCCAATGTTTTGTGTCCTCTGAGGGGTTTTAAAATCTTTCCATTTGTGTTGTTGTTCAAAATGAGTCTAATTAAAGAGCTATTTCTCCCCTCTGAAAATAAGCAATGCTGTGAAGAACGATGCTGAAGGGAAATGTGGAGAGACATTCATTTTTATTTGCAGTCATTTTGTCTTTGTACTTGTTTTTGTTTGATCTCCGTCAAAGGGTTTACTGCTGCCAAAATTTGACAGGTAGAAACAATGGAGGTGGGAGCCCGCAAGTTGTGACCAAAACTTTAAAGAGCTTTTTCTAAACATATTTGCTGTGTGTATGCAGCCCCAACAACCTAGATTTATGTTCTCTTACATAGGAGGATCAGAGGGAATGAACATTTTTATCAATAACACTGTTATTTCATGTGGCAAGAAGCAAGAAATTTCCTATTTTTCCTGAATGAAAGGCCTAAACAGATGGAGGCGATCCGAAGGGAAATGTGGGAGCCAGGCTGTCAAATTTATTCTGATGTTTTTGATGTTGAAGAGTTTGTTGGGGTTCAGTTTAATTCAGTTTATCCATCCTTCCATCCGCTGTCTATACCTTCTTACAGTTGCAGGGTCGCACTGGGGCTGGTATCTACCTCTAGCAGTCGTTGGGTTAGAGAGCAGATCAAATAACCTTGCATGCACACACTGCCTCTGATGGACAATTCAGAGCAACCAATTAACCTGTCAGTCAGGTCTTTGGACGTAGGGAGGAAGATGAAGTCCTAAGGAGAGGACCAGGCCAAGCCCCAAGTGGAGAAGTTCAAGTATCTCGCAGTCTCTTGTTCATGAAATACCAATCTGTTATGGGAGAGTTGAACTAAAAGGTGAAGCCTGTGATTTAACAGTTAATTTACACTCCTAAACTTATCTTTGTTCACAAGTTCTGGATAATGACTAAAACAATCGTTTTTTTCTCTTGGCGTTCAATTAGGGGTAGGGTGAGAAGCTCTGTGAAGGGCTCAGGCTCCGTTTACACAGAGCTGATTTACTGTAAAACCATAACATTTTTATTATGATTTCAGCTTTTATACAAATCCAGTGATTGGAGTCTGTGACACCGATACTTTTTGAAACCATGTTTCAGATTTAAACATTTCAAGAACAACCTTCGTGGAGGTGTGAAGTACTCCACAGGTGTGAAAGCGTATATGCACAGACTGCATGACTTTAGGATCTGCTCTATGAATGCAGGGACATATAACAACAAAAACAATGGTAGATAGCATTGTACTGTGTGTACTACTTAGCCTGTTCAATTTAACAAAATGTCTGATAAGAAATGTACAGTATATGTCATGTCATGTACATGAGCATTTGGTTTATTGGAGACTTTGATGGGTGACTGTTTTCTAAATGAGCAGGAAGGTTAAACACATGCATGTTTTGACAACATGTTGACGTCACAGCACCATCTACTGCCCTGGCATGACAACTACAGTAGATTCAAGGTGCCTCTGTGGTGCCATTTAAATTTAAATGTGGAACTTTTCCCAATCAACATCCAATTATAACCTCGTTTCCAGACAACGATCTTGTGTAAACATAATAAAGTAGAGCTGAGGTCCTTCACATCGAGGAGCCAGTTGGGGTGGTTTGAGTATCTGGTAAGAATGCCTCCTGGATGCCTCAGAGGTGAGGTGAAACCCAGAGGAACGCCAAGGTCACGCTGGAGAGACAATGTTTCTCACCTGGCCTGTGAAGGATCTGGACAAAGTAGAGAGAGGGAAGCCTGAGTATCTCTTCTTAGGTTACTGCCCCTGAAATGAATGGATGTATGAATGGACAAGTGGATATGCTACTGCAGTGAAAGAGGAAACTGTTTTAATGCTTTTTCATGGTTGCCAGTAAGTTTAAAATGCACTTTAGTTTGTGTTCCACACTGGCAAGAGTTGCAAGTGAATGTGTTATTGTGTAAAAATAAGCCCTCTAGTTTTGAAGTGTGTAAATTTGCATAGTAATAATGATAACACCATTTGACAGGGCCAGTATACTAATCTGCATAATAATTGTAGAAGCAGTGCAACACAATAAAAATTAGTTTTGGGTGGCAGACAATCATTTACCGCAGTTGAAGTGGATTTATGTGTTTTGCACTCTGATTGCTGTTTAATACCTCTAATTTGTGCTGAACTGTAAGGAGGTAACAGAATACCACGGCACCTTTGATTGAGGCTTAAACATATGAGGTCAGGGGTGTAGCCACATCTGGATTATTAGTCAGAGGAGGCTGAGCGACTGACCAATCACAACTCCTTCTGCTTAATTAAGATTCTGCTGAGGAGCTGTGTACATGATTGCAATAAAGGACCAAACAATAGTGTAACTGTATTCGGCGCGTTCTCCTGTTCTGCGAGTGCCTCGTTAGTGAGTCACTGCCAAAGAGGAAATCGAATGAATGCAAATTAAATGTGATGGAAGGCATCTCCCCCAGGTAACACACATAGATCTCACATCCACCGACGACTGTACTGGAAATCACGCTCGTGTCAAAGCCTGAACTCTTGTCGTGCAAACTCCCCTTACACCCCAGCGGAGCATCCCAAATCAGAGATCAGATCACATGAAAGAGAGCAGGGAGGCAAGCTCTCTGTCACCAAGTCAGGACAGCACAGGAGGACCTTTTTCAAGGCTCTGATTTTCTGACTTCTTGAGCAGTTCAAGTTTCCCTCCAGGAGCTCACATACTGAATAAAACTGAGCTTGCTGAGAAGGCAAAGCTTAAAATGGTTTGTTCAATTTGAATCAACTGCTTTCGTGTCCAAATTCCAAAGAGATTGTGTTTGATTAGCTGTGGGAAATCATTATCGATTTTTATTTGTGAGAGCACAAAGTCATTTGGCGTGTGTGGGTTGGAGACACAGAGAACTGTACGTTTGAATGTGTGTGCTGTGGGTTTGGACAATAAAATATGAGCACCGTAGCAAATCTATGTTCGTTTTTACTTTCTATGACATTTATTTTCCATTTGGCTGCCAGCCCAGACATTATCAATCGAATTTTTATTTTTTTCCCCCCGGAAAGCTGAGTAGTTCCAGCAGGTATGGGACATAGTGAGCAGTGTACATAACCTGAGCCTGTTGGCTGGGTTATCATAAGTCCACAGGTCATCAGGATCCAAGCCAGCACATTAATCTGAGTAGAAGATGGACTGATTAAATTAGTGGGCAGTTGTCACCCAAGAGTCTGCTCCATTCAGAGGAACAGTCTGGAAGCAAGTGAAGCCTGGTGACCCGCCAGGCTTATAATACACTGGGGGAAACCCTGGAGATTATAAAACATATAACTTTAAAACCAAGAATTGGAATTAGAATTAGTTTTAATCTATTGTGAATTTTCTGTCATGTTCCGATGCTCAAATGTGCAAATTTACCTCAACAAATGTTTGGTCCAACCTTCTTAGCAAATTGCATCCTTCTTGAAGCGTTTACCAAGCAGTTGTTGCAATTCTGGCTGGATTCTTTAATGCACATTTTAATGGAGATTATTCAAAGCTGTGCTGAAAAAATTCAAGAGGTGGCCTTGGCTACTCAAAAGGAGCAGCAAATAAAGTTTTTCTCTAAGTTTCTATGCTGATTTCATTCAAATTTCCTCATCATGTGAAGAAATATGTAATTCACACACCCAGAAGCACATCACTGTTCCACATTAGTTGGTTTAATGAAACCTTATCCTGCTCATAACACCCTGGGTAATCTATGATATTATTCTCTGGGGTGCTCTCCTTTTAGCTTTACCTTTGACAACCTGTGCGCTGCACTGTTTCCATGGCAATGTTCTTCAAAGTTATTGAAAGCAGGGACACTTATAGGTTCAGCAAGAGAATGAAATAATCTTGCATCAATGAATCGTACTGTACAACAGAAAGCTTTGTATATATTCAGAAAAGATTCCTTAGCTTGTCAAGCACTGATACCCAGCATGGGTTTGCCATTCTCCATAAAAACACTCAAAAAATGGCAGGAAGATGAGCTCAGCGGTGGCTGAGAGAAGTTTTTCACGTTCCCTCAAAGGTTGAGAGTGAAAAAACTGGAAAGCGTGGACGCTCCATGTCTTTGTTTTGTTTCATCTCAGCGTCTCGCTTCACCCACACAGTGACCCCCACCGGGTCGAGTTTATTTTGCAGAGCTGTGAGGCCACGAGAGCTTTGTCTTGACGTCAGTTCTAACCGAGGTTTCTCTCATGTTCGATCCGAAGTGTCTCAGAGAGGGAGAAGTCTCTGTTGTAGAGAGATTTTATCTCCTGCTGCGTTAACTGTCATCGCACTTTGTCAGCTATGTTTGATGTTATTCAGAAATGTTAATATGGGAAAAGCATGTGCAGTAATCAGGGGGATGACCGTGAACCCTGTCAGGGACGTTTTCTTTATCTAACTGTAACTATGAGATGGAAAATGTATTAAAAAATTCTGACAAGATAAATCAAGAAACAAAAGAAGGCGTGAGTCTTTCAAATTTCCCATAAAATTTAAGACAAACATGATATAAATAAAGCCTTTTGGCATGTGATGAGTGACAGGGGAGCTAAATCCATTCTTATCAAACTGTTTATTAAAAGAAATCCTTCTGTGCTTCCATAGAAACAACAATATAATTTTATATTTCTGCCAGTCAGTCAGGTTGACTCTTTTTGCCCTTCAAGAATTGTTTTGAATCTTTGATTCTCTCTGAAAATTAGATTTGGATATTTTAATAAACACCCTGTTACTTGATGTTACATTTTTGACAAGTTTGCTGCTCCAAAACTTTTTAGCAGTATGTACTGATGCTAATTTTATTGTATGCCTCGCTTGATTTCCTTTTGAAAACCATTTTTTTCTTTTATTCCAATAATTGATGAATTAATTTACCTATTTTAAAGTCCTAATTACATCGCACATAATTAATCAACTTTCTGAATACATTTCCAATCCCCTGAGCACTGCATTAGAAACACTCCTTCTTGTTTACTTGTGTTGACCCTCAAGGTTTTGCAGAATCGGAGCGATGAACATGTTAATGATGCATGCCCTATATACGTGCTTGGTATGTATGAATGGTGCATACTTAAAGAACAACCAGCAGCTGTCTCCATTTTCAGGACTTTCTTTAAATACTCACATTAGCGAGAGTCTGGAAAATCTAACTGGATACTGCAGAGAACAACACACAAGCATGAGCACCCATTCTTTGAATGCTGGAGGGTGAGTGTGTGGAAGTAAATAAACAATACTCTCGGAGATGTTCTCTCGCTAAAACCCAGGACTGTTGGTTCTGCACAACAAAGAAGTTAAGCGTAAACCCATGAAACCCTGCTTGGGATTGTTGTAATGCACAATACAACATCTTGGCATGCATTCTTGACTCGGTGCACAATAATTTCTTCTAACAAAAGATAACATGTTTATGAAGTCTTTCCACTGTGGGGATGCTTACTTCTCCTGGGAGGACAGGTGCTTTGCCATAAGTACTCCCAACGATAGACCGGCATCAAAATAAATCAAACATTCATATGCAAGAAGGCTGCTCTGTATGGCTGCCATTTGTATTCTCCTCCCTGGATGGCTGGCCTTTCTCTTGTGAATATCATCTGGATGTGTTGAGGCTTGTGTCTTGGATCCAGTGCTGAATCAGAGCTGTGTTTTCAGGCAAAGCAACTGGAGGAGCAGGCTGCAGTCTATTTTTGGGGCTTTTTGTTTAACCCAATTACAGTGTCAGAGCGTGCTGACTGAACCACCACCATAAGGTGATGTGTCTCCTTTGAAAACTGGAGCAACAGCGAGGCTGTGCACATGGAAATGTGACGCAAGCAGAGCGATAGCAGGCTGTTTTCATGCAGAGACCGAGAGAAAACAGTTCTCACACTGTGGAGGATTCTCTCATACAACACAAGGAATCAGATGCAAAGTTGGGGTTAACATGCAAACGCTGCCCGGGTCATCCTTCCTGTGACCTTGACTGCTATCAGACTGTGAAGCAGTTTCCATCTGCCAAACAATCCCAGAGCACAGGAGACAAATCACATCCTTAGCTGAATGGGTTTCATCCACGTATTCATCAATCTGAAAATAAATGCACACCCTAAGATAAGCTTTCAGAGGAGGCCTCATGCCAGGCTGCGGCAACAATGAAAGCATAAAGGTGCTAAATAAACGAAGCTGCGGCGGCGCCACCTGAGGCTCTGTTGTATGAAATCAAGCAGTTTCAATTTGGAGAGTCCTTTTTTTTCTTCTTTGCGAGTAAATGAGGTAATCATTTGTAAGGAGGTCGCTGGTGAGGGTGAGATATGAAAACCGTGCTGCTTGTGGAGGGCAGAAAGGAAGAAAACAGGGTTCCTGCAGGGTCCTAAGCATCCTTAAATTTAGTCAGCCCAGTTTTAGGTCTTAACCCAGGGTATAAGAAACCATTAATTGAACCTAGACTGCAGCAGAAGTCTTCCCATACAGAAGTATTCAGCACTGTCACATTCGTTGTATTAAGCCATTCTTGACTACCCATACCTTCTTCAATGACAGTGCTATCACTGTGCATGATTAGCTACCTGGCCTAAACCTCACAGAGAATATCTGGACTGTTGCAAAGAGAAAGATGAAAGACACCAGCCTGATATTATAGAGACCTGAGCTTCCTTTATACCTCTGATGCAGCTTATCTGATGCAGCTATTCATGCAAGAGGAGTGCCGGCTAAGTAAAGAGTGTGTATACTGCACAGTACAATGGACATAAAGATTCTTGACAGTTGTAAGCTGTAGTGACATTCACAGATACATAGTCATGTAACATGTCACTATGTGTAATGCTAATGGAGCAATATAATACAGGTTGAACTGCAAAAACACAAAATCTTACTAACCATTTTGGGCTTAGTTTCTAGTGAAAATATCACAAAACACGTGAAATATGACAAAACTAATTTGTAAGTAACTTTTCAGCAAGACATAGGAGTTTGTTTTAAGTTAATAATTCTTTAATATTAATGGAAAAATCTTATTTTCATTGGCAGATTATTTTGCTTATAACATGAGGAAAATGTCTTGTTATACTGTAAGTGATATAAGCTGCTAATGGCACCAGTATTTTATCATCAGTATAAAATAATTATTGACTTAAAACAAGCTCCTATATCTTGCTGAAAATTTACATGGAAGTTAGTTTTGTCTTATTTTAAATGTGTAAAGATATTTGCACTAGAAACTAAGCATAAGTATTTGCAAAAAGATTTACCATTTTTGCAGTGTGAATTGAATTACTGAATAAAACTTTATGTATATATTCCAACCCTTGGTCCAAATTAATCCTAGAAAGTCATAAATTTAGCCTACTAAAAGTTGTTAAAACCCTGGAAAGAATCTCACTTGTGAGCTTTTCAGTCTGAGCTGTGCTGATGCACTTTTCTCTCAGCATCCGCCCTCCAGCTATCCACCTCAGAAAGCATTTTAGGGGCTATTGAAGTAGGGCAGATGACAGTTTTCCCTCTGTTTCTCTTTTGTCAGCTGTGCAACCTCAACACCACTTTCAGATCCCAGATATGAATCACAGCAGGACCCAAACGCTTTCATTTTCTCATGCGTCTCCTCTCTTGTGAGATGTTGGGCTGTTACCACAATCTCACATCAGCCCACTTTAACATAAGCGAGATAAGAGGGCCTCATATGTAACTGAGTGATTCATTAAACCATCAGCCTGCGGTTTCTGATATGCGGTGTAATACAGCCAAACTCTGTTAAGAAAGGCTGAATTCAGGGTCACTGGAATGCAAAGGTGACTTTTTTTCATCTTTTTTTTTTTTCGCTTGGTGTGGACACAACCTCAGTGAAACTGTGCCTGTGGGAAATCATTATTGTTGCAGGTAACGCTGACAGAAGCAGGAAGACTGAAACACAGCAGATGTGGGAACTTGTTAGGAACTTTATATGCCATTGTACCCTTCAAGAGACATCACTTCTAATTAGGTCTCCATGGATAACTATAGGCATCTGGACTCCTTCCTATGAACGGACACACACACACACACGCACACAAACACAGAATGCGCTTCATTTCAGCCTCGTTTGAATTATGTTATTGTCATGTAGTGTCTGACCGAGAGCCAGTTGGAGCTATTGCGCCATCTGGTGGTGGTTTTGACCTTCAGCACGTCTACGAGGCATTTTGCTCTGCATTCATGCATATGAACCAGGTGTTCCTGTGGTGCTGCATCTCATTGCAGCCTGCAGCAATCTATCACTCGCCTCAGCGTTCAGTCGGGTCACTTATCTAAATATTCATCCATGCATGCATTGATTTTTCCAGATGTGGTCAACCTTGGATTGATCTCTCTGTGAACAGTTTATGTGACCAGCTAGAAGATGTAAAAATCTATCCGAGACGGAGGAGCCATACCAATCCGATCCTGTCTATCCAGAGAAAGCATTCTGGGTTTCCTCACAGTCTAAAAAAGAAGACTAGAATTTGACATTTCTGGGACTGGATAATTATGGAAGAAGAAAAGCGAGAAAAAGTTGTTTTATTTCCAGATTCCATTATCTAAATATTGTCTCCTTAATTCTTTCTTTCATTTCCTTGTGGTCTTTGTTTGTGGTCAGAAAAAACAAAGATGGAGTTACTTTGTGACCATGAACAAAAATGTTTGGAGGCATCAGGTTGTGGTTTTGTAACCCAAGAATATAGTGCATACTATTATGCATGTTGGCAGTAGCATCATTTTGTGTTCCTGTTTTGCTGCTAGTGGTATAGCCGCATTATGCAATGTGAATGAGCATAATGAAGAATTAATATTCAACTTCATATCAGCCACTTCATTATTAGCATTAAACCTTTGCATGGCCCTGACCTATCCAATCTAAATAAACATAAATAAAGATTTACTGCTGCCAAGTCTGCTAAAATCATTGGTCAAGTGTTCAGCCAGAATTGCCAGAAACTTGCTAGTGATTTTAAAAAATAGTTTGGTTGAGGAAATCCATGATAAATTCAAGCTTGTGCACTCAATACTTGTTTTTGAAAATTATTGTAGTTGTGTCATCAGTTAACGCTGAAATTGTTCTTTGAATAACCTATTAAAAGACAGTTCATGCTGATGATGAGTGTAAAAAAACCTACTCATGTAAATCCAAAAATCTCAGATAATTTCTCCTCAGCTTTTGTTTTGCTGCTTCATTGTTTTTCTAACAAACCCACCAGCATAAAACTGAACAAAAATAAAAGTTAAAAACTCGTTGGTGAACCTACTGCATACGTTAGCAGCTGGAGAGACAACATGTGCTGCTCCCACAGGAATCAGCAGAGACCAAAGGAAGGATTAAAGGAGGATGAATATTTTTACATAACTCACAGTGAACACTTTTATTGTTTTCTTGTTAATTGTGTGTAAGTCGGGATTTCTTAGCCACAAAAGTTCTACCAACTGAAGCTTTTTTGTGAACATATTGGTTTTACTCTTGCTAAAATTCCTACTGGATTAGCACTGTTGTTTTGAAGTTAAATGTTAGATTTAATCATGTTTTACAAGGTTTATTGATTAAATTTCATGAAAACAATAGAGAGAAAAAATATCAATGTGTTTTCCATATGATTTATTTATATCTCTGAACAGAGAAACATACAGGGATCCAGTATCATGGGAGAAAAAAGATATACACAGAATAAACATTAAACTGTAGATAAATAGAAGAAGGTAAAACAGAATAAATACAAACTTGGAATGTGTCGAGCTTTTCCACTGAGGTAGAAGCTGCATTTACAATCATTATATCTGTTCTGCTGCTGCTGGTTTACCTGTATCCCTGACAGCATGAAAACATTAAGTCACTTTTGCATCAAATCGGCAAACATCAGTCTAACAAACTACATCTTTATAACCAGTTTTAAGGCACCTGGAAAGTAACAATAGCTGGTTCTTTACTATAAGGGATGATTAATGTGTTAAAGCTTATCCTGGTTAAATCAAGGTACCAGTTTTTATCTCCTCTGTTATGAAATTCTTCAGTCGGTGACTTTGATAAAGTGCTCAATAGTAAACTGTGGTCACTTAGTATTAAATAAAAAATACACCTCGATTTCAGTGTGTAACTCCTGTCAGTAGTATTATTACAAAGTACCTTTACTTTTTCTAAGAATAAAAGACATCAGCAAAACATAAAACACACCCGACAGCAGTGCTTGGAGGAGTTACGACAGAGCTGACAGAACAGGACAATTCATCTCGGCTTATTTTGGTAAAGTAAACAGCGTCTAAGCGCTGACGTCCATTTTTCTCTTTGAATCCGTCGTAGGAGGGTTGCCCTGACAATATGTCATACGGGTGTTAGCACAGTAAGTCACAGACTTATTTTAGTACAAGTTTTCCTCAGCAAGTCCATCTGCAGGGAGACAAACAGTACAGAGAGTGGAAATTAGTTCTGGATATACATAGCTGATATTTACCCTCTTGCAGATCTTTTTTTTGCTTTTTTTGTCGCACCTAGATGATTCATATTATCTGAATTTTAATATCAGACATTGGTAAACATCACATGATAATTTTGTTTATTACGATAAAATCTAAACCAGACAGACTTTATGTGAAAAAGCATTGTTTTGGTTCGGTTTCACTGCGGGACCTGTACAATCAAGAAATAATTCAGACAATATAATGTAGGCCTGGTGCGGAAAATGTTACAGACATTTTTTTATAAGGCTTTATGAGAGCCGAAAATGGAGAAAACATGGAATAGTGGTGAACCAGGAATTGTTGGTCTGTCAAAATTATTTCTGAAAGGTTTTAATGAGTTCAATGGAAACAATTTATTTGCATAAAAAAAGTGTGATCAGTCACCGGATGTTACTACTGGCGGAAAAGATAAAGAAGACGACAGGAAGTGGAAGGTGGATGATGACGCAGAGTGTTTTTTAATGACTTGTGTGAGCAAACTTATTCACGTTTGATTTTAAATGTGTTTCTTATTTAATGGGAACACAGCAGTTGCATAATTGTGTTTTTTATTTTTACATTAGTGGAATATTGACAAAGTTTTGCCCACATTTGTAATTGAAACACAGCTATCAATTCTCAATACAGAGTGATTCAAAGTTTCTCCACAGCCATTTTTTTGGTTTAAGGGGCAGCAATATTTCCATGTAAGGTCAGGTTGTTTTGGATAATTCTTTCCCTTAATAAATTAAGTCATCACCTTAAAATGGTAATTTGGAAAATCTATTTGATTTGACAAAATAGAAATCTGTAAGGGGGTAAATATTTTTCTTCTCAGCAAAATATTGTATGCTTTAGGAAAGCTTACCTTGCTGGAGGCTCCTCTGCATGTAGTGGTTGAGTTGATGCAACCCAGTGTTTCTGCCTTGGTTTCCCAGCTGCACATTGAAGGGATATATGGTGAAGCCACCTGAGCTGACCGGCTCCCCTGAAACGAGGCCCTGCTGGTAGCTGCAGGAAACAACGTCAGGACTGGACGGACTACTTTTCCTAGAGACCACGTTCAAGTCTTTGAGGATGCTGTCCAATGTGCTGTCATCATAAACCTGCTCCTGCTTTGGGAGAAGGGCTGAAGGAAGAGGGGAGCCTTGGAGCCAGTCAGTGTTGTCTGCCGGCGTCACGTTTTGTAGAGGATTCAGGCTGCGGTGCAGATTGAAGCTGCTGGCAAGAGAGGAGATCTGCTGGGCCAGGATGCTGATGGCCACCTGCTCCCTCTCGTCATAGAGGTTCGGCTCTGCCGTCACCGGAGACTGGGTGGGAGTCAGAATGCTGGAATGGATGAGAAGTTCTTGTTGGGGCACCTGATGAAGCTGAACCAGACTGCCCCCTTGTGGATCGTCCAGAAGGTTGAAGTCGTCCGGATGCAGGGACGCGCTCTCCCCTTGGCCCTCGCATGTTTCCGACACGAAGAAACAGTCTGGCACCAATCGAGCGTCAGCTGGACATGCCTGGAAGTCATAGTTTGGAGATGAAGATGAGGACGAGGAGGAATGCGGGGAGCTGCCGGTGAACAGGTCAAAGTCTCTGTGTTCAAAGACTTGGTCAGAGGTCGTGAGTAAAGAGTCAGCAGGTGATTGGAGACAAGCGAGTCTCGTGTCCTGGTAGGAGTAGTAAGAGGGAGAGGCGTCAGGAGAGGTTGGCAGCTGATCTTCACATGCATGAACATCCATCAGGAGGTCAGAGTTCAGCTCCTCCGGCTGCAGAGTGGAGCTGGACGAGGCTGGACTGTAGGGAGGGGTGAACAGCACGGGGCTCTCACCCAGGGGAATCGGGGAGCCGTTACCCTGGGAGGACGGGCAAAACGCACAGTAAATGTCTTCCTCAGACTCCGTTCTTGTTCTGGTTCCAAGTTCCTCACTTTGGCTGCCACACATCCTCCGCCTTTTAAAACATTTAGCGCTGACGCTCCGACTCTGAGGCACCTCTGGAGCAAAGTAGAGGTAATTTGGCACAGACGGCGGCTTGAAGGCAGCGCTGCTGATTTTCTTCTGCAGAAATTTGGCCTCGGTTTCGCTGTGAGATTAAAAAAGATGTGTTAAGAGACTTTTAAAAGTGAAACGCTGTCAGTTCGGGGTTGCCTGAGAGCCTCATCACACCTGATGATGTAGTTAATGCAGCTGATGCTCTGGCACTCTGAGTCCTTGTTAGCTCGGATATAGATCCAGGTCCATGACAGATCTGTGCTCTGGAGCCTCAGGATCATCTCCACCTGGAAGCCCTCTTCTGCCTGCACTGGAGAAAAAGGCAATTACGCTTATTATAAAGGATAGAAACAAGTTATTCACCAATAAAAACCTGGCCGCTAGCTTTAAAAATATAAAAAAATACTTACTTAAACTTTTATGAGAAGTTGCAGCCAATGGCAGATCTTCAGGATGCAAGAGGCTGTACCATGATCGGTTGATCATTTCCTCCCTTGAATACCCCAAATAGTATAAAACACTAAAAAAATTAAAATAAATAACAATCAGAAACCATAGACGGCGATCCTTGCCTAAGGATATGAAAACACAACAGGAAAATGTGACGTAAATCCACTGCTTTGTCCAAAAATGACCTATAAATGGCTTTTTCACCGCAGTTTGAACAGCCCAATTCCGATCTTTTCTCCTAAAAAATCTGATTTATGCCATGTCCAAATGTGTTTTCAAAGTGTCTTCAGTCTGAACGGTCTTGCCGATTATCTGGCTTTTATGTCATTCATGTGAGACGTGTCATAATTTTGCACCAGAAAAAGGAAGAGGTGCTAAATATGGATGCAAACAATGGCTGAAAATTATTTTGGCTACTTCTGGCTCTGATTACATCAAAACAAACAAACAAACAAACAAACATCCATACAGTAATTACAGTCAATACTCCACAAAAGCCATTGCTATTAATTGTGTTTTGTTTTTATTGGATTCTTTAATTTTCTTATGACCTTGTGATGATACTGTCGGCTCCATTGCTGAATAAACTATAAAAATCGATCCATAAACAACTCCATGTAGTATTACTTCTGTAATCAATGTAATGCTGTGTGATCTCAACGTTAGGAGACGAAAACCGTTTGCATAAGTCTGACTGCGGCCGGGTTTACTTAGCTCCCTGACCATGTAAAAAAAATTATATTTCAGCAAAAAAAATCAGAATACCGCATGAAGACCTGCTGTGTGAACGTAGCCTAAGCTGTGGAGTTTGTGTTTACCTGTCTGAGAGCTGAGTGAAGCTCATGTCCAGCCTGTGGGTGCTGCTGAAGCTGTGGCAGAAGTGAGAGTCGGCGCCGGTCAGGCGATTCACCGTGGGGGTGCAGAGGGCCACAAACAAAGGCTGGACGGTGGGGGCGGCAGGAGACGAGGGCTGAGGGAAGAACTGGAAGCCTCCTCTGACCAGCATGGAGCAGCAACTTCCAAACTGGAGCTTAAAGGCCTTGGAGGCCAGCATGCAACACACAAAGCTCCTCTCTGAGAAGAATAAAGCAAAATGGAAATTTAGTCTTTTTAAATGCTGAAACTTTACAACCACAATAAAAGCACCCACAGTTTACTTCTTTAGGCTGACCGGAGTTTCTAGGAACTTCCAATTAATAATCCATGAATTTCTGTTGCTTATAAATAAGACATTAAACAAAGGCCCATATTAGCCACAAGGCAGAACCAGAACTGGCATTTATCTTGTTGGGGTTGCAGGAAAGGTGAAGGAAATCTCCAACGCTCACTGCAGCGTAAACAAGTCTCCATAACAACCGTTAGACACTGTCTACATGCCAGGCAGAAAAACAGCGTTTTCTGCTCAACAAAACTCTGTACTGAGATTTAATCTGGCACTTGGTTTCCATCAGAGGAGACTTGAGATTAAGCATTTCAACAGAAAAACACTCCAGGTGAGCTGCTGTGTGCCTGTCTCTCTTCCAAAGGCCCTGAGAACGTATTGGAGTTTTATTTGAAGTCTTGTCAAATAAGAAAATCTGGTGAAGTTATAAACTGAAATTGGTCATGCTTGGGTTTTCTGGCTCTACAACTTTTTAAGAGAAATACAAAACACTTCTCTGGTTAGATTTTTATCATTTTTGTAGTGCATCTGGACTATCTAAGACCAGCTTTATTTTGAAATAAAGCTGGTCTTATTTCAGCTTTATTTAAAAAAAAGCTGAAATGAAAAAGCTAAAATAATCCAGATTTGGTTATTGCAACCAAATCTGGATTATTTTAAACTGACTACAGATTATTTAACACCTATTATTTCCCAGCTGCTGAGTTGGTTTAAAATATTTTTTTTCTTTTGATTTACATATTTTATTTGTGCAAAAAAATTTACTCAAAATGAATGTCTTTTTTTTTTTTAGAATTGCTGCAAAACAAGATGTATTCATCTTCATCAGGGTTCCCAATAAATGTGGACTGTATAGTCTGATTGCAGAAGAATTTGGTTTACTTTTAAGCTTCAACCTATAACTAAAGGAATTTATTGTTACCTGAAAATAAGTTGCTTTCCATGTTGAGGTTGGAGCGAATAATATCCACATCAGATTGTTCCACTAAGTCATAGATTGTGTCTCCTTGTAGAACATCTACCTGGAAAAGCAACACAGGGTTACATTAACAGATCAAAGTCTATAAAGAAGCAAAACAATAAAAATGTGGGGCTTGAACGCTCACCATGGACAGGCCGAGGTATTCAGCCACATTTTCCGACACATAAACCAGTCTGCCTTGAGCCGTGGTGACGAGGACGAATCCGTGCAGAGCGTCCAGGAAGGCCTCGTACTGCAGAGCGCTCTGGGACCGTTCCCCAGCCGGGAGCCCTGCAGGATGAAAGGACGAGTTCAGTCTTTGTTTCACCACCTCTGTCTCTGCAGATTGTCACAGCCGCCATGTTTTTGATGTTGTTCATATAACATTTTTAAACTGAGCTTCATAATCCTCTCTGTAAGGCAGTGTGAATCTAAATTTGGAGTTGAAAAAAATATGCTGAATTAAGAGTAGCACTACATCATTTTGAATCAAGTAAAAGTAAAAAGTAAAAACTTATTTGGTTACTAAAGTACTGAGTACTCCATGTACTCCATTCATATAAATAACAGAATTACAAAATAACAACATCCAGCAAAAGAAACCTTTTTACAAATTAATTTCTTTCATTAAAAAAATTATTAAACTTTTATCAAAAACTGCAGGTGTGTGTCTGGTGACTTTTGTTGTCAAAACAAGCTTGTTTTTCCTTCAGTGAAGTTACTCGTTCAGAAATTTCCCTCAAGTAAGAGCATCAATACTGAATAAACTCACTCAAGAACAAGTAAAAAGTACAGCGTAGTAAAAATACTCCTAAAAGTACCTTTTTTCTTCCCTAAGTTACACAAGTAAAAGTAACAGGGTAAATTTAACTTGAGATAAGTTCGAAGAACTCACCCTGGAAGAGTACAGATTTGCGGATGTAGGTGCAGATGGCGGCCATGGAGTGAAGGTACGACAGGCGCTCCTGGTCCTCCTGGCTGATGGGGAGCAGAGAGCGCATATTCCTGATTTCATGGTTGATGTGGTCTCTCCGGGCTTTGGAGGCTCCTTTGGTGGACCTGTGGGAGACCATGATTGCTGGTGTGAGAGCTGTGACCTAAAAATCTAGAAAAATTGTCAAAAAACTAATCTGGTTTCATTCTGTTCACTTCAAAACAAAACACAGATTTGGCCTCGTCTGAGCTACAGCCCACTTTGAATATGAAGAGTTCCTATGGAAACGGCTGGCAGGAGAAGCTGAGTTGAGCGATGAGGGCTCTCCGTGCACTTAGTCTGCATGATCAGTCTGTCTGGGTCCATCCTCACAGAGCCTTGGGTTTTTATAGCTGCCGGGGCTCCGGGAGTGGGCGTCACGCACACAGAGAAGGAGGGGCGGCCGGGCTCCTCGTTTTCCCTTCATTGCCTTATACAGTGGGCGTCCTTGGAGCGGGAGCACCCCACGTCACACCACACAGAAAGTGCCACAAAAGGAGAGTGAGATCACTCTGTATCCAAGCATGATCACAATCAAACTCCTGATCAGATATTAATATCGAATTCAGTTTATAAATAGGGCTTAGTAATACAAAAAAGGGAGAAATTATTGGATTAGTTTTGAGCGCATCATCTCCACCTTGTGTCTCAAAAGCCTATAAAATGTCATAACAATAAAATGCATTAATCCCAACCAGCAAACATACAGGAAAACTGGGAAGGTGTGCAAATGGAAATTTAAATTGTTCCAATTATTTCACCTCTTTGTTCTTCTTCTTTCGTTTACTAGAAACCAGCTCAACTGTGCAGAAGCCTTTCAAACCAAAATAAGAATTAAATGCTCCTGGCTCACAAACAGGATGGCATCTGATTACAAAGAGACAATTTTCAATATGAGGAAAAGTCACAGAATTGCAAGACATTGGTCAAAAAAATGAGAGAATAATTACTCAATTGCTAGACGTCAAGAAGTAAATGGATTGAAGTTGGGTTTTTACAAACCATTCAATAAAAACTGCACATTCAACCCCCTTTTCTTTGATACCACTAAATAAAACACAATTTAACACATCTGACCCCTAGAGTACTGATAGGTTAAAAGACCTACTGAGAGGTAAACACATTAGTCAGAAGGCCCATGGTCACTCTAGAGGTGCAACAGAGACCAAGAGCTCAGGTGGAAGAATCTGTTGACAGCTACTACTTGTTTGATTCATAAATCTTTATGTAGGATTGGCAAGAGGAAATTCACTGTTGGAAGAAAAACAGAAGAAATCCTGCTTATATTGCCACAAAACGTGCTGGGAGACGCAGCAAACGGGTCGAAGAAGGTTATATGAGAGCTGAACCAGCAATGCTCTGAGGGGATGAAGTTGAAATATAACTATATTTGTGATTGTAACACGAAAATATGTGATAAAAGGTCACCGTTTGGTTAAATGATTCAGTTCCAGTCAGTTAAAGAATCAACTACCACAGCATTCAATTAACCTGTAATGTAACCTGTACCACCAGAGGCACACGCACCCCCGTTTGAGCATCGATCAGAAAAGAAGAACTGACCTGAACCTCCTGCAGGCGGAGCGGCGCTGATCTCCGGGCGGATGGTGGGATGTGCACGGAGAGCTGACGGGACTTTTGCAGGCGTTACACCAAAGAGCCATTGTGGCGATTAAGACCTGAGGGTGCAGCGCATCCAAGATGTTTAATCTTCCTTCGAGAGGAAAAAAAAAACCTTAACTTTTCATGCGGATGAAAGCAGACAGCTGTTTGAGGGTCAAACCCGCAGCCTCTTCGCATCTCAAACCTCCGCGGTCTCTGGGTGATGAGTGCCAGCCACTTGCTGCCGCCCCTCCTTTTATAGCCCCCTCAAACCAAACCCGACACCTCTCAGAGAAAACTCCGAGATAATCTCACTTATTGTGACGCGATGACAGCCGACCGAAGCCAGTTATATTTAGTTTAACGATTCCTAATAATAACCCGCCGGACTGGACGTGGGAGTCGGCTCTGCAGGGATGTGAAGCGTCACTATGAAAGAAAAGAAGAAAAGAAAAACTGTTTGACTTTTAAAATGCTTAACATCTCCAAACAATCAGCGGCTCCTGATAGTTTTAAATATTAATCTATGAAGACTTTTCTCTGTGACGTTCTCCTCTAAGGAGCTTTATTTAGGTCCAAACACTCAACCAGACCCTGGATAATTCGGGCTGGAAGTGATTTCCCACTCAGAACCTGCATGAATGATTCAATTTTACACACTTTTGTTGAAGGATATGCAATTATAGAGTCCAGCGTCTGCACTCTTGTTTTGTTGACTACGAGATTTACTTTGCTTCAAATAACCAATAAGTTCGCTTATGAAAGCACAACTGTGATTTTAGGGATTCATTGGTTATATGTGAAGCTTGCAACAGGGTCCAGTAATGGTAGAATAGTTTTTTTCTTACACACAACAGCTCGAATTTGTCACATTTTTTCAGAAAACATTGAATACAATCAGTGTTAGAATAATCCTTTAAGACATTCAGAGGGATTATCTGCACTGTGAAAACCTAAAATGATTAGTCAGTTCACTCTGTCACTGCAGTAGGATATACTGTAGGATATGCAACACAAGATTACTTAAAATAGCAAAAAGGAAGAAAGAAACCTGCAACACGATCGACTATAAAGGTTTTTGCATTTTGCAAAGCGTCTAAAACTTTTCTATAATATTTTATTTTTAAGACTCTTTGTGTTGAGACAAGAATGAGTTAAATAAAGTGTATCAGAGTAAATCAAAAATGATATAACCAATTATATTGTTGTTAAACTATATTGTTAAGAATCCACTAAGCAGTGGCTGATTTGTATTTGATCAACATGGCTCTCTGCCCAGGGAGGGATAGTTTCAGGGGGTGACAGGAGCAATCAAATATAATAAATAAATAGTTAAAGTTATTAGTATTTTAGAAAGTCATTGCACCAAACATTTTTATCATATCATATCAGCTCTATAGAAGATAAATTTGTTGTGCAAAGTAAATACTGAAAATTAAGCTACTGACAAATGAAGCTGAATATCATTTTATAATTCCAGTAGTTTAATAATTTTGCCATTTTCTAAGTTAATGTGATTATGACATTTACATAGTTAAGGTTACTTGATAAAAAGTTATTATTATTGTGTGTTGGAGTGCATTCAGGGCCTCAATTCTTACAATAATCACCCCTGATGTAAACTGTTGCAACTCTTTACAGGCAACATGATTTATTAATGCTTCTCACTGTGCAGCCTGTGACAGAAAAGAATCAGAAAAGGTCAGGTTTTCTCAGCTTTACAGCATCTTGTTTGCTGCTGGAAAACAAGAGCTGCATTCATCAGGGAGCAAAACGAGAACTGGAGAGAGATGTTTTCCTGCAGGAAGCTGTGGGGATCTTCTGTTGGCAGAAGAAAAAAAACACAAAAAGGTTGAAAAAAATACTTTTAAAAAGGAGACAGCAACTTCAGGAGTATATTTGTAATCGTTAATGATTGAAGCACCAAGTCTATGAATGTCCGCTGTATCTTAATCCAGCAACAAGAACTTCAGAGACAGGTTTTTAATTAAAATGATAAGTTTTTAACATGGAAAGCATTATTAGTGTTACGGCCCTGGGCCTTAATGGCTGGGTTGCAGGTGTCTTGTTGTCTGTCTTTGTGCTCCTCCCCTTTACAGGTGTTGCTGATTTTATTCATTTGGAGCACAGAGCATTTAAACCTGGCTGTCTCCACCTTCTGGGTCGCCATCAGCGTCCACTCTGCCTCGATGCTTGCGGTGTTTTGTTGCCAGGCCTCAGCTCCCCTCCTTTTGCACATTTGAGTTTGTCTTTGTTTTTGCACTTCAACAACTCCATATGCACTCATACACCACATCCAAGCATTTGCATTACACCACTGATACTGACATCCTCAATCCATTGTTGTTTGTGTTAATAAACATTCCTTTTTATGCACTTTAATCCCTGCATGGTCTCCCGTTATTGTTATGACCTTGAGCCAGTCGTAACATTAGACATATGAATGAGTAAAAATGTAGAGTCTGCAGACGGATGAGTCTCAACATAATGTTATTGGAGTACAGAAACCAGGAAGCAGAAACCAGGATACTCCTGAAATTGTTTTTTTTTTTTTTTAAATGTCTTTTTTTTTCCAACTACACAAAGGAATAATGGTATGAAGAGGCTCAGGCAGACATCAGTCAGCTGCTTTTAAAGGTCCAGGGATTTCCCCGTTGTTATCATTAATCAAAACAGGGCTGTCGTTACAGCTTCATACTTACTGCATTAAACGTCTGGAGTTTGCCACTGTCAGGACTGTTGGTGCAACTAAAAACAAAAACATGCAAACTCCTGGTCTAAACAAAACATGTTTAAATATCCAGATATCCTTATTTATCTAGTTTCTACAACAGTTTGCTTTGGAAGTGCAGATTGTGTGAAACTGTGATTTTATTGCGCACATCTTGCTGTATTAGTGTTTCTTTCACCTTATCCGTTATTTTTCTGTCAGTGCTTGTTTTAAAAGCCCGTCACTTAACTGTAATTATTCTAAACACTGGTCTCTATGTCAATAATCACATTAACAAATAATTGCATTGGCAGGTCTTCATTATCAGTTGATATGTGTCATTATCATGGTCATATCATACCGTAGGGAAAGAGGCTAATGCTTATCACTGGTTGATAGTACTGGGTGACACACTGGTTTCCAGTAACTCCAAATTAAAACTGGTTAATGTCACAAAACCCAGTTAATGGAACAATTACAGTTTTGGAGTCTTGAAACAGGTTCTGAAAGAGAAACACTCAAAGATTTCAGAAACTAATTCAGTCTGGAAAAAGTTAAATATACTTCAAACACTGTCAGAGGTCAGATTGCATATTACTCTCAAAATAAGATAAATGAGGAATTATTGTGTCTTGGTTAAAAATAGTTCTTTTAAAAGTTGACTTCTTTAAATTAAGGTCTGCACATTTTGTAACACAAATTTTGAAAAAGACTGTAAATGGAAGGTTTCATACCGCAAACACAAACAAAATTTTGTTGCAATATTTTGCAATAAAAATGCTGCAAACCAGTTTATATTACAAGATAATGTTTCAAAATATTAAAGAAGTAGACCTGTGTTTTTTTTTTGTTTTTTATTTTAGAAGACGGTAAAAGTGCCTGTTTTATTGTTTTTGGTTTTCTGTACAACATGTTGACTGAAAAAGCTCATCTGAAATACTTCATTTTGGCTGGAGTAGAAGTTCTTTCTTGGAAAACAGCTCTAGTTAAGTCAGATTGGCCGGTGTCTGCTAACATCAGTGTTCATGTTACATCCTTAATTAGGTTTTGGTCAGGGCTTTGACTAGACCACTCTAACAAATGAATATTTTTTGATCATGTTTAAGGTCGTCGTTCTGCTATAGGCTGAACCTCCATCCCAGTTTCCAGTCATTAGAAACTTCTAACCAATATTTTTCCAGTACAGTCCAGTAGTTAGCTTCTTCTCCCAACTCTTACTCCCTGTCCATTTCTGAGGTTTTGGGACTCCAGTGAACTGGATAGAGAGCCACAAGGAAGAAAACATAGAACCATTGGTGAACCTGAAATAACAAAAGAAAATCCTGAAGTGTAATGAATGTTTGTCCATCAGTTTGAGATCTGAAGCTTAAGGGTTCTGGATGAGAACAATGATCCAAAGCAAATCCATCACTGAAGGCTAAAGAACTGTAGTAAAGGTTTGGGGATGGCCTAATCAAAGCCCATGTTTAAATCTGATTGAAATGTTGTGGGTTGACATTAAACTGGTTTGTTTATGCAGGGTGGCCCTTGAATGTTCAGAAATTTCCACAACTCTGCATAAAAAGACTGTCAAAGTTCAACAGTGGAGATGTAAGAAATAAAAATAACATCTTCTGATTATAAGTTGTTGCCACCAAAGGTTTCACAACAACTTTACGTTGGAAAAGATTGCTTTGGATATTTTTTGAAATCTGTTTTTGTTTTGTTTGATTTCAAGTATTTATACAACAACTTTTTAATTAAATGAGTAACAAAAACATTTAATTTCCCTTCGGGATCAATAAAGTATTCATGAATTGAACTGAGACAAAAACAACCAGACTAGTTTTACGTTTAAACTTTTGAGTCATCATAGTTCAAATCTTAGATAAAACAACTGTTCGCTGCATCACTTCTTTGTTTATCAAGGTGGTTTTTTTGAGGCAGTGAGATTTAGGAGCTTGTTTTCCAAAAACTCCATTTGTGTTTGTATCAGTCATCCAATTAAACCCCTGCTGGAGGAGAATTAAGCTGTAGGTCTGTAATCATGACGCACTGAAGCTGAGCAGCCCAGCAGCTCGCTCTAAATCAGATCCTTTAGCAGATGAATAGATTACGGGTTTCGCACAACATGACAAAAAGCAGAGCAGAAACTTGGCCTTTTATGAAAACTGTCACTCATCCTCAAAGAGTTATATTTGTGAGAACGACATCGGCAGGGAAAGCTTATTTTCTGACTCGTATAAATAGTTTCTAACTGACTTTTTAGGTTAAATTGCTACAACTAGCTTCTCCCTCAGTGCCTTCTTGTTTTAGTGACCCTCCTCGGTGCCAAACGCAGAGAACTAGAACTTGAGTGAAGGGACTGGACAGTGATATGTGTGGACAAGACAAAACAAATCACTCAGAACAAATCCCCAGCCTGATTCTCAAGTGCCAGTGGGATCATTTTAGTCCTAGGGGGAAATTAGAGAGTAATTTGACTGAGTGTCTCCCCACATTAGCGCCTGTGTTTTTGGGCTCCGGGGCCAGACAAGGGGGACCCAACGCGGCCCGGCTTCCTGTGTGCGGTGGGACCAGGCGGGACACGGTGTCTCGGCTGCCTCACTTTAAGCTGACCCTCCGTCTGCGGCTTGCACTTAACGCCGCAGATAACGCCGGCTTTATAGCACACGGCTGGTGACAGACAGGATCAGACTGCCAGGCCACCGCTGCATTCAGGGTTCAGGGTTAGACACGGTGAGGCCTCCACCCAAGCAGCAGCTCGCACATCATTAATGAGCAGTTAGGGGGAGGAGGGTTGTGTCAGCATGACTACCTCAAATACCCACATCAGTAGACGGAGAGGGCCATCAGACAGGCTGGCTGGGCTGGACGTGGCTGCTTCCCAGCAGGGAGCAGAAGCTGTGCAAGGAAAAGGTTTGAAGAGCAAAGAGTCTTCACAGTGGATCCAACAAATCTGCTTCTTACTAAACGGCAGACTCAAAAACACTGCAGATGAAATTCACGCAAGATTTAGCAACATCTACATTTGCAGTTAAATTACCATTTCATTTTCTTTAAGGTCTGAGCAGCTGCGGTTCTGTTACGACAAGACAATGGAGAAAACATAAGGAGCACGGTGCAGATAATGGCTCTAAACAGATTTATGTTCAACAATTTGTGTAATTTATTTCCCTCTTATTACTAGCAGTAAAGACATTTTTACTTGAGGAGAAATGTTCGCATTTTGCCATCTAAATCCTATTTTCTAAAAATCTCTGGGAGGGAAAGTGATTTAACCAAGTTGTACTGATTAAGCAGAAGGTAGTTAGTGTCTACCACAGCTCTTACTGAAATAGTTCAATGACATCTACACACTGTGAGGTTTCCTGCATGTACAACATTTCATAGCATCTCTTGGACAAAAGAAATTACTATAAAACGACGGAGGTTTGCAGCAATGTTACCCAAGTTCAAATCCCAGCATGGAGTTTGCATCTTCCTCTTCATGCATGTTTCTTTAGATTGCTCATAAGTATGAGTCTGTGTGTCTGCCATGCTAAAAGCCATACAATTTGACAAATTAATACCAAAAACAAAATACTTAAAGTGTTTTCAATTTATTTATACACTTATAAAGCATATTGCACAGGAGATCCTGCCAGCCTTTGCCACACAAGGAATCCCCTTTTAAAACGTTGTGAAAAAAAAAAAACAGAATAAAGAGCCTATATAGTTGTAAAAGGAACCAAAACACTCTCCTTTATACTTAATTTTTCCAGCTCGTGTTGAAGCTGTCAGGTTTAACAAAAACCAGGAGAGGAGAATTAGAAACTGCATTTCCTGCATTGCGAGTGAAACCCCATCTTGTTTCTGAGCAATATATGAGGGATTTATATTACTATTATTTTCTTTTGCCTCCGTAATTATTTAGTATTTGCTTCTTTTAAAGGACAAATATTATGATCATTCAGAATCTTCAAAGGCAACAAACGTTCAAATTTAAATTACTTTCACACTATATTGAGACAAAAACAAAATCTCCGTTTTGCGTTTTGTTATTTTTCAGTATGTGAAAAAATAAAATAGGCTTAAATGTGATTTCACTGCATTATCCTCTAACGAAATCTGTAAAGTGTACGTGTGTGTAGTGCAAGGACTGTCGGACTTGCTGGGTCACGTTGGCACTGCTGGTCTGTAAAGAAAAGTCTGAACTGGTTTGTGTAGGTTAACATTAAAAACTCTCAAGTCTACCTAGGCAAAAAAAGCAGTTTCTCATCTCTGTAAGGCCAGACGTGCCACATTTGGCGATAGTGCAGAAACCTGGTGACTAAGCTGCAGCTACAGACTGTTTTACTCAGATTCTGTTGTGTAAACATTTAAAATGGTGTTAGATCCTGATGTTCGGGATTCAGAGCCTTGAAAAGTTTCCCTGCATCCGTCAAATGACACTGCGAGCTAAATTTTACATGTGAGCTTTAATATAAATAAATCCTTCATGACAGAAGCTTAATCTGATACTGAACATATAGATTGTTAACTAAATTACAAGTGGCACACATATTGGTCACCCTGTGGTCAGTTTTTTATCAATATTTATTTCATCTTCTATTATAATGTTTATAGATAGTTGGAGCAGATGACTCCAATTTTTCACATCACTTTTCTATAAGGTCAGTAAAAGAGGTTGATTTTCCCACTTATTTTGAATCATTATTCACAGATTTTACTTTCTGGTAAGGTATGTAATCTGATGCCATGAACTCTCTGAAACAAATTCACCACCATAATTCACAATTAACAAAAGGTAATTTTTAACATAAATTAATTTTTTAATGCCAAACACAAATGGAGCTTCTATTGCAGATAAGTTTAATTTTTCAAAGCCCATGTTCATGTTTGTGATGGTAGGATGGAAAATGATCTTTTTCTGGAAACACTTACAGATAATCTCTTTTAGATTTTTATATCTGTGCAGATTGGTAAGATAATCTGATCCTTGCCCAGCCAGGAGGCCAGAGGCTAAAGGAAACAAGTTGAACACAAAGGTCCAATAATTGTGCCACTAGTGATTTTAACAATTATTTCTTAAAACATTATGGGTTTTTTTTTATTCCTGCTGACTAACTGCATTCAAATTTAACAAAGGATCTAATGAAAAGTTTCAGTGAGAGATTAATGTGCTGCAGTAAAAAAACACATTTATTGTTGTTTTCTTAGGGCACCGAGAGATGTACTGTAGCTGCCACTGCAGGAGCAAACTGATGTCAATACCGAAAGCTAAGACAGACTTGGTCCCTAAGGAAGGGCAGAGGATGGAGAGTGGACTGAAACGACGACTTCAGGTTTTAGATTAAGTTGAAATCTGATTTGAAAACATGAGAAAAAGAGAACGATTCATTATTTTCAGATTTGAAGGAAAGATGCGACTTCCTGGATCTACTGATCACAAAGCTCAAAAGCTAAAACGAAATTTATCAGTATGATGTTTAAACTGCACCCTGCCCTGCCTCCACATACTTGCTGCTGAGGGTTAAAAACGTTACGCTGGAGAAACAACAACCAGCAGGAACAAACGGGCCGCAGCGAGGCAGGGAAGCGATGAGACGATGTTACACAGTTTGTTTTGGTCTTACTTTTGAGACGTGTCAACGAAATCTGAAATAAATTAGACTTTGTTACCACAGCCTATTTTTTTCTTAAATGAACAAAACGTTTTCTTCACGCTGCGCACACAAACATTTCCGTTGATTTTGATCTGCTTGATAAATGAACCGGTTTGAAAGCCGAAGGATTGTCTACAAACAAAATGCATTCATGAGATAATCTCTCTAACTCAGACAGAATGTGTATCTGTGAGATAAATGATCTTTTCTGCATTTGATATTGAAATCCTCTGAAGTTAGAGGAGTTACTCAGCAGGTTGGTCACACTTCTTTGCAACATTTCTTTCTTTTTTCTGGGGACTAGCAGGTGTCGAATGTACAGGAGGTGTCAAAGACCCAATGAGAAATACTTTAGAGGGAGGTAGATGCCCTTGATTATTTTACAGCTTTCTCTAGCTGTCTTGTAAATCATTTAGGAGCCTTTTCAGAGCAGCAGGGAGGCTTTCATGTTGTGGTGAAACAAGTAAACCACTTAGACTTTCTGCAAGTCCTGATAACTCTGTCCTTTACTGAATGTGAGCCAGTCTCTTCAGATCTGCAGCTGAAGATTTGTTTCTTCAGGGCGTTTGACATCTTCAACAGTCGCTTGCGCTCAAGAGCCTTTGGCTGAAATTCTCGTCGATTCCTGTGCTTAAGATTAGAAGTTGCATGTCTATGATTATCATAGGCTGATTGGGTTCCTAGAGAGGCTAGAAAGAAGAGGAAAATCTGAACAAGCGTCATCGCCCACAACAACGAGTGCCGAGGATTAAAATACATCCTTAGGCAGGGCAAGGCCCTTCTGTCTGCTGAAGTCTTATGCCAGGACAGTTTGGTCAGTGATGAGTTTTCAGTTGAAGAATGTGGAAGATAAATCCAAAGCAGTCCTCAGAGTTCAGTCGACCAGGACGATTTAAAAATAAAAGTTCAGCTTTTCTGAAACAGAGTCCTGGTTCTGTTTCGTCTGCAGCTGCATCAACCATGCGAGGAGAAGATGGGTCTGCTGATGTTGCTGTTGGTCGTCATGGCTGCCAGTTCCCATCTGATTTTAACAAAAGGAAGAAAAGAATGTGTCAAAAGTTTTAGAAAAATGTTCTTTCTGCTGAATCTGAAGTAACTGTAACGTGTTTAAATGTTTATATTTATGATAATCATAACATTCGGCGTAAAACTCCTGTAATTTTTTTTTTGTATTTCTACCTGAGAATTTTGATTTTATTTACCTTATTTAGGTTTCAAATGTATTTTTAATATTGAAATTCAAGACTAAATTTTCAGAATGCTTCCATTTTCTTTAAGTAAAAAAAAGGCACTCAAACCTCACATCATTTCTTCAAATCTTTTTATTTATAAAATTTAGACAATTTATAGTGGCTAAACGTAGGCCTGTCACAACAAACAATAAATTAATCACATGGTAAATTAAAACATGTTCAATAATTTTCCTTTGGATGAGTCATCGTTTTTCTCTTTCTACCCAAAACTGTCCAGTCTGGTGTTTTGGTCTTATCTAACCCTTTTTAAGAGGACGACTTTGTTTACACAAACTTCATAATCTATTGTATTTTTTTTTCTTTTGTTTATTTTGGATATTTAAAAATGTCTTCCAGTTTCAGTGTTAAATGTTCATTAAAATTTTATGTTTATTAATCATCTTTGAGAATGTGTTCTTGCATTGTTATGCCTTTTTCCATTATAATGCTTGAAAATTGTCTTAAAGCAACAATGTTATCGTTTATCACAATGACTTCTGGGACAATTTATCGTCCAGTAAAATGTGTTATTCTGACAGGCCTAGCTAGACTTTAAAGGGAAAGATGGACAAAGGAAGAGAGACAAAGTAAGAAATGATACATGGATGGATGAAAGAAGAGAGAGACAAATTATAAGTTAATATAAGTTTGTTAATGAAAGGAGGATGAATGGTTGGAGGGATGAATGGAAGGATTTTTACTCCAAAACTGATACTTTTCATACTTTATCTTTTACTACATTCCTATATATAACATTTTTTATACTTCCTCCAGACTGTGTAGGGACTGCTCTAACAAATCTGAACAACAAGAACTAACAAAAAAAAAATATATATATATATTTATTCTGAAACATAGAGAAAGTTGCAGACCCCCTGCTGTGCACCGTCCCCATCACCTCCTCTAACTTGTCTGAATAAAGAGGCAGGCTGTGGAAAAGACGGACCGTAACGTGAGCATGAGGAGCGGGAGCTGCAAACAGGGTCCAGTGGTGACCTGATGACAGGTCAGAGGTTGAGCTGCAGATTGTTATCACTGGCTCTGGTTTCACACTCACTCCCTCTCAACTGCTTTGTTCGTTTTTCTGTTGTGAGCACGTGTGTTTAAGAGAGGAGCTGGGGACGCCACTGAAAGGCAAAAGGGAGTTAACCATAGTCTTGTGACCCCAGCTGGAAACCCCTCAAAGGGTTAGAAACACAAATGCAAACACCAAGGCTGGGAGCGTGCAAGGTGGCAGCGATGATGCACAAGAAATGAGAGGTTAAGAGGAGTAATTAGTATCAGGTTCCAACAGACAAACGTGCAAAAAAAAGAAAAACATCTCTTCGAAGGAGGCCAAAGTTTTAGACACACTTGCTTCAAAACGTGCAAATTATTTATTACTTCTTTTTATGCAAATCAATTTCAAGAAGTTGATGATGTTTGTAGAAAGTGATAGAAAAAAATACTAAAATGGCTGAAAATGGAAGAGAGGTTGGTTAGAAATGATGAAAAGACTTTTTCTATCAGATTAGATTTTCTAGACAAACTGGGCGGACTTTGTTTCACCAATGAGACCAGATTTTGTTGAGTAATAGCATCTTGTTCTGTGAACTTTTATGGTTTTTTCCTCTAATCTGTTAAAAAGATTCTGTCAGAGTAGATTGAAAATACAAAGAGAAGTGAGGAAGAAAAACAAACAGTCAAGACTGTTTTTCCTTCTGCAAAGTGCAATTTCAATAAAAAAGGGAATTAAATAAAAAAGAATAACTGCTTTCTCTTTTAGCTATATTGTTGCGCTGTTTTTTTTTTAATTTTGTTGTAAATAAATTAATGGGATGAAACTAGTATTTTTACTGAAGGTTTTCATTTTGTGAAAATTTCAGACCTTTACTTCCAAGCTATCACTTATTTCACTGCCAAAATAATACAATCTAATAACACATTTATGCCTGAGTAAGTTTACCGGTTTCCGATTTTATTCTGCCGGACAATGAGGCGGCATCCATGTGATGTAAACGTCTGAGCCCAAGGCTCAGACAAAATACGTCACAGTCCGCTTAACGTTTCTTCATGATTATTTGATTCTTTTATAAAACAAACTTTTCTGCTATTAGCTGAGGTATAATTATGTGTAAAATGTACATTAGTACGCCACTAGCTGAATGAAGGATAATAAGTTATAATTTGCCTTTTTGATAAATAACCTTATTACTGAGAGTGACAAGAATAACAGGACCTAAAATGTGTGGGTTCTGTGACAAAACAGCGTTAATGAGAGGAGGATGCATCTCTGACCTGATATCATGTGGGAGTCCTGATTGCTCCAGACTGTACTGAATAACAGCTATTTTGCATAATGTCTTCAAATTAGGGCCTGTAAAAAAAACAGAAAGTGAAGTGAGTCAGAGCAACTAATTATATTCATGCTACAAATATACATCTCAGCTGTGGGAATTCAACCTGACACTGCAATACAACTAAGATCCATAGATTTCTTCTCTATGATGTAAAATCATCCTGAAGTGGTCGGAAAGCAGGCCACAGTCAGAAACAAAACAACGACATTTACATACGAGGGAAGTGACGCAAGCGTCAACTCATCTTGTTACAAACCTGCGTTCTAAATTTACCTACAAACTTCCTCTTAGTGTCGCCGTCATGGCTGTTTGGCCATATGCTCACTGATGAGCAGTGTGAGGAGGACACATGTGACTGGCGCTGGGACGCGTATGGCACAGGGGATGCCACCGGGTACAGCCAGTCCCTGTGCAAGCCCACCCACACGAAGCCAAACTGTGACCAGAAAGCTCTGCAGGCCCGTCCCAAGCAGGCAGGATGCATGACTATATTTGGGTGTCAATGAGGCGGAAGCGCCCACTGTGAAAGGCCAGTGAGAAATGAAGCAGTGAAGACACGCCAGACAAGTTGCAATAGGGTGTAATAGTTCGTTGCTTTTTTTTTCGGCATGGTCAAAAAAATGGGACTTTTACAACTCCTTAACTAAAAATTGTTTATCCACTGTACAACTATGGTTAAAAGTTTACATACACTTCTCTTGGGCAATGATTTTCAAAATATTTTCTGTTTTTTATTCATGGTGGAATGATCATATAATAAACAACTTTAATAAAATTTGCTCATTAATCAAAATGAACACAAACCACACATTTGTTTAAAGCTATCACAAGTAGCTTCACAAGTAGAGCTGAAATAAATTGGATTAATCGTGATGAATCAATTATCAAAAATATTCTGCAACTAATTTAGTAATCGATTAATCGTCAACTGGAGCATATGGGCTAAAGAAAAGGTGAATTGAGCCAGAACTGAACAAAAATAGAAACATTTTCAAAATATTCGATAGATTAATTGATTAATAAAATGAATATTAGTTGCAGCCCTAATCACAAGCTTCTTTCATGATTCTGGGTGGAAATTTCTATCACTTTTCTTGGTAGAATGAATTTAAAATGATTGTTTTTTAAACAGAACCCAGAGATTTCTTAACAGTGTTGAGGTTGGAGCCTCGAAAAACCCAGGATTCAAGGTGACGCTTTCAAAACCAGCATCAGTGTCACGCATAGCGGTGGCAACATCATGCTGTGGGGTTATTATACTACCAGTCTGCTGAATGGCATAAAGCAGACAGCTATCCACAAATCCCTAACATTTGACTCAAACCAACACCCAGATATTTCTGAAAGCCTAAACCTCATGAAAAGTTTTGGACTGCGTTCAAAATCAACAACTTCAGAAAACAAATTGCCGGAATTAAACTTGTTGTAGATTTGAAAAGTGTGTGGTAGAGGTGCAGTTTGATAGAGGACATCCAACTAAATATAAACTGGGGTGTTTGTATTTATTTGCGTTTCTATGTGTAGCTTTGAGCCTGTGGAGAATAGAGAAAATTAATTACAGTTAATTAAAACTTGTCTATTCAGTTCTTCTTTTCAAATTTTAGTGAAGTTGAATGGAATATAATCATTTACCAATGAAACGTTTCTAATAAATAATTAAAAGGTGCAAAATGAATGTGACCTTTATGATCCTATAGTGAGTTTGAACTGTTAATTAGTTTGTGTTTTAGAGTTTGTGTTGTGTTCTCTTCTCCATCACATTTCATAGAGATTGTATGTAACAGTTTCTGAACATCTGTGGTTTTAACAAAAAGAAACTTTAAAAGAAAAACAGTATCAGTATCTCTCCTTTTCAGCTTCTGAATGAATCATCATTATTAAACTTTACTGAACGTGTTTGATAATTCAAGATAGAAAAGTCATTTTTAACAAGTGGTGGTAAAAAAGAAAGCACAAGAACAACAGGAATACTCACTGAAGTCTAAGATGTACAAGTCTGAATGATCCATGAGGTTAAATTCATCCCCCATCCCTTGCTCTGGGCAGGGGCTGTCAAAGAGAAAAAAACAATCAGAGTAAGGTTAGAGTGAGTTCTCACACTTCCTGCTCTCATGATCGAGATCCAAACAGCTTCCGAGGATGTTTTTCACTCCAAACTCTCTAATGGAGCCATTTATGGGACTTGAAACCAGCAGTATCTCATCTGCTGTCTTCATTCTGTTGTTTAATCCTGAACTTTTTAATCAGGGACTCTCAGATTTTTGCCAATAAGCAGGACCGGCCGCATTGCTCTCCTTATCATGGACGTTCGTGATTTAAGCCCACAGGAAGTGGAGCACTGCACCGAGACGGCAGGCTGGCCAGAGCTGATAGACTCCCAGACCTATGCAGTCGATGATATCACTGCACATCTGTTTCCTGCCACAGCTAAGCATGCACACACACCCCCACACGCACACCTGTGACCCACCTGAACCACCACAGGCTAAGAAAGAAAACTATGCCAAATTCTAACTATCCAGAGATATTTTAAGCAATTAATAATAATGAAAAACCTGACCAAGTAGAACGATGCTTCATAAAACAAAACATTACTGTAATAAATACCCTGGAGCCAAAGGAAGTTAATCTTTTAGGAGTGATTTATTTTCTAAAGGCAGAGTTTTATGCGTACTAGATCCCCATAACTATTTTACAGACACAATAACAATGCACAGAGACCTGTCTAAATAAGATGATTACATTTCTCTTGACACTTTCACACAACCCAAAGGAGACATTCAGCCAGACCTGTGCCATCACCAAGCATTTAGGAGACCGTAAATATGTATTACACTGATCTACACAGCCAAGATCAGTCGCTACAGAAACTTTACGGTGCCTTGCAAAAGCTTTTACTGAACCTTTTGGTTTTAGATTAAAGCATGCTCATGCGCTAAGTAAAGTCCAGGAATTGAGGCAGTTGAAAATGAATGGAAAGGTTTGCAAACTGATGCTCATAGAAGCTCCCCATCCAGTTTGAATGGGCATGAGGAACTTTGCAACAGTTTCTGTAAGATCTGCAGGTAAAATCATTGAGACAGATGTTTTTACAAAGTGCTGACTCAGGGGGTTGAATGTAAATACAATAACATGTCAGTATTTTTATTTGTAAAAAAAAAAAAAAAAAAAAAAAGAAATAAAACAATGTCAATAAAATCCATTGATATTTGTGACATGAGATGAAGTAATTTTTTAAGGAGTATGAATACTTTTATTTTTCAATCAAGAGAAAAGAAATGAAGAAACACTCTAGATAAATGGTACCACTTCAAATTATTGTAAATTTTCTGTTTTCTTTCATTTCTTTTAAAAACAATCTGTCTCCCGTAGCACACCCTACCCTCGTCTATCTTTTTACCCATCAATCTCTATTCTCTTCTCCAGCACATCTCCCTCTCGCTGCGTGTTCAGGATGTTGTAAGGGTTTTACGTTGCTAATCTTCCCTAAACAAACAAGGCGGCGGACTTAAGGCGGCCAGGAGAGGTGCTGAGCACGAGCACCATCGTCCCAGGGGTCCAGATGGGGAAGTCATTACAGCCCCCTGCCCTGAAGAGGTGACCCGGCCTCTGCACCTTAGAAGAACACCCCGAGTCGAAACATTACTCAGGTCTTTAAATATGTTTTTACTAGTGAGCTTAATGCAAACATCAGCCAGCAATAAATTAGAAAGGTGCAAGGACAACAATAAATACAAGGTTTTAAAGGGCAATGATGAACAAAACTTTCATGATGATCATAACATTAAAAAAACTATATATTTTTGTTTTGCCCGTTTTCAGGCAAAACAGTGGTGGATTCACCCTGGATTCATCAGGCCAACACAGAAACTCACACATCTAAAGACAATTTAGAGAGACCAATTAACCTACCATGCATCTGGACAGCAGGAGGGAGCTGGCCATGCTGCCTGAGAAGGATGAATGGCTTTCACAAGGTTTTATTTTAGAAATTAAAAGCTTAAAAGTGCAGCAATCATTCAGAATTAGTCACCTAATCATTGTAGAATCATTATTTGCTTTACTGCAGCCGATAGTCTTCAGGGTTATGCCTCTACCAACTTTGCAAATCTCTAGACTAAAATTTAACCCTTTTCTTTTATGAAAAGCAGTACAACCTCAGTCAGATTTGTTTATGTTTGTAAACATCAAATTTTCAGTCATGCCCTAAATTTGTAAGAGGATTTACATGTCAGCTTTAACAGGATCATTTTAACACATGAACATGCTTTTATCTGAACCACTGCAGCTCTGTCTGTTCGTTTACGGTCATTGTCTTGCTGGAAGGTGATGCTCTCAGTGATGTTTTAAAAATGTGTGTTCTGTGGCTGGAAGGTTAGTTTTTAGCCTTTTTATGTGAAAATTCCATGTAACAATGCATATTTATTGAAGAATGTGATTTATTTTTTTTATAAACCTCTAACAAAAGACATTCAAGTTATTCGTTGTAATATGAAACCAGGCAGAAAAATATAAAGGGTGTGAAAACCTTTCCAATACACTGTCCTGGGCTTCCAAGCATTGCATCAAAGCTCTTTGGCAACTAAGATATTCCACACATTGATATCGCAATAGTACCTGCAATTCAATATATAGCCCAGAATACTAACATCTGTATCTGAAAAGCACAGCTCAGTAGCTGTGAACTACTGTGCAGACTCGCTCAGAAGAGACGGTTCAGGTTGAAGATGCTGACATGTGAAGCAGAGCAGATAAGACGATGTTTGAATAGCAGTTATAGTGTTAACAAGTAAGCTGATGATTGCATCCTCCTAGATAAAAGTTTCTCGCTTGCTCATTGGTATTGTCGGCCTGGGTGTGAAATTTAGCAGTGCATCAGGGGATGTTAATACTTTATTGGTCACCACAAAAAGGAAGAGAATGAACTGAACCGTAAAGGCAGAAGAAACAGCGAGAGGGTGGACGAACGATGGACTGGAGGTATTAAGAAGTGGGAAAGTCACTGTGTACAACTTTATGTGGCATCCTGGTGTTTGACGGGCCACTTTGTTACTTGATCAGCAAAGTATCAGTGTGTGTGAAAGTGTTCCTCCCCCTGCAGTGGCAGTGGTTCCCAGTCTGAATGAGGCCTGAGTGATGCTGCTCCCCCCACTAAAACAACACCGGTTGCTATTTCAAACAACACTCAGTGAGGGCGTCTAATCACCTAATTGCCAGCCCTTGCACTGCCTACTCCACCTAATTACCTTCTAAACCAAGGCCTTGAAACTGCAGAAGACAGAGCTGAACTAGCATCCTGAAACCTAAAACAGACACAGAAACAAGAGTCTGAAGGAAAAGGAACGATCAGTAAAATTAAAAATTACTTCCAGAGACTGTAAAAAGACAGACAAAGTGGTAAAACTGAGATTTTCTCTGTGTTCTTCAGATGTGGAACCTGTCCTTTTCTAACAATGTTTTTACTGTCTTCATTGGCCATATCCTCATTCTTGGACTGATATGATCTGCATCCTTTTCCTTTCTCTCCTTCCCACTGAACTCTTCTTTTTCGGGACCCCCTTAACCCACAGGAACTCATCACACACAACAACTTCCTGCAAAGCATCTTATCAGGACAGCCAGATGGGACTTCAAATTATTTCACAACCTCTACGGTGGTTTTGTTAATACATTAAAGTGCTGAAAAAGGTTGTGGTCTGAAAATAATTCACTCCCTTTGACATTTTCATTTATGTGTATGTTCATGAAAAGCCAGGTCTGCCATGTTTCTTTCTCAAAAGGAAGTAAGATGTTTCTTTTCTTCTAGTCCATCAACCTGGACACAGGGGGCCATTTGGATAACCACATGACTATAAATATGCATCAACAAAAGACGCTCTTAACCTTCCAACAGGACTAATAAAGCATAAGTTTTTATATACATTTTTAAATGATAGCTTCTATAAGCAGGTAGATGATTTCTTAACATCTACAATGACTCCAGCCAGAGACAGGAATGATCTGAGATTAAAATTTTCCTAATTGAATCCAACATTGTAAATTATCACAGAATGATAGATTAATCACTGAGACCCCATGTCTTCCAGGGCTATCAGTGCCCCTCCTGGGTCGTGGCTGGACAGTGGATTAGGAGCTCTAGCTGTCAAGGCCTAAACCCCATGCAGAGATTGAGACACAAACTACATCAGTCCTGCAGGGAGGGACGCCTGACTTTAGATTAGACAAAGGGGACGCCGGCCCCAAACAAGCACCTATCTCCAGTTTCAGCCACTGTGGACGAAGGCAGCTGGGTTTACGGGTGATGCTGAAACACAACTGGCTGAACTCACTGCTACAAATAATAATGGTAACACTAGAAAATTTATGAAGAAATTTAAACGGGGCCTGTCAAAGTGTGCATGTTGGTTGGAACCCAGAGTTCTGATGCTAAAAATTAGCTAAAATAAGCTACAATGTACTCAATAGCATGTGGAGAGTCACAAGCATGTTCAGTAACATGGACTTACTCCATTCAGTATGTTAAAATTTGTGTGTAAACTAAAATTAGCCAAAATGCTAATGATAAGCATTGTTAGCAATAAGAAAGGATTAACCTGAAGAAGTAAAAGGTGGACATAATTACATAAGCCTGACATGATAACAAATTTTGCTGGAAGATAAATTGTCCCTGTAATTATTGGAATAAATGATAATAAAGTTGTTTTGATTGCATTTGTAAAGAACACTTAGCACTGGAAAATATTTTAAATATTCAAAATAAAAACAACAAATAAAATGTAATAAAAAACACACCCTACCAAAACTATATAAAAAAAATGGATTTCAATGTTTGTAAAATTGCTCTTCAAAAATTTCTAGTCATCAGAATGGAAATTATTGAGCTCTTTTTAATTAATCATTCAATTAATTAATTAGTTGCTTATTGCAACAGGCTTAACTGTACAATAAATGTTTTTGGAGAAAGAGTCTTGCTGCTGTAAATTGGATTTCTTTCTTTTAATAAGGCAAACATGCTACACTCTGTTTCTGATGCACAGTTATTTCTGCAAAACGTTTAGTTTGTTGTTGAGTTAGCAGTTATTCAAAAACAGACTGTCTTTTTTAAACAAATCGATTTACGACAGCGTCACAAAGAATCACCTTTACAGGCTGTTTATTTGGACTGCAGCCTAAGACCCAGCCCGACGACACCCTAATATACACAGCCAGCCAGCGGGTTAAGGAGGGTTACAATGCAGATGAAATACTATCATGAGCTTGTCTTTGAAGAGTAAATCACAGTGTTGCTGCGCCGCCCCAGGGTCTTGTCCCGCCACGCGCGAGATGCCCCACATCCTGCGGGGGTCGCCTTCACTGTTTGACAGGTTTTATCTGGGGCATACTAACACACACAGGCACGCGCACAAAGACAATTAATAAAAGGAAACTTCTGGAGCTTACCCTTTGACACTAAAGCCAAAAGATGACAGTTAGTGTTGGCTTGAAATTGATGGTGTGTTGACAGGCATGTTTTGGTGGAAACAAGGAGATGTAGTTATTACTTTTAGACTGCAAAAAAATTAACACAATTTAGGATTTCCACAGCAATGTCTTTCTAGTAAAATTCTCTGCTTCATTTAGCGACAACAAGCCACACCTCACAGAGTAACAGCTGCCCTCTGATAAACCACAATATGTCCCAACAGAAGGTATCAAAGCTCCAGATTCCTGACCTTTATGAACTGCTGAACAAAACGGCTGCACTCTCCAGGACATTCCTGCCTCCACAACTTTCAGTTTTGTAATGACCCGTTAAATTCTTCTGAGATTAAATATCATGGAGAGATTTTTGTGGATTAAAGTGGGTGGTTTTGTTTTGGCTACCAGTGAGATTACCAGCAGTGTGGTCTCTCCCATGCTCAGCATTCAGAGTGGACACACACTCACAAATTCTTTCTTACAACCATAATCATAAAGCTTTAATTGTCATTGTGCAGAAGCACAACAAAATAAATGTATTTATTTATTTTATTTTTTACTAGGATTTTATGTGACATTCTGTTACAAAATAGTGCATAACTGTAATGGTTAATAGATTAATTTTGTAGTTACAGCTGCAAATCAGTTGGGGTATCTCTGTAGTTGATTTATAGATCTACCTCTATTTTATTTTCCAAAAGCAGCTTTAGCTTAGCCAGAATGAACTGAGAGAAAGAGTGACCCTCAATTTTAAAGTCTTAATTTCAGTCTTTGTTTGGACTACAGCCTCTATCATGAGCTCAATCCAATTGGCTCAATTGGGTTGAGCCAAATACAATGCAGTCTTTTTTATCTAGGACTGCATTGTAATTGGCTCAATTCATACTTCCATCAAATCTAACCATCTCCCCAGCAACATCTACCATATTTCATCTTGAAACATGAAAGTGGCAAAACTTAAGTGTGAGACACTGGAAAACCGCATTTTCATTTTCAATTGACATTTTGGATTTTGTTTAGGGGAGTAAAGAAGGAAAGGGACTGAAAAGAAATCCATGCAATATTTTTCACTTATTTTCTAAAAAAGAAACTTAATCCACGTAACAAGAATTGGAGAACTATCTTTCATTTTTATACTACCTCACAATAATCTGTTTGGGTTGATCTATCACATAAAATCTAATTAGAACTCCGGAACACATTAGGTTGAGAAAATGACTATTAAAAGACCAAGGTATTTCTGATTATGCTCTTTATCAGAGACATAAAGGCCACAAGCCACAATGAATCAGTTTTTCATTTCATTTTCAATGAATTAGCTTTGTATTTAATGGGTGCTTCTTAAAGTAAAATATTGAAAATCTTTTCACACTCATGCAATGCGGCACTAGCCAAATAAAAACTGATTTAATTTGACTGATAAAATCAAATTTAAGAAAAGGTGGGCCGGATTTGGGCCGCAAATCTTGAGTTTGTCGCATGTTTTAAAGGATGCAAATACTTTTGGAATGCACTGTGTACATCCACTGAAAATTTAAATAATATTACTTGAAATAGACTAGCAGATTGACTTGAGATAAGAAAGAATCATTAAAAAAAGATCATTTATAATTGAAGCATCTAAAGTTAGAAGTGTCGTCAGCATGCTTTTGATGTCAGTTAGTGACTGCCTAATGCTAAATGGAAGAAATGTAGTAAGACTGGCACAGCAAAGCAAGCATGTGGGTGTGTACGTGCACCCTGCTGACGTAAGGTGATGAGGGGAGCTGTGAGTCATTGTGTCATGTGAGTAGATGAAGAAAAAAAACAGCTAAAATAAAAAGAGGCACCAGAAAAGAGAGAGAATGATGGAATTGAGCTGTCAGACTGGTTGTACACAAAAATAGGCCAAAAATCTGCAGATTTCACTAAAACGCTGAACAAATTACTGAACAAATTAGAGCTAATGAAAGGCAGCAGAAGAGAACTGTTAGATTTAATCAGATTCATCATTATTGTTATTTGGACATTAAGCAGGAGATTAATATTACAATGAAAGAAAGGTACTATAATGCAGCATCAACTGCTACTGTCATCATATGAGTCACTGATTAGCTGAAATCCAAAAGTTTAACCACAAAATGCTTCTTATCTAATATCCGAACTGTGCATCTTTGCACAATTTACCTGGATTGAACATAAAGTCTTATAAAAAGTGTTTTTTTATGGTCTACTGTTTTTAGCTGCAACTAATAGTGTAGTATTGACCTCTCAGATATTATTTCCATAGAAAGTACCCTAGTTTCTGTGTTTGGCTGAGTCTCTTTCATTGGTAGATTCACAGTTTTCATTATAGCTGTGATTAACTGAGTGTACTCTAGTAAGCAGACCTAAGCCAGTGATTTTTATTTGGAAAACACAATTTAGCCTAGTTGTATTGTACATTTCGTTCTTTTTAAACTAAATGGTTCCTTCTGCTTGCTCAAAACCAATAAACTAGAGGAATCAGCTAGGTTAGCTTGAGAATGTTGTACCAACTGGAAATATATAACGTAATTAAATTATGTTGTACTAAAATTCTGAATTTTGTATAGATTTGGTATGTGACTGTATGATAGGAATTTACTGGAAAGAAGTGGGCTGGTTTGAACTGAGTTTGTAATTTTTGACAGAAAACTGGATCTCTATTTTGTAAACTGCCTTAAGATTAAATTTGTTGTGAACTGACCCCATCTAAACTTTATACAAAAAAAAACTGTGGTTATGCCTTTCAGGATTTGCATTGGCCTTGTTTAACCTATGGATGCACAAACAGCTTCTCCTTACTGCAATCAGTCGTGTGAGCAACATCAGGTCCGATTACCAATAGCTGCTTCCATCTGCCTTATTGAATCCAAACAAGCAACAAAAATATCTCTGGAGCCATGAAAATTTTCTTCACAGGTCAGAAGAAAAAAAATTGCAAACAAAACAGTCGTACGCAGGTGACAGAAAAGAAAAAAATCAAGCTGATATGATCTTGCTGTATTTTAGTATCTGAGTAACTACTGGCACCATAACAAATATTTTGCATGCTAAAAGAAAAACTTCCAAGACTGAACCGGTTCTTTATTCTCTGAAGTCTTAAAAGAGACCCATTTATCACTAAGGACCATTCAGGCTTTGATGAAGTAAAATGACTGTTCTCTACTGCCAGCAGTGAAACGTAACGAACACCGTTATCCGCTTTCCCCATAGAGGTACTGGGGGACTAGAAGGGTTTCATTTCACCCACAACTGAGATCACTTAGATACAGACATTTGGAAAAAGCCTACAATCACAAGGTAACATTTTAGCACAATCATTACAGTTTTTAGAGCTGTGCAGAAAATCTTTTCTTCTAAAAAATAAATGTTCCAATAGCCAGGTCGTTCACAGATCTGTGGCAAATTCCCCTTCACACATTCTGAACTGTCTGCTCCCAGCATGCCAATCTGTCATGTCCTTGTTCGCATCCTGTCCCTCATAGGATGCCCTGTTCCTACGCTTAAACTGCTTCCTGATTTAGTCCAAACTGGGATTATCGTAAGCAATTAAACACAACATGATGAATGCCAACAATGACACCATAGCTGCAGCAGGAGATCCATAATCTATGTGGCACTGCTTTCGTACGCAGCTAGAATCCTTCTAAGGCGAAAAATAAAACACAAACTCTCGGGTTTTAGATCTGCATGGTGTGTGTGCTTAGTTGAAGGTCAGTGCAGGTGGAGTTAGTCATGCGTGGGGTCGTCCTTCGTGGGGCAGTGAGCAGGTCCCGGTAAATGAGTGAAACAGAGGCATTGAGGGCATATCAAATTGCACCCGGTGAGAAGAACGCTCCCATAGGTCATAAATCAGAGACAGAGCAAAATTTCGCGCCTTTCTGCAGCTCACCAAGTCTGTTTAGACTGATGAAAGTGGCACACAAAGGCCTGCTACTAATACCCAGCCTGTCACTGACACACAAACAATGTTTGCTGAGTTATTTTAGAAAAAGTCAAAAATTCTTTCACAAAAAATTGGCAATTGTTCTGTTTAATTAGAAATAAACATAGGAAAAAATAGGCTTATTAAAGATTTTGCAAACTGATATGTATAAAACTGTCCTATAATTTTACAGCTTTACCTTAAGTTTCCTTTATTTTCAATAAATTTATATAGCACTTTATATCATGCTGAAGGCAATGGTAGTGTTGCATTAATTAACTCTAGTGTCTAAAACTAAAGCAATAAATGTCTTCTGACCAAATTCCTTCAAGTAAAGCAAATATCACAAAGTGGGAACAAATATCAACAGAAGGGGTTCTGTTTTGGATCAGTCTGAAAGGACGACCAAGCAGAAAAACAAAATGTAGACAATAAATTTCAACACAATTTCCTTAGACAACCCAGCAAAATGAGGAGGCCCAGAAAAAACACAAGCAAAGTGTCCAGAAGATAATTCATGATTGCCCATGTGAGCATTTGTCAAGGTTGCGGAGACAAACACCCAATAACTTTTTACCCCATTTAACTGCTCTTCTGCAAAAATAAACAAGACAGAGCGGAAATGGGTGATTATAAAGCCAATATTTTCTCTAAGTAAGTGGTCTGTAGTGAAAAACCACCTGCTATTGATGCAAATCATCCCAGGAATTAAAAAAACTAATGAAGCGTAATAGAACAACTTTCGAAGTAAAGCAGGCAAATGAGTTCGATAAGAAGCTGTTAGGGTTTGTTTGTGTGTCTAGTCTGTGCATGTGCTTATGGGACTTCCTGTGTGTAAGAGGCTTAAGTGAGCTCACACAAACAAATGTGCAATTCTAGGTAAAAGAACCTGTGTGGTCAGCTTTCTTATGGGCTGGGAGGATAAAGCAATCATTTGTACAGTAACTGAAAACTACATCTTGGCAGCATTTAAAACCACAGAACATCTGCTTAGCAACAAAATCCTGCGTATTAGAAATACTGCAGACAAAACAAAAGATTTTTTACAGGAATACCAAGGGTGAAGGTCTGCATATGTTAACCAAGAGTCTTAAATTGCTTGGGATTTTAAACAGGATGTTGGAGATATTCTGCAATGTTTGATTTCTTCCTCTTCACACTTCATCAGCTCAAACACACTCCCCTCTGCAGACTCGTCTCTATCTGCTCTCAACAGGAAATCATGACTCCTAAAACTCAGACTAATCCCAGAGGAAATCCAAAACCATAGAGGGGCTTCTAATTATTTTTTTCATTCTTATTTTGTGTAGCTTTCCATCTCACAACCCTGTCAAAAACTAAAACTACAAATTTGTTGTTTTTATTGTTCAGCAAAGAATTTGCAGCTCATATTTATTATTCACATTTTCCAAGATATAACATCAGGCTTCTAAAATTAAAGAATAAGAGAAATGTGTTGCTCAACATTATAGCACAAAAGTATTCATATTCTTTTCACACATTACATTAAAATCACACAACTTAATTAATTTTATGTGACATATCATCACAAACTAGTGCAAAAATATCAAGTATGAGGAAAGTGACCCGTTTTATTTTTTTTAATATAAATATCAAAAATAGCAAGAAGGTCCTGTGTCATGGCGTAGCTCTAAATCAGTCAGATCTGACTGAGAGTGAATATGTGTGCAACTATTGTCATTTCTTTCCCCAGATTTCCAACAGGATTTCAGTTCAAACTTTAACTCGGCCATTCCAACACATCAACATACTTTGATCCAAACCAGGGGTTGGTAACTCCGACCAGGTTCAGAACCAACTGTGCTACGGGTTTGTGCAGCTCATCCAGAGTTACCATAAGCCTCTTGAATGTGGGCTTGAAAACAAATACATGACAAATAACATGAGAAAACTAAAGACATTCAAGGACTACCAACACTTCTGGAAGTCACTGTATGTGGTGAATTATAAAGCTTTGAAAGAATTCCAGCCTTTGGACCCGTTTTCAGATTCCTGTAGATGCCAGTAGACAGAGTGGAGCTCAGAAGACCTTATCCACGGCTCTCTCAACCGTTGTCAGGTTGTCCCCGTGGGGTCTGCCTGATAACAGTAGCATTGTTGATAACACTAGCCCAGGACTCAGACAACTTTAGACCATGCCAACGCCGTAAGCTGCCTCATTAATCTGCTGGCTACTGGCCTATCACAAGTCCGTCACCAGCCCAGCGGCACCTAACCAGCTTCAAACCACTGGCTATCACTACTGTCTTACAAGCAACAAGGGGAATAATCAGCCTGCTGTCTACAGGCGGCAGACCCTCCACTTTGTTGTACAAAAGAAACAAAGTTCTTAGTCTCTGCTTGCTTTCCTAATAAAAAGAGTCAGAACAACACTTGGTTTTTTATGTTCAAGAAGGATTCTATGTATTTATGTCTTTACTCAACTAAAAATTTTATACAAATTCAAAACACTAAACTGTTTTTAAATTATTTCCTGGAAGAACCAGAATTTGTTTTAACATCTTTCAGGTGTGAAAACAGCCTCAGTCTTCTTGTTGGACTACCATAGATGGAGCGATTCAGTAATTATCGGAAATGTAGAATTAAATCATCTTGATTTTAGGTTTAAAGAAGTAAGATTTTGAAACTTTCAAAAGTCTTCTGTGGGTTTTCTAAAAGTCCTTTTTAAGGTTTTTCCCATTTTTTTAGGCAAAACAAGCAAAGATAACCGTTTGACAAATATCTCTTATGTGTCTATGCATGGTATGCTATACAATTAAGGGTAGATATGATTACCAGTTGGATTTATAAAATAAATATAACTGTTGAATTTAATGTATAATTATAATACAATTTGACTACATGATTTGACTGATTTGATTATATTTTTCAGAAATTTTAGCTTTCTTGTAAAGTGCCTCAAGAAAAACTTTGTTGTGAATTGATGCCATATAATAAACTGACAGTAATACAAAGTTTTTACTGTAAATAAGATTTACTGTAAGGTATAACATTGTTTCTCATTTTAGTTTAATTAAACCTTTTAGCTTAATATGTACAATAATTTGACACACAATTGTCCAAAGAATACCAAATGTAGAAAGTTTGTATTATATCCACAAACCTCAACACTAATCAAATTGGGGCCAAGCTGTGGTTGTAATTTTTTTTTTGCATCATTGCTCGTCTTTGTAAAAGCTGTTACATGTATTTCCATCAATACTTTTCAAAATAAATAAATAAATTTACAACTATATGTAAAAAAAAAAAAAAAGCCTAAAAGTGTCATTAATTTTTTTAATGCATGGATAATTAACTGTTTAGGAAGAAGACAGTGGTTGGCTTATAAAATTTATAAAAATATGATAAATGAGTAGAAAAATTTTCTGACCTTGTTCCTCCAAAGAGGACAATTCGATCTCCGACCATACAGCAGCACTGCCGCCGCCGTGGACACGGGCCTTTCCCCTTTGGCTCTACCTTCTTCCACAAGAATTGTTCTGTTGTGTGGAAATTCAAGAAAAAAAATCAGGTGAGCCATGACAATATAAAAGAAGAAGACTTAATAATTCTTAAAGTCAGACTCATTTACATTAAACACAGTAAAAATAAAAGTAATCTTGGGCACATTAAATGATGATGTGCAAGATAGAAATTCTCCATCACTTCAGCTTACATGAGCTAATAGTGATTTCTTTACTGCTCCTGCAGTTCATCAGCTTCCTTCATTAAAAACAATTCTCACAGTCGAACAGCAATTAAAAAAAGAAAATATTTCATCTTCAAGTGAACAACGTGCGGTGAGAAGTATTGTCTCATTTATGTAAATAATATACTGCAGCCTCTGTCTGAGAGAGCTACATATTTTCTTCTTAATGTCTTGTTTATGTATACATTAAAAAAAACACTGCTGGGACACAGATTAAAGTTTTAAGATCTTGTGTTGATGTCTTGCTTTTATTCACAGAAACATAATGGCTGGATGGAAAACCGAGACAGAATTTTCACCACCCATAAACAACAACCTTCACATTTCAGCTCCTTTCTGCCGCTCTGAATCAGAATGATGATGATGACGTTGAGGCTTCCTTGTTTGCTCCATAAAAGGCTTAAGTGCAGCCTCACAGTCTCATCCTTAATCATCACCACATCTCTATAGCAACCTGCCATTCAAACCTGGAGCGTTATGATTGTAATCAAGGTGCTGCCATCTAGTGGACGGCAAATAGTTTGGCTAAATAGCAGAGATCTGCATCACTCTGTTTAAATGACTTTAATAGTAACTATACATGGTTTTTATTCTGATAAGAGTCTGAAAATGGCCATTTGTGAAATTTAATGCAGCCCCCTTTACTCTGACACTAATAAATTAAATCAAGTGAAACCAATTCCCTTCAGAAGCCACTTAATAAACATTAAGTGTGAATATGTGTAATTTAAGACGGAAACAAAAGCAGACAAGTCAGGAATAAAGAAGTTTTAAGCAGTGTTTGAATTGTGTAAATAGGTCATATGAAATTCACTTTACACATAATAATTGACAACTCATTAAACTTCGCAAACCCAAAACAGGGAAGAAACTTAAGATAATTTCTGTAATTGATTATTCAATCAAATATTCTGATGATTAATTGAATTTTTAAAAAACATTCATATTGTATAGATTACACTATATTCTAAATACATTAAATGATGCAAATAAACAAATTATTCAATTTCATTTTTTTAAACATAATAAACATTTTATTGCCTAAAATGCAATTTTAGGCAATAAAAGCTTACGCTAAAAGCATTCTTTTAGCGTAAGCTTGATTATACCAAAGCACAGGATGCAACTGCATCTACTTTTGAAGAAACTAATTCTAACATCAACATGTGAAAAGCCCCAAGATTAGCAGAAAGGCTATTTTTTGATGCAAAAGGTGCTTATTAGAAGATTTTTATCTTTACAGAATTTGAACGAGGAGAAGTTAAAACTAGGCCACTTGAGGAGTCATGGGAAGAGGAGATTTACAGACAAAGAAAGTTTTTCATCTTAAAAGCAAAATGCCTGTATTTTTTTCAGTATTGCCTTAATAACTGCTCTGGCTGTGTTGTTTTTCAGGAGATGGCCTTTCTAAGTCTGTATACTCCAGTTAACTATTAATCAATTTCTAAATTACTTGACGATTATTTCAAAAATCAATTTATCATGATTAAAATTATTAATCATCTCAACCCTAAACCAAAGAACTTTCTTTTTTTGGAGCTGACGGTGGTTCTACCAAGTGTTGACTCAGGGGGGTTGAACTGAAATGCACACCACACTTCTAAGATTTTTTTTTCATAAAAATTATTTTAAAATCCTGTAACTTTTTCTTGCAAGTCACTATGCTCTACTTTGTGTCGGTTTAATTGCAAAAAATACCAACAATTTACACCGACGCACAAAATGTGAAGACAATCATGTCTGATTTTAACATGATATAGAAAAATAACTGATAGAATCAGAAAACCACAGGTGTGTTGCTTTAGCTATAACAGCAATGTTTTTGTTGCAACAACAGCACATTTCATTCCCCAAGGGAGAGCAATTAAAGTGAGTTGAGAGCTGACATTTGTCAAGAGTTATTGTCAGGTTTTCATCTGAGTGCTTCTGGCCCAACAGATATGTCATCTGGGTAACACTATGCACAATGAAAAGGGAGCAGCCAGACAACATTGTGAAACTGGCGATGATGTAATAAGGCAGGGAATGATTGTCTGCAGATAAAAGACAAAAAGTGGGGCAGTGCAAATAAGCGCAGCAATGGCTGCATTTCCGCTAGACATCAGCAGTAATGACACATGAAGGAGGAAAAGCTTCCTGGAAAGACAGATCAGCAGCAGACAATAACATGACACCTTTGTCCAGATAGATTTAAGACGGAAAACAAATCACCTGGATTAAACTTCCAAAGGTCGTTGAAGTGCCGGTCCAGGCGGGCATTGTAGCCTCCAAATATGTAGAGCTCTCCATTGTAGCAGACTGAACACAAATCAACAGTTCTGTGACTCGTCACAAAGATAAACAGTTAAAAGAATATGGCAACATATGAAATGCTAGTAAGAAAAGTACAACCATCATGGATATGAATGTGATTTATTTGGGTCTTTTTTGTAAACAGGAAACTACTTCAATGGATTTTCAATTCAAGAAGTTTTTCAATTTATTGTGGATTTTCTCAAATTCTCACAGGCATGAAATTGAACATTGAGGCTAAAATGAATAATTTTCCCTCCAACCATTTTGGTAAAAACTCTGGTTGAGTATTTGGTCACTATTCTTATCAAAGTTAGAAGAGTTCATTTTTATTTGTTGGTTTCCACACATTTGTGGTGGTGTATGTATATATTTGAGTCTGATAAAATCAGTTGTTATGCAACAGAGTCAATTTTTGATTCTGTTTGAATTAGAGAAAATCTTGAAAAAACAAAAAGTTGTTTAACTAATAATCCCACCCTGGAAAATATAGTTCAAATAAGTTATTAAAAGTCAAAATATTAATATGACATATATCCACAACATGAGTGTATGCAAGCTTCTGACTAGAACGGTACGCTAGTTCTTTTTATACTTTCATCACATAAATATGAGAATAGAATAAAAATTATAATCTTAATATTGGACAAGTAAAATCCAAAAAACAGATGCAACACACATTATTTGTGCATGTTTATTTCTTACAGGCTGAATGACTCCTGCGTCCCTCTGGCGACAGCTGTGTGGTTGGGGTGCTCAGCCAGCAGTTGGTCTCTGTGTCAAACACTTTGATCTTATTGCAGTAGATCTCGTTGTTGGAGTGGAAGGGGCCAAAGCGGTCTGCCCTCCCTCCAAACACAAACATTTTTGTCCCAATGATGGTGGCTGAGTGGAAGTCTCTCCATCGTGCCGGTGTGCCCTTGGAAAAAAAGAAAACAAACATGGTTGATGAAGGTGCTGAACACATTGTCCAGACTTTTTATATTTACTGTGCATTGAAAAAGTTTGTCTCAAGAAGTATTTTTTTTTGACAGCTCTATTCATATGAGCCGCTGCTACTTCACATATTTAATAAACATGCAGAATGCAACTAAAATTCACTTTTTATTTCTTATAAATTTTATTCTCGGGTCAAAAAATAGAGAAATTGAAACATTGGTTTGATCTCAACTGTTTAGAAAATTGCCAGTTGCTCCACTTTTCGGACGTCCATCCAGTCGATCAATCATGGTGGTACAAATCAATTGGATTTACGTCTGGACTTCAACTAGGTCTCTCATAAAACATTATTTTGGTTTTTGTAAGCCATTTGGAGGTGAACATGCCGGTGAATTCAGACAGCTATGAAAATATTGGTCTTAAATTCCTCAAGAGTGATGTAGGAGACTCATCAAGAAGAATCACAAACACTGCTACTGCCCAGGCTAGCACAAACAGGGAGTAAAAATAACCTTTTTATGTGTTTCATGATTTATTTATAAGGTATAAAATAAATGCCAAAATTGGCTGTAAAAAAATAAAAAACTATGATTGTTTTGATGTTTGTAGAACGACAAAATATGCATAGTTGTTAGAGGCAGCCTTATATTTAACAGTAAAAATTAAAAACCTGAGGTGTTCTTTATTGGGCAATATTATTTTAAATTTACAGTTTTATGCACTTAAATTAAAAACTTGAGTTCAAATACAGTTCACAAAACCATTCTCACACTGACAGAAAAGGACAACAGCACCAGCTAGTGGAACTACTTACCAACTGCAAGATGAAAACCTAAATCTAAACCTCTTTTCAAACATCACTGTGTCGTAACAGGGACAGAGTTTATTAGTATAATACAGCTCCCTGTTGTTGCGAAAGAATAAACATGCAAAAGCAAAACTGTCTCTGTTGTTAATGAATAGCGCTTTGGAAAACAAAGAAAAGTCTTTGCTCCCTGCACATTCAGGTGGCCTGGAGCCATGCTAAAGCCTTTCACATGTCTGCATTACCAGAATGTGCAGATGTTTTTTTCTTCTTTTCACCAGTTGTTATGCAAGGAGAGGAAGACAATAAAAGCCATTTGAGAATTCATAATAATAAGGCTCAGGAAAAGAAAAACTCTTAATTGTAAAAAAAAACATGAGTCTTAGGAGAAAAGCATTCCTTTCACAATTACAATAATTATCTCTTGTATGGTGGCCCTGAGGTGCAAACAACAAAAACACACACATTGTTTACAGGTCTCCAACTGGGACATACCCTTTCCATTTTGTTAATGTTGTGTTTTTGAATTTGTAATTGTGCTTCGTTAATGTTGTTGTGTTTTTGAATTTGTAATTGTGCTTCGTTAATGTTGTGTTTTGTAATTTGTAATTGTGCTTCGTTAATGTTGTTGTGTTTTTAAATTTGTAATTGTGCTATGTTAATGTTGAAGTGGTTAGCACCTCAGGGCAACCTTGATATCAATATTTTCTCAGTTAGAAAATAAGATGAAAACTGTTGTTACTGTGTGGTACAAAACATCCTATCTGCTTTAAAAATAAGGACCAGCTGATGATTTTGACTCACTCTGGCATTAATTAGCGACCAAACCATGGTGGTGGTATCCAGACGGTGAATGTCATTAGAAAAGCAGTCAGCCTGAAACACCAAGAGAAGTATAACTTTAAATATTTATATTTCTCTAAAACGTAGGTTAAAAGTAAATACTGACACACACTCACCAGCTGTTCGTATCCTCCAAATATGTACATGGCCTTTCCTAGCACACAGGCTGAGTGGCCATCCCTCGCCCCAGGAACTGCCCCTGAAATCTTGGGCGTGAACCACCTGTGGGTATCTAAGAAGCGCAAACTGGTTAGAAAATGCTGACATTTAAATCATGTGCAACATCATAAAACCACTAGACACATATGCAGGTGTCACAGCTTTCCAACTTGACAAACGGTTTTGTCTGAAAGAACATTGACATCAAACGTGCGCACCTGAGAGGAAACACAGCCGCTCGACAGCACAAGTGAGACGAGGGTCTACTTACTGACATCAAAGGCGTACAGCACGTTGCAGGCCCCCTCTGTGTCGTTACGCCCGCCCCAGAGGTAGATCGTATCATCCAGCAGCACAGCTGTGTGGCCGTAACGCATGTACGGCACTTCACGAGCCCGTTCGTGTCCCCCCGTCCTCACTGGGGGCAACTTCATCCAGCGCAGAGACACTGTGATACACAGGTAGCCAACAACAGCTTCTTAAATGAAGTGAACAAGACTTATTACCATCTGCTATATAACTGGTCAGTACAGATTAAATGATCAGTGGTGTCCAAACCTTTTGCACCAAGGGCCAAAATTCCCAAGTTGAAAGTTCTCAGGTGCCAAAATTAGCTTTTTCTCTCCAACTCAAGACTTTTAATAATAAATTAAACCAGTGTCCACTGGAAAACATGTAAAAATTAAGGAGCTTTAAACCACTAATATTGTAATGAAACAGACATTAGTATGACATTTGTCTTCATTTTTATGGTTTTTAAACTTTTCAAACCTATTATTTTTTTTTCATTTTGTTGGTCTATAAAATGTTTTTATAGCATTTTTAATGTCTTTATTTCCACCAGCAAAAAATCTTTGCCTTGTTAAACCAAGTATAATGGCTAGGGATGCCCTGTGGGTTTCAGGGTAAAAAATATCTAGATCTTTGTGGAATGACAAACAAAATACAAGCACTAATAAAAAAAACTTTGTGTTGTACTTGATATTTTCTGTTTAAGAAGCTATAACCCTGTCATGGAAATGTTTACAAAAAGTGTTCATTTCCAGAGGGCAAAATAATTTCTACCATTTTTGAACTGCAGTCAGGTCGCAAAATTATTCCAAAGGCCACAAACAGTCTCTGAGTCGCACTTTGGACACCCCTAATCATTAGGCAATTTCCTCATCATAAAATAAATATTTAAAAAAATGATACAGAAGTGAAAAGAAATATAATACCTGAAAAATACAAACCAGGGTGATTCAGATTGACAATCCAAATTTAACTGTATCTTAGGACAAAAACAAAGGCTATAAACAATTGTAATGAAAAGGAGCACAGAAAAGGAGCCAAATGGTAATAATCAATATTTATGGTGCGTTATTTACAATTAGCTTCAAATCTAGTTCTAGATAAACTTTTTAGGATATTCCAACGGCAGGTAAGATCACGCTACTTGAGCAACTGTTAAAGCAGCTGGCTGACCTCACAGAGGAAAAACCAATAGTATATGGGTCAGGAGGAAGCAACGGAACCAGTTCTATATGAGTCGGGGTGACAACTTCCAAGATAACAGCTGTGTTTGTGAGTTAGCAACTGAAAAACATCTGACGGGACCAAATAAACTAACCACAATGGAAATCCTGGAGCCTAACTGTTAGCTGCAGTGAAAGTGGTGGAGCTTAATCATAAGGGGAGGTTTCTGTCAAACCTCTCCTGTGGTTTAAAGCCTGTTTACTACAAGGCTGTGACTGGAGTGACTGGAGTTTTTTTTCCTGTTTATATGGAGCACAGTAATGTGCATCTACACTTTTCACTCACTTTTCACTCACAAGGTCAATGTGGGTCATGAAAAAGACGCGCAGGATAGGATGAGAAATAACCAAGCTGTTTTATTCTATAAAGAGCAAAACAGCTAAAAAAATATAATATTCTGTATAAGTAACCACACATAGTGCTCCGGTTGGTTGCAGGAGATGATTGCCCTTACAGATCTGGAAGTTTCTTTCAATTAAAAAGGTGTTGTTCCTTTCCACTGTTTTACCAGGTGACATAATAAAGTTGTTTTGAATCTATTGTACTACTGGTAATGTAACTGGATCTGCATCAGTTTATAATTGAAGTGTCTTGATTATACATTTTTGCATATTAATTTGATCTGTTTATCTTGTAAAGTGGCATAAGGTAACATTTGCTGTAAACTGGAGCTATAAAAAACTAATTACTAAATTCCAACAGGTGGTGTTTCATATTTTATCTATGCACATCAATGTTATATTTAACATTTTTATATTTATAATAATCAGTTGGTTTGTTTATTTTAAAGCGACATGAATTACTGATGCTTTTGATATTAAAGAACTGTTTTTATATCATATGATGCATTGTTATATCCCCAAGGAAGTCCAGGGGTTTTGGAGGGGGGCTGTAACAATAGATAAACCAGGGAAAAAATGAAGAGATAAAAACCAGGAGGGTAAAGTTAAAGGGCTTATTCTTTAAGGGGGACCAGAAGAAGTCTCAAAGGTGAACATGAGAACCTAAAAGAAAGGGGAGAATAACAACAAAAACCAGGGTTTCTAGCAATCCTCCAACACAGCACCACAAAGCTGCAGCACACATGTTGCCCAATTGGCCAAGAGGCTCTGAAAGTGAGTTTCCCAGCTAGCCTCATACCCTGCTAATCAAGAGGCAGAGTGAAATCAGCTGGGCCTGCTTAACCCACCGGAGCTCAGCAGCAACCTGAATTGGGAGGAAATCCTACATGCAGCCACCACTGCATGTAACGTGCATTTTTTGCTAAAAGAACCTTTGTAGAAATGCTGTGATACTATGAAACTACCGCATTTTTATTCAAGATCATTTTGCCTCAAGAACCTCAATCCAACCAATTCCCAGACATTGAGGCTTTTGCAGTAGCCTCAATAATTCCTACATTACGTAATACATTTATGACTACAGTTTTTATCTCCTGACATTATGACGTAAATATTCCATCTTACTTTCCATCATTCTAAGATTTTCATGCTTGGACAAGTGCTTAAGATATTAAAACTATACTTATTTTCTTTAATTTACAAAAAGTTAAACAACTGAGCCCCTAAACAGCCACACTTGCCACCTACAACAAATTATAGTTCTGCACACAATAAAACACGTGTAGATATCATTTCAGATAAAAAATCACGTTCACTGCCTACCTGAGTTGAAGACATGCACATCGATCTGACGCAGCGTCTCGTAGTCCTCCCCAGAGCAGTAGCCCCCAAAGGAGTAGACCTTGTGCCCCACCGCCACAGCAGCATGGTTGACTCTCCGTGGCCCTCCTTCTAGATGCACCGACCAGCGCAACATTCCAGGCGCAAGCACCCCTTGTGATTGCGAGTCTTTAGACCATCACTTTATTACCCGCTTGGACCCAGACAAGTCCATACCATTGATTCCTGTAACCAAAACAGCAAGAGCTATATAGTTACTCCATCTGCAAGATACAACAAAGGAAAGCCCAAGTGTAACTGAGCTCTGAAGTTGCTGACAGCCTCACAAGCCCCTGTTTCTAAGCTGGGAGAGTATTTTAAGAGGTGATTAGACCTACACCTACCAGTCCTCATTCTTTCTGTTCACTCCCCCTCTCGGGGACCTCCCACTGGTTCCAAATACGCTTTTCAGTATGTCATAAATACATAAACTCAACCTTTTAGTGGAGTACCTTATCAATAAATAAGTTGTATTTCCGCAGGTGTGCATGAAATAAGCAGTCACTGCTCAAATAGAGTTCATTTACTGTTTATAGCTATATTAAAGCACCTAATAGCATTTGTAAACTGTGAACTGGTCGTGTAAGTAGTTGGCTATGCATAATTATCCACCCATGAAATGCAAGATTTAGTTTCTTACCTAAAATTTACAAAGAACAACAGTTACCTGAAAATATTTTCAATTGCTAATTTTGTTTGTGAGGAACAGAAAATGTCATGAGAAATGGAGAACCATTAATAATAATATTAGACATCAGCATGATTCAAAAATATGAAACTGCCATCTGAAACACAAGTAGACTTAATAATAAACACTGTACTTTCTGGTTGTTTATTATGTCTCTATGGCCCAGTTACTCACTGACCTTCAACCTTTTGTCTGCTCTTAAAAATAAAATCCCCAGATGACTATTAAACATAGATGTCTATTTTGATCCCACATAACTTTTGAGGTGCAACAGGAGTCAATCCCGAGTTTAAGGGGAAATCGGTGTCAGTTTAACACATTGCTTTGTTTATCAGTCCATCAGTGTTTTGTGACAAGCCGTAGTCAACAAACTGCCACGTATGTTCGGGACCACATTAGTCAAAATGACAAGTTATGTAAAGCTGAAAGAGGCTGTTCCCCCAGACTGATCTGAATATATCACAAAGAAACAAATAACATCTCGATTGTGCTACGTGTATATTATCTCGTGTGCCCAACAACAACTTTGACAACAATGATAGTTGGGCAGCTTTTAACATCCTGACCTACTGATCTGGAAAACACTGATATCGGATGAGTTGCAATGGCACTGACAGCTGCCAAACCAGCCTCAATGTGTAATAAATGCAAGTTATACCACTTAATTCATTACGTGTACACCTGATATTGATCAGGAGTACTAAATAACACTTCAACGATTAGCCTAGATCCAGTTGCATTGAGGTTTTTCAGATAAAGCCAAGATAACGACTCACACAACAGCTACCGAGGCTGGCTAACGTTATCAGTTAATGGATAACACAAGCTATTGAAGATAAAAAATATATATATAAAAAATAAAAACAGCGACAAAGCGCCAAGGTCAATTGTTTTTTAATATGCCCACGTTCACAACGTCCTCGGCGTAGCTTTTTAATAGCCACAGAAAGCAGCAGTTTGATACCCAGCTGTTGAGAAGCTAAGCTAAAGCTAATCAACTGAAGCTAACTGCCTGACTTAGCTGTTAGCTAGCTACCACTAAAGCACAAAAACAACCAACAAGCAACTGCGTTTATTTCTTGCACTTGCAAAAGTCACAAATGGCTTATTTGAGAGAAGGTGAAACAAGTATGGAGTTTATCTACCTTTGGATTGAGGAGCTTGTCGTTAACTGGTGTTTATACAGGCAGAACTATCCAGTAAGAAGAGCCCTCACCGTGATGTCATGAAAGTGGAAGCCGGTGACTGTTAGCGCCATCTGTCGGAGGTGTGGAGGTTTTCATGTTCAGGAAGGCATGTTTTCAAATTTCTCAACCACAATCCTCCGCATGCATGTAAAAGAAATAACGATTAGGAGGTCTGTCACGTCCACATGTTTTTCTACAAATTCCTGACATTACTGAGGACTAAAACACAGTTATCTTAAATCAGTATCAGAATGAAGGACATACAAAGTAAAACCGCAGATTTCCAAGTCAATAAAAATAGGTAAATCAGTCAAATATATTTTAAACACAGCAAATGATAAACAAATATCTGCACTTATATTCATTTTAGACTTTAAATATCAAATTTTAAACCCAATTTAACCTATTTTTTCCACAGCCTGGCTTTCAGTCAAACTAAACTTTAAACATTAAATCAGCCTAAGCGTTTCTTTTAGCTAAAAGAAAAAAAACATAAATACCAGTTAAATCCTAAATTATTTGAGTGGTAACTGAGTCACATTTGTTGGCTGCCCTATTCGCTCACCCTCAGAAATTTTCAGTGACAGAGATCAGAACTTTATGGTCACTCCAAAATATTTACTACTTTCTCCCCAAACCACTTTGCAACTAATTATGTGGTATATTTAGGATCACTGGAAAACTGAGATATTGCTTCAGTAGTTCCACATTATGTTCTTTCCTCATGATGCCATTTATTCTGTGACGAGTGGCTGTGGGCTGAGCTTTCAGCTTTCTCATCATCATCCTCACAAGATGAGCAAAGATTGAATATGACCGATGCTGATTTTACTTTTTTTTCCATCCATTGCTTCAACAGCTGCCATCTTCTCTTCTTTGCTGTGTCTATAGTGGTTGCAAGGTGGGTATTATTATTGCATTTTCAATCATTTATTGTGATAAATTTCATGTCATGATAACAATTTTGTTTCATTGTGTCACAATAAATTCCAATTAATTATGTCAGTTTTGCTATTTTCTCTACTGGTCAATATGAGATTATCAGTAAATATCAAAACATTTGAAAATATAATTTAATGCAGTTACTGTGAGCAGTTTAGTGATACAAATCACATTTCTTTATGCGATTGGTGTCTGAAAGAAGAATATTCCAAATGTTACGTTTTTCAAGAGCAGTATTTGTTTTTGTGGGGCTATGAGAGCTGCCATACTGTCACACAACCATACAGCTACCAAAAAAAGATGTAATAAATAGTTCTGATAGTCACTTTTATTGTTATCACAATAGTACCACAAAATACTGTGATAAAATTTTAAGTCCATATTGCCCACCCATTTTCTAGTTTGATTAGTAAAGGTCAGGAGAGTCTGTGAATGATAATCTGATTTGTGCACAACGTGGATACATAACACATCTGTGGCAGCAACAACTCTGGTCCTGATCAAATATTTATTTCTCTTAGTGACATGCCAACCATTTTTTTTACTTCTATGTGATAGAATTTTGGAATCTTTTGTGAACAAAATCAGCAAGACAAACACCTGTACGTTAACATTGCTTTTCATTCTTGCACCAAAGCATGCTGGTGATGCCAGAGCAAGAACTGCCTCTTCGTTTAATGCATTGTTATTTACGTGCAAGTGCATTTCTGACTAGCTTAAGCCAAATAGCTGCAATAGAAACATTTCCATTGGTCATGTTTTTGTGTGACCATGTAAAGAAAGACTCCAGGCTGGAATTCAAACCCCAGTCCTTCCTGCTAAAAAGCAACAGTGAGAAAACTACCAACAGCCCTACTAGCAGCTAATCCAATGCGTAGTAACTTAGATTATTATTATTATTATTAAATAAAACAGGTCTTCACGGTCTAACAAAATTACTGTAATTATTTTATAAGAGAAAAAAAACATTGATTACTGGAAAAATAATAGTTCCCATTTTGATTCAGAGTCATGTAGCTACTGTTTGAGTCTTCTCAGTTGAGTTTTGCAAGCTTTGCTGAATAAAAAAGGAATTTCATGTTATGAAAGAGAGGTTCTGTAAGAAGGCCAACCAGTAGAACAAGAAATTCTAGGTGTTGGGAAGCTGGGGTTTTGGTTTCTTTGGTGTTTTTCTTCAATTTCCTTTAGTCATCCACCAGATGGAGCCAGGAGGCTGCATTAAAAAAAGTAAAATAAAACTATAAAAACAAATGAACTTTCTTTTCATAGCTTTTGTCATAGCTATAAAAAACAACTATGCATCTCCTCAAAAGCTCAAAATAATGAAACAGAGAAGCATGTATATATGCTTTATCCTATATTCAATACTATAGGGCCTCCTTTAGCAAGATGCACTATTAGCTGCCTTCAGTTTATCTGTATTGTTGGCTCTGATGTCCCTCGCCTTCCTCTTGACAACACTCCACAGATTTTCTTTGGTTTAAACCTAGTAATTTTGCGGGTCAATCAAACACAGTCATATCATGGTCAATAAACCACGCAAATGTTTTCTTCTCAGTCCATGGAAATGGCTGTGTGGTGACTCTCATGAAATTTACACCTGGTGAATCTGCTCATTATTGTGAAATGTTTTTTCCTTCCCACTCCTCTTTTGACTTTGGATATCACTGTATGAACCCCTGTTTCAATCAGGCCTTTTTCTTCCACTTAGCTTTTAATTAATATTCTTGCATTCAACACTCTTTGAATACACTGTGTTTTTAGCGAGAATCTTCTGAGGGGTCTCAGTGACTAACTGTTGGCCTAAACAAACTTCCCCGTGCTTATATAAGCCATGATATAACTTTTCTGGGTAGAAAATCAATTTGTAATTGTCTTATGTAATAATGTGGTTTTCTAGAAACCTGATTTTTAGGTCTTATTAGCTCTAACTCGTGCTCATCAAAATTAACAGAAACAAATGCACATAGTTTACTTTGTTAAGTAAAATTACTCAAATAAATACACTTCTCAATAATATTCTAATAAAGTTGATAAAACCTACATCCTCATCATTTACGGATATTCCAGATGAATAGTAACACATCTCTAGCAGCAGAGGGCAGTGTAGGTATACTGAAGTTAGAAGGCTGTCAGAAAATTGAACACACTGATGATACATGGAAGTATCCCATTTTGAATCGTTGTGATGATGTGACCAAAGGATGTCGTAATAGGAGCTGATGACAGAATATTTAATAATCTGAGAGTTGGCAGATTACTGGGAGCGTATTATGGAAACATAATTAAACCATGAAGATCTCTGTGCATTTGAAAATACTGATACTGTTGCCACACCTCTTTATATATTTAACCACTAACGTATTATAAATTTAAGTTATCATGATGGAAAGTTTTTAGAAAATGTTTTGAGGTTTACTTTACCAAACGTCTGGATGTTGCACAATAATGTTACAAGAATGAAAAACATAAAAGTTAAGGCATTTTTTTTTCTTTTTTGTGGGGCTTATTTCAAATGTAATGGACACAGATGAAAAGGAAATGAGAAAAGAAACTGTCAGAATTTGATGTTTTTTAACACGTGAAGCCATCCATATCTTGTAAATTTTACTACAAACTCTCAGTCTGCTAAATATGACGTGCCTATCTACTCTTTGACATATAGAGTTGGGTTTAGTGGAGTCAGCTTGATTATGAATATTCAGCCTGGCATGAAACTATGAACTTTTAAAAAAAAGGATTATGTCACCAGGGATCTGCATTATAGCTGTTACAGATCTGTCCGTGCCACTGCCCACGTCTGGTATACTAACCAGGAACTTTGATTGATTCATTGTTTGTCAGGATTCCAGACTCATGCCAGCTGCAGGTCGTGCACAATGGCGAGATTGTGCCTTTAGCTGACCAAACAACAGCTGCCTGGAGCTGCTGCTTGGGGTCCTGATGGGTCAGACAGATGGCATGTAATGTATAGTGAATCAAACCAAGAATATTTTTTCATGAGCCAGAGTCGTTATTAAGCCTGCCCATCGAAATCTGTAGATGCCAAGTTGTCAGGATTAAAAGATTATGGTATGGTATTATGGCTCCAGTTGTCCAATCTGATAATCTGAAAAGCTGCTCAATTTATAGTTACAGATAGATAGATAGATAGATAGATAGATAGATAGATAGATAGATAGATAGATAGATAGATAGATAGATAGATAGATAGATAGATAGATAGATAGATAGATAGATAGATAGATAGATAGATAGATAGATAGATAGATAGATAGATAGATTTTTAAAAAGACATAAACACTTTTTTTTCTCACTGTTTAAGGTTAAATCAGACCAAATTTCTCTGGTTTTGGGTCAGATAGAATTACCCCAATTATTTCTATTTGCTGTCAGAAAACCTGAACAAACTGCTGATGTACTGGGATGTTCACACAGAACCATCCACTGGGTTTTCAGACAATGGTGCAAAAAAAGAAGCAGCTAATCAGGATTTGAGGTGTGGTGAAAACGCATTGTTGATGATGTCAGAGGCCAGAGTGGATTGAAATGACAGCTCTGCAACAATAGCTTGAATATTCACTCATAATCAAAGAATAATGAACACCATATGTGAATCCATAACATGTAGATGGGCAACAGCAGCAGAAAGCCACACTGGGTGCCACTCTGCAAAGACAGCAAAGAAGCAACTGATCCTACAATTCACAGAGGACCACCAAAGTTGGACAACAACAGTTTGTTTAATGAGTCTTCATTTCAGCTGTCACAATCAAATGGTGTGGTCAAAACTTGGAGGTAAGAACATGAAAGCATGGCTTCATCCTGCCCCGTATCAACGCCGTACGCTGCTGGTGATGGTATGTTGAGGGGGCTGTTTACTTGGCAGACCTGTTAGTACCAACTGAACATTGTTTACATACCACCACAGAGCAGTGTTCTCCAACCCTGGTCCTCAAGGCACACTGCCCTGCATGTTTTAGATGTCTCCCTGCTTTACCACATGTGATTCAGATGATTGCAGTTCAGCTAAACGTCTGTTAAACAACCATCAATTGAATCAGGTTTGCTGAAGCAGGGAAACACCTAAAACATGCAGGGCAGTGTGGCCCAGCTGGGAAACGCTGACCTGGAGTATTGTTGTTGACCAGGTCCTTCTCTTTATAATTACAGAATATCCATCTACAGATGACTACTTCCACCAGTGTAATGTACCACCTCTACAGTCACTTAAGTCTCTTTTCTGGAACATGACAACGATGGGCTTCACAGTCACCTAATTTCAATTCAAAGGCAGTAAATCAAGGCACTTCTGATGGCAAAATGAGGTGGAACCTGGTTCTAACAACATGTTCTCAATAAAACGAGTGCTTATCTTAACTGTACCTTTATTATTTAAAATGTTTGTTGTTTTTTTTCTGGCAAAAGACCTCTGCAAAATCAAAATTGAATAATTTGCAGTTTTAATTTCATTCTAATTTGATAACTATTTTGTACGGAAGCTGAGAGCAGACATTTCAGGATATAGTTTTTTTATTATGGTTTTCTCAAGATAATGAGTTAATGTTGAGAATTTTGTTTCTTTGTTTCTCAAGATTGCAAGACGATTGATGTGTGTGTTAAACCTGACTGTATGCTGACACAAGGGCCTGCATTTGAAGGATGGAATCAGATTTATCACACATACACTAGTCATATTGTGAGCTCAAGAAAACCATTGGGAAAAAGTATATGCAGAAAATGTTGGCTCTCGGATTTGGTAATTGTGAAGGTTTTTTTGTTAATATCTTTGGAGTTTCTAATCACTTTCTCCGGTCGTCTTTAGTGAAAGTTTACACTTTTTGACACATGCCTCAAAAGTTACTCCTGCCATCTCACCTGTCAGCATTTGCACAGACTGCGTCATCAGCCTGCTGAGCCACCCTTTGACACATTAGTTTGGTGATGTGTTTTGTTAACTTTATAGCTGACACATGCGATGTCAGCTTTGACAAAGAGAACAGGGGTTGCCCAACTGCTGCGTAGCTTTACAAGTCTGAAACAGCTGCTGAAACCAACTGTCGTTGGGCATTCTTGGGCAGGTCCAGTAATGGAAGAGCTTTGCAATGTTTTGCGGCGGAGAAAAACACAGCCTTGGTTTGGAAATGGCTCATTTGGTTGCCCTTTTTCTTTACCACTGTGCATAAAACCAGTAAGTGTGCTGTTATTGTGAACAGTAAAACCAACAGCATAGAAAATAAAACAGTACATTAGAGGAACGGGTAAGAAGTGCTTCTTGATTTTTGACTAGAAAAACCAATAAGTTATGGTTTGTTTATCCATTGTTTGTCCCATTATTTCCATATGTCTTCTTGGATCCTACAGAGCAAACCTTATTGCAAAGAGGACTGTGTTTTACATTTCTGTAGATTTTACTCAAAAAGCAAGCATCCTCTGCTATTCTGCAGAGCTCTGCTGCAGAATACAGAGATTTTCCCCGGATTTGGATTGACTTCCGCTTTAGCTGGATTAGGCAGTCCAAGATGATGTCATAGAGCATGATCTAACTCTGTGGCCAGATGACTGAATCATGCGTTTTCCTTTAATTTGGGGGTTATTAAATGAACAGAACTTCTCTATGCGAGTTTTAAAAGAAGACTATTGGTATGTGCCTTGCTCAGAATTAGGAGTAAAATTAGTACTTTGCAACAGCTTTTATTGGATATGGTCTGTTTTCAATTATCTATTAAACACCAAAATGTACTTAAAAGAAATGTCAAGAGGCAAAGCAAGAAAGGAGGTCATCGGACAAAACATACAATTAATTCTAAATAGATGAAGAATTTAAATAACTATTATTTTCATTCTGGGTGATAAACAAGCATAAAATCTTTGGTTGCATTTAGCTTTGGTGGAGTTGATTGAAACTATTCTGAGAGCTTTGTTCTTATTTCCCAACTTCTTGTTAGGAGAAGTCTAGGTAACATGCAACGAAACTTGAAATCCCTAAAGAATTACTTGCAGTTATACATGGCTTCAGATTAGTGACTTGGTTAATGTTGACTGTTTGCAAAGTTGACAATTTTGTAGACGTTTGAAAAAAAACAGTCAAGCATTTTCTTGCTGTTTGTGTTTTGACCACATGTAGAAAATAAAACTTAACTCTAAAAAATGTAGCTTTCTTTAACGTGATTGCAAAAAAGCCAGATTTTAAATGTACTTAAGCTTCTAATATTTTGCTTCTGACTTAATTTTTTTTTGCTAGCTTGCAGTCCTAAAGATCCATCACACACTGTAAAACATTTGAGCCACCTTTAGTTGTGTCTATTATCTTCTATTTTTTAAGTCAAATAAATTCAGCGAGCTTTAGATTTTAAACTTAAATGTGTGAATTTATGAAAGATAAACTTACAGCAGTACGTTGTGTTAACTTTTTATTAATTTTGTCAAACCTCCAAGAGTTGAATAGACGAGAGTTTTTAGATTAGCACTTAAAAAACAGAAAGAACAAAAAGACAGCGGTGGGAACTATTTCCCAGAATGCTTAGCGGCATGCTTTTGTATCCTGAGATGGATCTGACTCTTGTGTTATTAAGGCAAATGTTTGTTTTAATGTCCTGTTCACACTAAATGTTTTTGAGCAGAATTCATTGGGATGTTTAATAAAATTAATTATCAGATCAGACATTTTGTTAATGCAATTTGAAACAAGTATTTAAATTATTCTAAAGTAAAATAATTATTTTATATTCATATTGTGAGTAAAATAACAGAGAAATGTGGCTCTTTAACTAGGTGAGGACAGTTTTTTCTTGTATATTGCGAAATAATTATTTGATTTAAATTGCAGCATTCAGATAAAACTCACAGTACAAGATTAATGAACTTAAGAAACAATACTTAGACAACTTGTCTCAAGTTATTAAATCAACTTCATGAACTTTAATTTCTGAGTTAAAACCAAAACAATTTTCTTGTTGCAGATTGACTTTCATTTTCAAGTTAAACCACCTTCAAATATTTTACAGTGCAGCAGAGATGGACAACTGGCAACAACACATATTTTCATCTGAATCACTTTAATTACTCAGCTTGCTTTCTATTTTTGTACTTTGTGACCCACTCCACCCACCATACCTATCATGCATTTGGTCTTTCTAACAACTGATGGTGCTCAGTGAAACATAACCCACAGAGAAGGCAACCCCAGCTGTGATCCTTGGTTCTGACAGGCATCTCTCCGTTATTTAGCTAAAATGCACAAATGTTATCATGAACACCATCAGAAGTCACTTGAATATGATCCTGTTTTTTGACATGCTTCAAGTTAGTAACAGGCATCTCTCTAAAAGATTAAAAATATACATAAATTATGTCAAAAAAAGACATTCATATGTCATTGTATATTAGAAAATTTCAATGACATCATATTTATTTGTAGAAGTATACCACACAGTGCAATTCTGTTAGCGTGCTAGCTGATTTTTAGCACCAATATGCCATGCAAAGCTCACAGTTGTGTCAGCAATGAGCTCATTCATTCCACTAACAGGGGGTGACATGAGCAAGCGAACAGTATTGCAGAACTTTCAGGTAGGTCCATCTTATTGCGTTCAGGCCTTCAGGCCACCTAGTATGTCAGAGCAGCAGGGTTCTGATTTGCCAGTCCCGTATTGAATCCAGATTCTTTGAGGTGAAACATGATGTTTTCTTTTTAAGATAAAATCGGTAAACTGAGTAGTTTTTAGGATGGTCAGGAAACATCTGTGAAAGTTTTTCCAAGTCATGTGTTGGTATTTTTGTACTTACTTTCAATTAGAAAATGACAGAAAAGTACTACCCCACGATAAACATTAAAGCACAATAGCAGTGTTTAAAATGACTCACTTTACTTTGGCTTGCCCATATTTTTCCATCTGCCCACAGCAGTCTGATTTTTCTCCTGTTTTTCGTGTTAAGTTTTGACATGCACTCTGATTACAGAGCTAATCCATCGACAGTCTGAGCATGTAAATGTTTAGAAATAAATACAAAGGTTTATTTCTCTTTTTGACTCATTTTCTCTACACTGAGAGTGTTTAATAAAACTGCACATTTGGTCAGCCTCACGTGCTTTAGAAGTCAAGCACAGGGGCGGCAGCGCCTGATTAAAGTTCTTGTATATTATTAATAAATTTTTCTTCAGGATAAACTGTTTTCCATTAAAGCCATGAAGGCACTTGCTGCTACAATGACATCAGCGATTAAATATTAAGCTTCCTTTTTAAAGTGCTTGATATATTAGGAAAAAAAAATGTTTTTTTTTTTAATGTTCAGCTTTTGATGTGGGAAAACTGTTTCCTGTCCTTTGAAAATATGATGTCACATAATGGAGTAGCTTCATCTCATTATTCAGCCTGACTGCCACCTGGGGGTAGTTCAAATTACACAGAAAACTACAATAAAACCATGTATGACTCACAGTTGCCCTAAGCACCTCACCTTTTAGTGGCAAAAAGAGAAAAGTGTCTATACTTTAAAATTCACATTTACATTTTCAGTAATAACTTGTTTTCCTGTGAAAAACGCGCAACGCTACTGAAATGAAAGAGAATGTTTTTGTACTTATATGCAATGAAACCACTGAGCTCAGGAAATGGCCATTTTGAATTTGATGAGTTGGAGATAAAGGTGTGGCTTGATGACTAACTAGACAACAGACAGAAAACCCTGGAGGAGGGCTAAACAAAAACAAACATTTCAATTTTAGAGAACAAAAATGTCCATAAATTAAAATCTTTTGTTAGTTATCTCTCTCATTATAAATATTAAGTATTTATAATGAGATGCAGTTCAGTTTCAGTTTAAAGATGCACTACATTTAAGTTTTATATCATGTTATAATGTTATTCACTCATCAAAAACATACCTGGAGTGTTCAGTAGTGTTTTCTTGATCCTTTCATGCATGTTTGAGAAATAATTTAATCTGCTGTGGCAGCAATTCATCTGTGCAAACGACCTTCCTCATACTCATGAATCAAGAATTTTTCTGATACTTGTTACTGTTTTGTTATGCATTTTGTCTGGTCCAGCATACCAAATCTGGTTATTGTTGAGTTTTAAATCAGAATATATTCTCCAACTCATTAAAAAAATATATAAAAAATAATATTTTTATATATCAAATTTTGCTTAATAGCATTCTCATTGACTGTAAAAAATGCTGTTTGTTGTGAAGCAGCTATGAGAATGTTAGAAATTGGAAAAACTGAAAAATTGGCAAAAAGCTAACAAAACGTCAGAAAACAGAGGCCTTATGCCCACTGTTAAGCAGGGTGGAGGGTCTGTGATGCTGTGGACTTGTTTCTCTTCCAAAAGGCCTTGGGAATCAAGTTAGTGTATTTCAAAATTAGCTCATTTAAATGTCAATGTCTATTTATATAACACTTTTAAAAACAATAGCACAATAGAATAAGTTGATAAAAAGAGAGAGCAAAATAATACAAATAATATGATAAAATAAGAGTAATAACAAGTAAATAAAATAAAACATCACAACAGAACTCTACTCTACATGTCTGGAGACATGTAGAGTAGAGTTCTACATGTCTTTATTTAATGTCAAGTTTTTATTTAATGTCAGGAGACTTTAAATAAAAACTTGGTGAATGTTAATAGAGCAGAGTAAATGTTTCGTCATTGGGTCTTTCAATTGAATTACGGTCCAAATCATAAAACTAAATCAAGTAAATCCAAGACTTTAACACATCTTTACCAATAATTGTGACTGGCACTGTTTAACTTCTCCAAAACTCCCATTACCTCCACTGGCCGAGACATTTTTCTAATGTCACAGCAATTTTACAATAAAACAAGAAGCCTATTTCAGAAGGCCTTAGAAAGACAAAGACTTTCTTGTTTTAAAATGATGTCTGACTTCTACCTTGATGGTTTTACATACTTACTAACACACGTTCCAGCCGGTCTTTTTAATCATTATTCGATGCAGCTGCCAAAGTCGGAGGATAAATAGAGCAAACATTATGGAGGAATGCAGCAAGATTAGGCCTGAGATCATGGTGTTATGGATAAAGACTACTGTTACCTTTTAATAAAACTTTTGCCAAAGGGGACCAATAAATACAAACTATTTCGGAACATATTTAGGATATAAGTATAGGTCCTTTACTGCAAAATTAAACCAGCTTAGCAGCAACAAAAGATATTAGTCACGCCTCATTTTTAAGTTGTGGAGTCCTCTTATTTTATACTAAAACCCTGGCACTGACTTAAACAATAAGCGGTGAAAATGGCCTTTTATTGCACATGATGTCATCCAACAGTTGAACTTGAGTGGGTGTTTCAAGTCGACGATGAGGTCGGACCTGTTCGAAGCAAATGTGTGGAGCAAAACTCCCAGGATAAAGCACTGCAGGTGTGTGTGAGCGTCAGATGACAGGCATGCAGTCTTATTAGGTCATAAATGGCTTCAGGTAAGTTTCAAATCATCTCTGAATTACATCAGCGACTGGAGTGTTTGGAACTTCATCTGACAGCTTTCACCGAGAAGAGGATTTGCACAATGTGGACATTGTGTGATTAAATGCTGAGAGGTGGTCTTTCGTAATGCGTTTATATTACTTGTCCATAAAATGCAGATGTTGGACGGCTTTAATTACACTCAAATCATTTCAATTTCTTTAATTATTTACTTAGGCAGCCTATCTGAGACGAGCTATTCTGAAAATGTGGTTTTTCACATATTAAACAGAAGGAAATGTTTGAGCTACATCAAGTTAATATCGTAATCTTTCACATTTTTTTTAAATAAAAGTCTGAAAACTGTGGTGAGCATTTGTATTAATTCTCCTTTCCTCTAACAACCCTAAATAAAATCTATTGCAACCACCTACTTTCAGAAGTCGCCTAATTAGTAAATAGAGTTCACCTGTGTGTAATTTTATCTCAGTATAAATCCAGCTGTTCCATGAAGGCCTTTGTTAGAGAACATTAGTGAACAAACAACTTTATGAAGACTAGACACAAACACTGCAAATTACCCTGAACACACCATTTTCAACGTGAAACCTTGACATACTACGTCTAGTAGTTATTCTGTATAGACATTTCAGTCTAGAAGTGCAAAAACAGTAGAGACTTACCCCAATAGACATGCAGCTGCAGGTAAAGGAGGTTCTGCAAAAAAAAAAACATACATACATACAATTGATAACAATTGCTTGCCACAGATTTTCTTTATAAAAATCATATTGTTTTTCTCATACTTATAATCATACACTACTCTGAGTTAGACTATCTCTAAATCTCAACAAAATGAAGAACCCACTGCACTGAACCCCATTGAAAACCTTTTGGTTATTCCACCAAATATTGATTTCTGAACTCTTCCTAAAACATTAGTAATGTTGTTTCTAAATGAATACGAACTGGGTTTTTTTTCCATTATTTGAGGCCTGAAAGCACAGCATCTTTTTTGTAATTTTCTGTAAATAAATACATAATTTTTGCTGTAGATTGTCTGTAGTTCACAGAATAAAAGAACAATGTTCATTTAACTCAAACATATACCTATAATGATTGAAATCTGACAAACTGATCATTTAAAGTGGTCTCTTATTATTTTTCCAGAGCTGCACATTTAGGTTTGTGGTTCCGATGTAAAAAGGTTTAAAACATTTTGCAATACTGTTTCTTAGCAACACGTATTTCCTTGCAATACAGACTTTATGGCGAGAACAACGTTCTCTAATGCGTATTGTTTTCTCCTCCTACTGGAATAAAGCACAGACACGTTTAAACCTGCTTTCACTGCTTTGTAGCTCAAACAGCCGATGCATTACCTCATGTTGTCTTTGACCTTAGGCTTCTAACGAGTTAAAAATAATGCTGATCGTTTGGTTTTTGTGTGTTTAACGATGGATTCAGTGTGGGTCTGACATGGCATGCACCGCTGTATTTTAGGATTCTATCAGCCATTTGCAGGGCTTCTTTTTTTTTTCTGTACTGATAGTGATCCAAAGCAAAATCACAACCTTATCTGTACTGAAACTTGACCAAGAGGCCAATCATGCCTTTGTGATGACATAAAGCGAGTGGAAAAGTACAGATCCCCCTGTTTCTGCCATACATATTCTCTCCTTCACCACAGCTATCATCCTCCTTTTATGCGGGTAGCCTCGGTGACATCACCCCTCCAAAAAGTCTTCCAAGTCGTATTTACTCTCTCCGAAAAAAGGAGGGTATCTAACAAAGCAATCACTGACTAGGGTTTGTGGTGAGGGAGCATCGGGGTTTCATTATCATCTTGGGAGGCTACGGTATCTGCTGGCTTTGACATCCCGTCCTCTAAGGTGAGCGTGTTTGACGTGCAGACAGATCCAGGCTGAGGTTTAAATGTTGGGGAAAGCAGCGTCAGTGTATAGAGGAAGAGGAGGAGGACTGCAGGGTAAACAGCATAAGGAAGGTGTTACAGTAGCGTAATCCAACTGAGCTGGCAGAGAGGGAACACCTGGTTCAAATCTAATCATACAGTCACTCTGAAGAAACAAATTTGCATCCTTTTAAAATGTTTAGATAGTAAATAAGAAAACAAAATCAAGGTAATTTAATTTTATTACCCTAACTATTTTTCAAACTAACTCCAGAAATGGGGCTGCAGATGTTCTCTCTGGGTGCTCAAGTGATGTACTGACCCACTATTTTCACTTCTGACACGATAGACATCTGAGGTTTCGTATCGGCCGATCAAGTATCAGCAATATTTTTTTTCACCACATTCGAAACTAAGCTCTTTTCAGTTTTTGTTTAAATCATTTTCACAAACAATAACATCCCATAGAAGTAAACGTATCAATCCACTTTTTGTAAATGTTTTATGTTTTTCTTAGTTATAAAACCTAAAAGCAGAAATGAAATAGTGATTCTTTAACCATAATCACAATTTCCTGTAATAGATATTTATTAAAAATGTTTAAGATCTCTTTTCACAAAAGGTTATGTAATATTTGCAGCTGTAAACAAGTTTTATGTAGCTGGACTGAAGGCAAATATGACTGGTTTGAAAGGACATTGGGTATATCTGTGCATATCTCTGTCTGCTTGTCCAACTATGTATTTTTAAAAGATAAACAATTGTTTAAATAACTTTTTATTGACTTAACCTGCTACTATTTTAGAATAAAAATAACTCTTAAACAATCTTAATTTATTCTATTTTAGTGAAATTATTAAAATTTAATTTCAAAGTAACAAAAAAATCTTGATTCAGTTTTAAAGTTAAATAAGTGCTATTGTAAAAGAACAAATGTTTCTCAATATTCATTCAGCAAAGCCAAAATGTGAGAGAAATGTTAGGAAGACAACCAAATGTCTTCCAACTAAATATCAGAGAAAAGTAGCATGTTTCACCATCCATCCATCCATCCATCCATCCATCCATCCATCCATCCATCCATCCATCCATTTTCTAACACCCTTGTCCCTAGTGGGGTTGGGAGGGGTGCTGGTGCCTATCTCCAGCTAACGTTTCGGGCGAGAGGTGAGGTACACCCTGGCATGTTTCACCAATCTTTTACAATAAACTAAGATTTATTAAAAGAAAAGATGTAGGTTTTCTGTCAAGTTTAACACATCTTGAAAGTTGGCAACTATGAGAAAGAGAGAAATTGCTTTATCTCCATGAGATAGATGTGGGAAGATGCACAAACTTTCTACAACAAAAAGGTTTCAGAGTTTTTTAACACCATCTGAAAGTTCATTCTTGTTGGTACATGTAGGATACGTTTGTTCTGATGTATGAGGAAACTGTTGCAAGGAACTATTTGCAATTTTATGATTAAAAAACAACAGTGGATCTAAATTTGCCAAATTAAACCAATTTCAAATTAAATCACTGCTCCCTTTTGTTTCTGAAGAACTTCTGTTACTTCATTGGGTACTCTGCATCCAATTCTTGATAAAATGCTTGCACTTAAGTTCTGGTTTCTTTTTCTGATATGTCCACTACTTATGATACTAATTTAACAAATGATGTTAAGATCAAACTCTCCCTGCACTGTTTTTCTGCTAATCCCAGATTGCATAAGTGACCAGATGATTGACCAGAAGAGGAAAACGTTGTTCCTCCAGCTAGCTCTGAGTCTGCTTTGTTCAGGAGGTAAAAATCAGTTAATGAGTCAGGTTCCAGACACAACTGAATTAATTTCTTTGAGAATTTTGATGTAGTAAGACTACACTATAAAAAAGGTGAATCGTGGATTAGGGAGACTGAGGTGACCTCATGGAGCCGCTCTGGGGTCATCTTTTGGCGTTGGATGACAACCGATTGGTGAGGGCATGAACATGCAGATTCGTACTGTCATAATCTGGATGTGGAAACATTATTATGATGTCAACATATTGTACATTTAGGCTGGCCAAAGCTTACCCTAAACTCATCTCCATGCTGCTGCAACTTTCACTGATGTTCTTTTAGATGTAAAACAACTTCTAAATGAAACTGAAGCAATTTGCAAAAAGTGAAACTTCTAAGTCTGCAAAACAAAGTTGCCTTACACCATTAAAACACTTTGCGCTTCTGCGGTAGACACATAATTCTTATTTTCCGTGCACAGCAAATGTTGCGTGGTCAAGGCAGGAAGAGTTAATTTAACGGTGTGTACAATTTGCATTTCACCAAAATAGAGGTAGTCACACACTTCGTAACCACTGAACACATAAACTGCTTTCGTAAAGAGTCGCTTGCCTACCAACGCAAGAAAATGCCATTTTAAAGTTCGCCAAACCTCATGAACTCCACCCATTCTCTGTGAGTAACTTCCCAGGGTGTGCAAAGTGTTTCTCTGATTTCAAGCTGCAGCACATAAAACTCTTCTTTAGATGACTTCATCGTGAAACCAGAGCTCATTTAAAAGCGTTGTTAACCATGATGACTGTGACTGTCGAACGGAGTCCTGCTGAGAAAGTGCTGTCTCACTGCTGGCTGGTTGTACTTCCTAAAAAAACACCACATGGACACAGAGGAGATCAGAAAAAAAAAGGGAATGAATGTTTCAATGTTCTATGATTTCACTACATAACAGAGACTCAAAACATTCAAGCTCAAAGTATTCACATCCCTTGAGCTTTTGGTCGCATTACAACCATAAACCTTCATGTATTTTAATATGATTTGACATGATACACCAAGACAAAGAAGAAAGAAAATGATTCATGGTTTGGAATCGACCTCCTTTATTCTGATGCCCCTTAAATGGAATCGATTACAAACACTTGCCTTGTTATTTGTAAATAACAAGCAAGAGGCGAGAGTTTTTCAGAAGCCAAAATCTCAAAACAAACACGTCAGAGATAAAGTTGTGGAGATTTGGGTTGTAAAACAATATCTCAGTCTTTGAGCACAGAGCACTGTTCATCCATCATCTGGAAATATAGAGGGAATGACGAGGAGAGCATTAATCAAAGACGCAGCCAAGTAACTCTGAAGGAGCTGCAGAGTCCAAGGCTTAGGAGAATCTATTTGTTACGTACGCTGTGTCATATTTAATATATACAGCATTTTTATGGTTACTTTATTATGCTATAAAATGCCACGATATGCCTGGAAAATACGTAATACTTCCCCCTTAACACCTTGTGTTGGTCTATGACCCAAAAATCCCAATAAAATGCATTGAAGTTTGAGGTATTATGATTTTTTCAAGGAATTGCAAGTCAAGTGTTGGAAAAAGGGAATACAATAACTGCTTGTACTGCTGAGAGAGTCTTCAAGGCAGGTGCCGAGGTCAAGTCAGAGGTCAGCGGTGTGAGGAGTGAGAGCTCCTTTTAAGGGAAGAGGCAGATTTCCCCCTCTGCTCCCTGCAAATATTTTCTCTGCTGTTTGCCCTCTTAGCCCCCCTTCTTCCCCCCTGATACTGTCAGGAGCAAACCACCTCTGTTATTTCAATCAGTCAGCCCAACATTTGCTCTCCGAAACCCCAGCGACCGTAAAGGAGTGGCAGGTTTCATCATCTGCTCGGCTGCTCCACCAGAAAACACTCCACACTTGTGGTGCCAAAGCTGCTCTGCTCCGTTCAGCTGTGACCTGTGAGACAACTGCTCCCTTCTGACAGGAGAAGGAGCGGAGTCTGGGGCTGAGTCCATCACTCCTGGACTGACTGAGCTGCCATGAGCCTCTGAAGCTCATCCTCCTCTTTGGTGTCTTTTCTTGACAACACAAGCAGCACAACACCTTGGGGCAAAGCTTGTTCATCAAAGTGGAGGTAAAGGAGAGGCAGCGTGGGAGTGTGTGCGGGTGATTCGGTTGAGGACATTACCTCATGGAGGATAAGCGGAGACTGAAGAGGTCTAACAGAGGTAACAGCCCTTGACTCCATTGCTCTCTGCCGCTTATCGGAGCAGCTTTTCTGCTCGGGTTCAGAGGGAAGTTTTGACAGCCAGGCTTTACAGCTCCCTGATCTGTCACTCCTGACAGAGAGAGAAAGAGAGAGAGAGAGAGAAGGAGAGGCAGAGTGACGAAGTGGTGACTTCATTTTTTCTCCTAACAAGCCCTTCTCGCTCCCCCTCCTTTTCCGAGCTTCCCTTTTCTCTTTTTTTTCCCTCCCAATACTTCAGCGCAGCACGCTCAGGCAGCATGCCAGTGTTCATCTTGCTGCGCTCCCTGGTTATCAGGCTCCTCAGCAGCAGACTGGCAGGCTCTCTGGCTCAGTTCCTCAGGAGAAGCCTCTCGACAGGCGCTGCCCACCTTGGCACGGCGTTGAGGCACATCTGGGACCGCGTTCGATCCCAGGAGTCAAAGGAAGCCGTCCTGGGCTGTGTCCTGTGCATTCTCAACATGCACAAGAAGGTGGAGAACTGATCTCACTCTCTCTTCACTTTCTGAGCAAGAGACTGGACAGCTGTTTAGGGGGACATAAGTGAGTTTTATATATTTTTTTACCAGGATGTCTGAGAGTATTGTAAGGAAGGTGCAGCCCTTCACCATTGGAACCAGGCTCTCTGTTCCTTCTGTAACTAAATGCCAGGAGTTTCCACAGAGTTATCTGCCCAGTGAGGCTCTGGATAATTGCGTTTTACAGCGCAACCTGAACTCGCTCTACCTCAGCAGATCCCAGGTCTGTGCACATGGCTCCCGTCTTGTTTTACCGACCGTCGACCAGGCAGCCCCCGTCAAAATCCAGCCGGAGCACGTGGCGGCGGAGGACCACCTCAACCAGAACATCGCCTCTCCCTCTGCCGTCTCCAGATCCATCAAGAAGATCACCATCTCTGGAAGCAATGACCAATCAGACTCCAAGACAGCGCTGGGACCAGTCACATGCTCCACGTCTGGAAACAACAACAACAATAACAACATCAGCAGCAGCAGCAGCAGCAGTAGCAGCAGCAGCAGCAGCAGCACTCCAGATCAACATCTGCCAAGAATTGTGGAAGTTAGCTGTGAAAATAAACCCAACTCTCAATTTAAGGTACAAAAAACATTATCACTTCTTTTTATTGATATTTTATATATTCCAAAAGTATATTTTTAGCTGTAAAAAAATACATTTAAATTCATTTAAGTTCAATTAATGAGTTAATTTAATTTAGGGTGAAAGCAAAAATAACAATCAGAGAATGTATTTTGTAAAAGCATAATAGATATTTATGTAAAATAATTTTTTTTCTGTACAACACAATAGTGAAAAATAATTTATTCAAATTGATAGGAAAAAATTCTAAAAATTGTGGGCTAAAATAAATCTTAATTAAATAATTGTTTGCTAAATTAACACAATAATAATAATAATAATAATAATAATAATAATAATAATAATAATAATATAACTATAATAAGAAGAATGTTGATGATAATAATAGTAAAAAATAACAAACTAATAGCAACAATAACAAAATTATTATTATTATTGCTATTACTAATTTCTAAGAAAAGTAACAAACTGACCAACTAACAATATAAGACTACAGACAGTTTTATAGTACGTAGTTATATTTATACTCATATAAAACACTTATGTTACACGAGTTTGTGTTTTATAGTCTATTGAAACATTTTACTGTTTATTTAAATCTGACTTTTAGGTTTTACTCAGCAAAGAGGGAAGTGATGTATTTCTGCCTGCGCAGGAGCAAACTTGGGAAAAACTAAATGGAGAGAAATCAGTCGAGGTAAGATCCTGACTTGATGGCTATTTTTAAGTGAACACATGTTAGAAAAGCATTAATTTCCGTTAACTGAGTGAAAAGTTGTAACAACAAATAAATTCTGGGCTCCCAAGTGATTATTTGTACCAAAGGAAAGTCACATTTTCAACAAATGTTTCTAAGTAAAATAAATAAATAAAATACGACAAAGACACACCAAACAATAAAAAGACATTTAAAAAAAAGATGGCCATGGACTTTTTGTGCTTTTGCTAACCTGAAACATGTTACTAAATTAAAACTCAAAAATATAAACATTTAATCTCTGACCAAGTTGTACTGTAGTTTAATAACCATTAACATTTAGAAATGAAATGTTTGAAAACAGAGAATTTGGCCCATCGAAGTGGCGTTAAAGTGCATGTTAGGTATGAAGAGCTCAGCAGATCTGGAAGAGGCAGGGCTTACTGGAAAACATGAAGTCAGGGAAGATGTTAACAAAAGAAAAACCTCACTGAGGTGTTAAAATAACATGCCTCCTAAGCTCTGGCTTCATTTCTCTCTAATCTGACACATCACTTTGTTTTCTCTCAACAAAACTGGCTTGTTTTTCCTCCACCCATATGTTGTAAATTGCTTGTAGCAAAATATTTTTGGTATAGTCACCTTCAAAGGTGAATACTTTACATGAAACTGACCCGGATCTGCAGGATCCTGCTTCCTTCTCGTGCCCAGATGTTTCCTGAGGGGAGAGGAGGAACGCCTCTCCGTTACTGTAACTGTGCCAGCCGCGCTCATTTCACTTTGGATGGTGCTGACAGTAGGGCTTTGTTAGGTGGGAACCTGGGAACAACCCAACACATGTTGTGATATCTTCAGGACCAAATGGATCCTGAACAGAGTTTGATGTGAGCGCAGAGGCGATTCTTAGCGTTGGTTAGCTTAGTTTACTGTGAACTGTGGACGACTTAAGAGTGTGCTACTGGGAGCACCCAAACCTCATTAACTGGACTGCAAATATGTAATAAAAAACAACTTGGTTGGCATGCCATTTCCATCTAGGCACTCTTAAAACCCTTGGAAAAAAGATTCCTGGGCAGGGATCATGTTTAGGAGCAAATGTCCAAATAAGGCCGCCAGAGTAACAGGGTTGGGAAAACTTTTTATGTGTTGCAAATTGTACAGTCATCAACTCTTTTAAGATCATAAATTTCTTTTAAAAAGGAAACTCATTGACTGATTTAAAATTCCTTTAAATCTGTTTTTTTTTTAAACGGGAAAAAGTGAAAAGTTGCTGCTTCTTGATCAAGTTTGACAAGCTCAAAGGTGGCTCTAGGCTCTGATTGGTTCTATCAATTTGTACCTCTATTCAATACATTTTTGCTTTCATTTCCTACCTGTAAACAAACCCTTTCGTATTAATAAACTTAAACCATGTCCTTAATTTTCCTTGTATTTAAGCATTTTTATCAATTAACAAACAACGTACGGTACACCATGTCCTACGAAGAAAGTCAGGAATCAAACAACCAAAATTGTAAGGAAATATGGAAGAAGAAAAATTAAACTAGCCATTTCTGAACGGTTGAATTGTCTGAGTTCACTCTTGGTTGCCCCCTGCTGGCCTGGGGGTCTAATGCATGCCTTTATTTCAGAAGGTATAATTATAGCAAATTTAAATTTACTGGTGTAATTAGCCACATTTATTATTACTAGAGTAACAGCGGCATTTACTTGCCTTGGTTTTACCTTCTTCTGTGCGTTTTGTGGCCACACAGATTTCACCACCTGAGCTGCAGAAAAAAGAGCCTCAGAGGAGAGAAAGTCATCAGCAGGATGAAGAAGCGCTGGCAGCTGCTAAATCCCACAGTGAATGCTTCACTCAGCGAAACTCTCTCTTCAACAAAGAAGCACTGCAGGTAAAACAAGCAAAGCAAACACACAATATCAATGTTTATTCTGTACTGTAAAGCTGTGTAAGAGGCGACTATATATGAATGAAACCCTTTTTAGTAGCTTATCGGGACTTTTAATCTCCTTTGATGGAAAGAAAGCGCAGTAAATTCATCTCCAAGACATGAAGTAATGCTGCTGAGATGAAATCAGAAAGGAAGCTGCCTTCTGCGTGACCCTCTAGTGGGAACAAAATATGTACTGGTTCTTATTTTGTCTCAAGAACTGTGTGAGCTGTGTTCAGCAGGGGGAGGGAGGGGAAGCCGCCACAACCAATTATTTAGGGATGAGATCATTGTTTGGCTCCGTCTCTTCACGCCTATGGCTGAGAGAAACTCAGCCAAGCAGCGCAACTGGTTGTGTTATCTCATCGCATCGTCCACACACACGCAGACGTTTTCATGGAGTGTAACAGAGCGACATTTTCTCCAGCAGCCGTGTTTGTCATCAGATCTCTGTCGAACAAAGTGATGCGCAGTAAACTCCCGAACACAGAAATTTCATTTCGGATGTGTCCGCTGAAAGAAACATGTGACATATGGCTGAGCTGAAAGTAGCTCCACATTGTTAACCCCAACAATCTCAGTAAAAAATAATAATAAAAAAAAGTATAGCTCTCTAATAATGTACTATATTTCGATAATTGATGTTTTTTACTCCTATTGTTTTTGCAAATGTTTTAGTGCTCCACTGCTCTGAAAGTGGAAGTGAGATTTCCATTCAGACACGTTTAAAGGCCCCTAAAGGTTCACGCTACGAGGGAAAAGCAGGTCGCCTAATGGAGAAACGTATCTTTTTCTGCAGCTGCTCTGCAAAACATCTCGCCTTTCACCATTGCTGTTTCACGATAAAAAAAAGTGGAGAAAAAAACTTAATCTCCCACTTTATTTCAAGCCAAGTTGTGTTCCTTTTTGAGAGGTGAAAAATGTGTATGGTGATAGATGTTTTTAAGGGGTGAAGATTTAACTTATTGAAAGGGGATTTTTCTGTCCACTGCAACAAGCTTGCCAAACAAAGATCTCCAGGTTTCAACATTTTATTTTCTAAAACCACCCCATGAAAATTAAGTACTTTCCAAAGACTTATTAAAACATGGAGATATAGAGATTATCTCGGCAGGTGGAGCTCGGATCTGGGAATGACGTCACACCTGAGGTGAGGACTATAGGGATTTAGTGTTTGTGACTGCTCCCTACTGTTAACGATGCATTTCTCTCCAATCTATGCATTCAAAAATGTGAAAGCGCATGTTCACAAAGTGTGTTTTTGATTTAATGTAATACAACCCAACATAAAGAAAGATGAAACCATAAAATCTTGCTAATTTCATGCTTTAAATGAGTGGCAGTTTTGACCAAGAAATATGTTGCACAGCAATTAGCAAATCAACTTCAACTCGTTCATTTCAGGTGTGCTGTAATCGTCAGACATGAGCTCAATCTGCAGTAAAAAATTAATGCAGCAGAAAGAAACAATGATCCACATGAATCAGAACACTGAAACTGTTTTTATGGCCATAAAAACTATTGCTTTTATGGCCTCATCTGTCTTGCTTTGTCCTGACTGTATTTTCACCAAGTTTAAAATTTAAGACTTTATTATTATTATAAGATGTGAGAGAAAGGGTCTAAGAAAACAATAGTTACATTGGTTTTGAGAGAGAGTTTGATGAATAAAATCTGCAAATACTTCAGACTTCTGTTAAAAGCGCACATAATTTCCTACATTAATAGTTCAAATACAAAATGTATACATGTATACATTATACATGGCAAAGTATTTCAGCTGCAAGCTGCATTTTCTGTAGAATATTTTTGATTTACTATCCATGACTAGTTTTTCTGCAAATAACTTCCACAAGAAAATTCGCAAACTTGGGGAATCCAGTAATACTAAACCGTGAATAGACTTGGGTTCATCAACCAACACAAATTTTGGCCCCATGTCGTTTTAATGTTAATCTCCATTTGATATTTTTTAAGCAAATCACTTCATATCAGTAAAAGCAACTATTGCCTGCCATTTCATCTCCATCGGCTGCAACAAAGTATTTGAGGGGGTTTGGAGATAAATAATGCTAAAAATACTTAAATCTAATGCAAAATAAGACCCCAGAAAAGTTTATTTGAACACATTTAATTTAAAGTAAAAATGTGTGTGAATCAACACACAGTTCCTACAAAATTTCCAGTGGCAGACTTCTCATTGTACCTGAAAAGTTTTGGGAAAAAAACAACCACAAACTACAAAAATACGAAATGGTGGATCGGGCCAAAATGGCCTTTCATCAGTCTTAGAAATATTTAGACTTACGAATCAGCCATACATGGCTGTTGTGTTGTGTACATATTAAGTGATGAAAGTTTTTGTGTAACACTATTATCTCCATAACAGTTTCACAAATAATACTATTGAGAACCTTCTTTTTGTATTTCAACATGTAAAACGGAGAGAAATAGATTTTTTACTAGCTTGTATTATGACTTGTAGTTAGCATAAGAACAATTATCAAATCCCATAGGTTTTCTAATTTCTATACAGACCCTTTTCTTTTGAACTGTTGTCATTACTTTTTTAGACATCTAGTGGTGCAATATTGTATTGTCATATCATTTTTTGATTGGTAGAAACCAGGAAACATGTCACAAATGGAGACCAAAACATGTGGAGTAGTGTAACCATTTTCCAAAGTTTCGTTCTGATTAAAGACTTTTCAGAAGGATTTATTTCAGTGGTGATTATTTAAAGCTGACATTTTTGTTTCCATTTCTTGTGACTAGAACAAACCCTAATTGCACATTTTGATAAACAGATCATTGTTGTGGTGAGTGGACAGGAAGAAACAAGCGAATCATAGACTTCCTGCATGAGGTCATTATAATGCCATGGGAGCCATTGTGAGCAGATATGGGCAAGCCTATTGTGTGAAGCTGCTTTCCCTCTGTTTAACCCAGTAATATTTCTGCAGCTTGAGGGTGGGAGTGCTTCAGAAAGTTAATGACCCCTTCTCTGGGGAAGAGTAACATCACTCTTTAAGCATGACCCAAAAGTGGCTCAATCATGTGTTCAGCCTTGATGTATTTTATAGATTTAGAAGTCGGGTTAAAGTTCTCTCCTTTTTTTTACCCTAAACTTCTCTAGAAAATGTTTTGATGTGACGTTGTTATGACTTAGTTGTGGCTTTAGCCTTTATTTGACACTCTGCAGGATATGAGGTTCTTCTGATTTTATCGCTGTTATGGCTCATGTGGGATCATTCTGACAGGAGCAAGAATCTAGCCTGATTGGGTGAACTTTTTTTGTGTGTTTCAGACTTATGTGGCTCATTGATTTCCATACCATGTTCTCTTTAAGAAAATAAACACGCTTCTTCAGATATTTCACATTTTGGCCACCTTGTTTGGCGGGCTTCTTACTTCATGCAAAGTGCTGACGGAAAAGGCAGCTTTTCAAGACAAAGCCTTATGCAACCAAGTCCGAGCTCCAGCCAAGACAAACCTCTGCTCCACATAGCATGACATTGGAGAATATGAGGCTGTTTTTCATGTTCCCAAACCGTCATAACACTGTAGGGTAGAGTAAAAAACACACCACAGTCACTTAATAATGGGATATAATGATAAAAAGAAATGCTTCTCAAGTGTAAAGTGAAATTGAATCCCGGTGTAATGATAAATGAGCGACTACATGAGCTGTAATGAACATCTGAAACAGTTTGTGTCTTTTTTTTGTGATGCAGGCAGAAGCGTGGATGAAAAGCAAACTCCAAGACCTGAAAGACGGATGTAATGTTCAGCATCGCCCCCTGCATGACTGGGAGGAAGCCTCACAGATGCTTCACAGAGACCTGAAAGACTTTGAAAACACCCTGATTCAGCTCAACCAGGTCACAAACCCGCTGCGCACTCATGATTTAAATATCAAATATGTAGATATATGTGGTGGTGATCTGATTAAATGTATTAAGATGGCATAAATTAATGATTACATTTTGTCACATTACGTTCACAAACTTCATTGTACTATATTAGGACTTTATCTCATAGACAGACACAAAATTGCACAATTAATAAGAGGAAGGAAAGTTCTTTGTTATACATAAAAACCTAAAAAAACAGCATGTGTTTGTATTCAGTCCTTTTTACTCTGGCAGGGCTAAATAAAAGCAGCTGCCATCAGAAGTCAGTCATAGCTGTATTTAATTTTCTATTTGTTTGCTTTATTTTCTCCCTCTCTTTTCCACTTCTTCCCCAAAACTATCTGTGACGCTAGGAAAAAATAATTCAAATTAGAAAATAACTCTCATGATTAAAAGAAAAAGGTATATCCTAATACACATATTAAACATTTTCATTTTTGTTGCGACACCAATTGATTATGTTCTGTGTTTTTGAATGTATTCATTTTAATTACCTCCTGTTGGCTTGTTTTTTTTTTTTTTTGGTTGGTTGGTTGTTTTTTTTTAAAAAATGACATTGCTAAATGGAAGCAGTTGAAACCATTAAAGGTGTACAGGAAGAACAACTGGTAGAGTTAACCGTGTCATTTACCTTCCAGTATTTGTCCAGCTGCCTCCAGCTCAAATAAACTGAGTCTTATTTCCCTAAAGCTGGGTGAACAGCTGATCTGCAAGTTGAACCCAACGTCCGACCTGGTGAAGAAGCAGCTCAGTCAGCTCAGGGAACAGTGGCAAACCGTGAAGCAGATGGCCGCAAATCAGACACACGCTCTAGGTGGAGCCAGGAGCCTGCAGGAATTCAACAGGAAGGTGGACAAACTGGAAGCTTGGATTAAAGAAAAGGTAAGCAGCCATGTTTTCTAAAATTAAAATATTAATTTATTTATTAATTTGTTTACCTAGAAATTCACCCATTTCTTATCTTTGCAAGTTATCCAAAATAGAGTAAGAAAGCAGAATTATAACAAAAGCGCTTTGCTGTATATGGAGAGAAAATAGTCTTAAAATACTTGTGCGTGTAATACTGGATTTGTAATCCATGTAAGCATCTTTGTGTGTAACTTTGGATTGTTGTATCTGTGAAACATGATTTGTAAACCGTAAAAACAAAATCTGCGTCAGACACGAGGGAGAGAGGAATGGATGATGAATCTGTGGGATTGTAATGAAAGAGGTTAATTGTGAAATATATAAAACATTCATCCCCCACTTCATCATTCAACATTGTTTTTCAACTTCATTTTAAATGCAATATCCAGCTTAGTGGGGATGCGTTCAAATGTATCCTTTAATTGATGCATTTGAACTATTCGTTTTCAAGAAAAAGTAATAATTTAACCTCAGTGATTTTGAGCCCACATGTATTTTTAGATACCAACATTTTGCCAAATTTTCAAGTTGAAAATACAGATGAACCACAAAAAAAAATCAATTTTAGGGGGAGGGGGCTTAAAACACGTCCCATCTTTGCCTACTCGACAATAAACATTTTAATAAAACTAAAAAATGGTCTGATTCTAAAAACTGTTTCTCACATTTAATCAAAAGAAGGTTCTGTTCTCCATTGTCTTGGGCAAGAAGGTATCGGTGACTCTTTTTTTGAAAACACTTGCTATATTTAGTCAAATTTGGATGTGCTCAAGTCTGTTTCTGGGTAAAGATCTGGTATATCTTTGGTCCTATGAAGTTTAAAGAGAAAAAACTAAGAAAATGTGAATGCGTCAGTAAAAATACCACCTTAAAATATTTTGAAAAAGTGTCCGTTTGCTTATGCTGTTGTTTCAAATTTGAACAAAATCCCTCCAGTGGCCGCTAATGAACTCCACGCTGCACTTTGGAGCCCCTTCTCTGAAGCTAATGCAACATCCATGCCTGTGGGATGACCGAATGCGAAGCTCTGACCAGAACTCTGTTTTATATCTTCCTTGTTGCATAAGTAATGTGGTTTTTTTTGTTTTTTTTGCCACTGTGTGTCTGAAAATAAATGATTGTTGGGTTTCTTGCAAAAACCACTTCTATAAACAGTAACTTTCTGTGTGACAGAAGGAAGAGGAGCAGTCTCTGGTGAGTGTCCTGGGGGAAAATGTTGACAAAATGCAGCTCACCAGGAGAATTCTTGATCTCAAACAGGTCAGCCTTGTAAAAAAGGATTTAAAACAATGCATAACTTACACTGACAAAAGCTTTGTACCAGTTAAACAATGCATGCCCAGATGGTAACAACCTTATTTATCAGTGTCCCCTGTCTGATTGTAAACAGACCTTCAGGACATTCAGGAAGGGAAACTAAAGTCTCTGTCTGCTCTTTTTGCAACAGGATGAGCAGCTCCACAGAAACCTGCATGAAGAGATCAACAACTTGGCCCTGAAGCTGGAGAAACTGGGGAAGGCAGATGGCAAAAACATCACCATCAGGAAGAAACACATCAATAAAATGTATGCTCTGTGCTTTACGTGAAACGTAAAAGCTTCATGTAATATCTTCAGGCTGAAACCACAAGGCGTAATTGTTCTTAATGCAGGTGGCTGAAGGTCCAGTCCTACCTGAAAAACTACCACGAGAACCTTCAGGTCGCGCTGGAGATGTCGTCATTTTACCAGCAGGCTGATAATACTCTGGATGCTATAAACAACATGGTAAAATGACAGAAAACCAAATACTAAATCATAATTATGTTCTGAGAGCTTCTTATTAACTGCACTCTCTGTTTTAGCAGATGTTACAAAAATTTGTATTGAGGCAGAATCAAAACTGAGATAAAAACAAATGTTTGTTTCAAGAATTTTTACTTGATTGAGGAGAAGTACTAGAGCAGTTTATCAAACTTCTAACAAAGGAAATTATCTTGCTTATATACACGTCTGCGCGCTTTGCACAGATGTAATGGGGATATTTTAGATTAGAGGACTAATGTCTCAGCGAGATCTAGAGAAACTCATCCATGCGTTTATCTGTTGTCGCGTCGATTACTGCTACAGTATCTTCAGAGGTCTGCCTAAAAAATCAATCAAACAGCTGCAGCTGGCGTTCTGATTAAAACCAGGAAGATAGAGCACATAACACCAGTTCTAAAGTCCCTACACTGGCTCCCTGTAGCTCAGAGAATAGACTTTAAAATACTGTTAGTTTATAAATCACTGAACGGCTTAGCACCACAATACATTAAAGATCTGCTGTTGTCATAGCAACCTTCCAGACCCCTAAGGTCTATTGGTTCTGTTCTGCTCTGCATCCCCAGAACCAGAACCAAACATAGAGAAGCAGCATTCAGCTTCTATGCACCACAAATCTGGAACAAACATCCAGAAAACTGCAAAACAGCTGAAACACTGAGTTCCTTTATATCTAGACTAAAAACCCAGCAGTTTAAAGTTGCTTTTGAAACATAATCATGAATCATTAATCAATAATCTGATGTGTAATGACGGTAAAATGTAATGTTGTTGACTGTGTGTTTTATGACTTTGTATTTTTGTGTTTTTATAATGTAAAGCAGTTTGAAATGCCTTGTTGCTGAAAGGCGCTACACAAATAAAATTTGATTGATTGATTGATTGATTTTTCCAACCCGGCAAAACCACCTAGAAACTTTGAGTCTCCATCTCCAACAAGAAATTAACTTATGAATTTAGTCTTTCTACATGCTATAAATCCTGCAATGTGTATGTTTCACATCATGGTATTCTGAAATCATACAAAGTTCTGGAAATTTGAGGTCAATAAACAAGGATATAAGACAAAGCAGAAATAATGCCATCAATAAATGGAGCAAGTTTAAAAGCTAAATACAAGATAAGTTTAAAAAAATCATAATTCAACAAGTGATGATAACTAACATATTTTCCCAACAGCGGAGAAGCATGTCTGCATCCAAAGACCTGGACACCTTTGGCGACAGAGAAATCCGCGACATTGCCGGTCAAATCATGGTAAGAACAGAGTTTTTCCCATCCTGCATGCTGCTCCAGACGTTGTCTCTGCCTAACCTGCAGGCCTGTGTTCGGTAGATGCTGGATGTGAGCGTGTCTCAGCTGCCCAAACTGCACCCCGGCCTGGCTGCCGGCGTCACAAAGAAGCAGGCCGAGGTGAAAGACTGCTGGGCGCTCCTCCAGACGGATCTAAGGTACGTCACTGGTGAGGATGAAGTGTGTTCCACACGTTGGGGTGAAAAACTGCAAATTTCTGTAATGATTTGGAAGATGGATCTACGTGACAGACAAATTACGTCAACTCTACTACACTGATTTGCTTTGTTCTCACCTTTAAAACAGTGACATCATCTCAGTCAGTCAATTTGCTGAATCTGAGATGAAAAAAACATTAACAAGAATATTTTGTAACTTTATGGAGTCATTATTTGTTTGTTTAATAGCACACAGTTTGTATCCAGACTGTTACATCACTGGGAGTTTTACCCTATCAGAAAAAAATCTCCAACACGTAATAATGACTCTTTGTTTTGTTTTTCAGCGATGTCAGCTGGATTTTGTTACAGTTGTGCTGCATGTACAATAAGCTGATATTCTTTAGAAGTAGTAGCAGTTTGTCTTAGCGTTAGATAAATGAATCTGTTGTTTATAACAGAAGGAAACATTACAAGAAGTGTTATTTTATTCTGGAACAAAAAACGTTACATTGACAAAATGGACACTGATTGAAATTGCTATGGAGGGAAAGGACATGCAAGTGAAGAGAAGGAATGAGAACGAAAAGAAAAGAAGCAATATGAAAAGAAATAAAATGTAACTAAACAAGTGAAAAACAGAAGCAACTAGCTGAGCCTTAATTACAAATGTGCACAAAACTTTGACGTTATTCCCCTAAAATAAAATAAAAAACCCAACAATTTCGCAATTGCAATGTTTCCATTAAATAAGAAACACAATTCACATCACACGTGAATAAATTTGTTCATGCAATAAGCCTTTAAAAACATGATCCTCCAACTACTTCCTGTCTTCTTCTTCTTTGTGGTTTGTGCCAGTGGCAACATCAAGTTGTTGATCATGTGACTCGTGTGATGTGAAAAAATGTTTTGCAAAATAAACCAGTGTTGACACTTCCAAAAAAATCCACCTTGTGCCAAAACCTTTTACTGTTGAAACTGTCGTATTTCCATTAAGCAAATTTATTTTCAAAATGTCAAATTGCTCAATTATGTGGCCAAAGGAAACAGCTACTGACAAGAAAGGGATCCAATCCAAAGGAATGTGAACAAAGGAAATAAAATGTGACAAATGTGAAGAAAGGGAGCAAATGAGTGTAAAAGAAATGAAGTAAAGGAAAATAACAAGTTACTTTTTATGAAAAAAAACAGATGTGTCCAGATTCCTGACATCCTGCCGTCCAAACATTTCTCAGACACAGCCTCCCATGAGAGAAGCCTATCTATAGCTCCCAACTCTACATCATTTCAGCTGTTCTATCAGCTCTAGCTTTAACTATTTAAATGGAATAAAACAAACAGTGGTAGAAAACCTCAGAGCCTTAACTGGAGTTCAGCGCTGGTCTCTGAGGTCCAGCTGTCAGCGCCAAAGTAACCTCCTGCTCCGCCTGCAGGAGCGACAGGACGACAAACTCCCTCTCCGGCTCCACTTTCACCAGGGAAGATGCTGACCTCCTGACTCCAGCGCGAGAAGCCCAATGCATCATGGGATCTGAGACACATGGGATCATGGGAAAAGAGGTGAAGGAGGAGCAGAACCGTCTGAAAGGCAGCAGAGTGAGTAGTGGCAGGAGATAAGATCTGTGGCTGTAGTAAATGACTCACTTTGTCTTTTTGTTTGGAAAATGCCGGATTTACAGCTTAGGCAAGGTTTTTCCAAAATAAAGTCCGACAAATGAGCCGGGCTGCGACTTCTGGTTTTGGCAACAAACACGCTGCTGGTTTTCCATCCCTTCCAGCAACTTAATTGCACTTAAAAGCACCATGTGATGTTCCAGTTTAGAGCCATCCCTTCGTCATATACAGTCAGAACAGATTCTTCTTCTGGCTCTGAAACTCCTGCATGTTGGAGAGCACCATATAATTTTACTTGGTTTCTGCTAGCCTTATCCCTAATCTGACAAATAAAATCCAAGTCTGGGGTTGTCTCTAATGCTGCTGCTCTGTGAAAGTCATAGAAAGAGCTTTTAGGATGTTGTTTATCCTGGCACAGGATTTCTTTAAGTTTCCACTGAAATATCAAGTTCTGTACGGTTAAACAGAGCGCCAGGGTAAATAAGTCTTTCCATTGAGCTCCAAATTCTATTTAAAGTCTACTATATATCCATTATGTCATAAATACAGTCATTTATTAACACCATATGAATAAAATGTCTGGGATTCACTGCTGGGTTGCTTTTTGAGCATGAGGTTTCTCGACGCTTTATTGAACAAGTGCGTGCTCCTACAGTAACCCAAGAACTGCTCATAAACCTACGAGGAAATACTGTTGGCTTCTTTTGAAAAAATAAGTATCGGAAAACGATGTGGTATGTCAAAAACCAGTAATTATGCGTATTTTTAGTCTTTTACGTTCACGATTTGAGCTACTTAGAAGAAAAGGAAAGAGACCATTTGGACAAAGGTAGCCAGAAGTGCGCTTCTAAAGTTTGGCAGATGTTTGTTTCATTTTGTCATGAGAAAAAACATCTAGTAGAAGGTGGAAGGATTGTTGATTTCAGTTTGGACATGTACTGGTCCGACTGATCCGGCTCCAGTCTTCCCTTAACTGGGAGCTGGTATCTGCTGGGATGCACTATCCTATTTATGGAAGAGATTGAAAAAAAAACATTCTTAATAAAGCCCTGCATTGACAAAATCCAAGGCCATCACTATAAACATGTACAAGTGAAGAAGTTTTTGAATTGTATGATTTTATTTTATTTACTTATCATCTATGACATATGTTCCTACGTAGCAGGGTTCCAATATGCAGACAGGAAAAATATGAAATTTGTGTTAGAGTATTGTACAGATCTGGATAAGTATGGAAAAATATTCGTTTACAGACTTCATTACCCATCATATTTTTAAAAAATTGGATATATCTACCCATTATTCCATCTGTTTCTCTGTCTTTTCTTGTCCATCCATCTATCCCTATTTATGCTTTTTAGTAGGGTTGGGCATTTATCGTTTATCATTTATCGAGATACATTACTTATAAAATTTTGATTTGTCATTGTCATGATAAATTCCAATAAATATTTAAAAATCCTTAAAACTGTCTGTATTGTTAAGATTGTTGTTTTCTCTATTTTTTTATATCTTATCAATAAATATCAGTAGATTTAAAAATATGATTAAATCTAGTTACGGTGTGCATTTAAGTGATACAAACCAGACGTCTTTATGTCACTGGTATCTTAAAGAAGCATATTACAAATGGGTATCTTTTGTGTTTGTGAGGCTATAATTGCTGTACCATTCAGTCACAGCTGTACAGTTACATAAAAAATAAGAAATAAATATTTACTCTCATCACTTTTATCTATATCACGATAGTATAAAATATTGGGATACAACTTTAAGTCCATATCGCTCATCCCTACTTTTCAGGTATTCTGTATGAAGTTACAATTTATTGTTAGCCCAGTATCAGTGTGTGCAGTAATCTGTATCTCAGAGGAACTGTTTGGAATGTGATATTTCTTGGATATGTTCATAATCCAAGTGTGAGGAATTCAAACTTCAAGTGCCAACAAAAGATCCAGCCTGCTGGATGGAGCTACAGATGCCCACACCTCACACAGATGGTGGTTTTAGAGATGCCAAAGGTCACAGAGATACAGAGGAGAGAGGAAAATGTAGATTTATCTATCACGACTGAAATTGTCATCGCATGATTTTCTCTCACGGTTCAGCCGAAATATCCGTGACGTTTTTTCACGTAGATTGGTCTTTCTTGAAAGAAGAATGGTAAACTGCCCCAGTCTTATCGTCTCTGTACCTATGAGAACATGCCTCAGTCAGTAGTCCATACATCAGTGTCTTTGTGTTAGCGGTAGTTACGGCCTCTTGTTTCTGGAGGTAAACATGGCTATCGTCTGTTTCTCCGACTAATTGCGGCCAGATGCTGCGGCTGCAGACCAGATGGGCTCGGCGCTAAATGATAGTTCTTGGCTGACATCACCTCGGAGCACAGGACAGTTACGACACTCCGAGGTGGAAAGGATCAGCAGAAAACAGATAAGAAACATTACAGAGAGAGTAAATGCTGAGCTATAATGAGACATGATTAGGTTTACTGTTATAGATCAGTATTACTACTACAACGATACAAATCACTTAGCAGACAATCACTTGTTTTTGAGCAGAAGCCACTACGAACAAGGAGAGAAGCAACCATGTTGCTTTGAGAAACTAACAGTTAATATCAAATAAATGTAATAATTTACATTACTAAATGTAAATTAATACATTTAATTCAAAGAAATGGCCTGATGACATCCTGCAGTGAGATTCAGGCAGATAGTTTACTAAAATATATTGTATTATGTAAAATAACTACATTTAAAATAATTTTTGGTCTTATTTTGCTCTGAATAAATCTTTCTATAAGCATATTTGGAAAATTACAATTGAATATTTAATACAATTTAATATTTGTACATTACAGCATAACTAGCTTTGATTGAAAAAACAAAATGAGATGATTAAAATATTTTTAAAATTCCACATTATTCAAAAACCTTATATGAAAAGGTTTTAAATTACAAGCACAAAGACAGTTTACTAACATAAATCTGTGAACACGATGAAAAATATAACAAATAAATAATAAGAAAAAGTTATTAATCTGCTTTGAAATATTTGTTTTTAGAACACACTGTAAAAAAAGGCAATGATGGCGACCAACAATGTTCACTGAAGGTGCATTAAACAGGAACAAATCATGAATTTAAGTCTCAATTTGTTTGGTTTATGAGATTAAATTATCAATATATTCTGAAAAAGATATTTAGGTAAAATAGTTGCAGTTTAGGTCTTATTTATACAATAAGAAATTTGCCTCTTGAAATCAAGAAAAAGTGATGTGGCTAATAAAACGACTTACCAATGTATTTCAAAAATGATTTGTCTATTTTATCTGATAACATTGGAGCTCATGAGAGAAGTAAAAATCTGCAATCCACTTTAAAATAATTTAGTTAATTTAAAAACTAAATTTAGTTTTATATTATATTGTTATAATATATATTGTTCATGCAAGAATTTAAAAATAAGCTCAGGTCCAGACTTCCCAACCAAATAAAAATTATTCTAGAATTAGAAGTGCATTTTACTTTATTTCTTCAGTAATCAGTATTAGCCATAAAAAATAGACATTTAGATATGATAGCCAGTGTTAAATGTACAAATCATTTAAAATTGCTACAATTGCTTAAAATAAAGACAATAAGAGGCAGTTTGATGGATTGGTTCTTATTGCCGTCAATCACAGAAATAAGGTTCTGGGTTCAAAATGAGGAATTAGCTCCAAAGTAATAAACCACATCCTTGTTTCAACAGAACTGACTAAAAGTGAAAAGAAGCATATTTGTTTAAGTCAAAATTGCTCCCAGAACACTTCGTAAAAATTTTAGATTCTTAGTTTTAGGTTTTCTTCTGCTCCAACAATAAGTCAGCTCTGAACTAGACAAACATGGAGGTCTCATTAAAAAGCCCAGTGGAGATCCCTGGTCAACCTAAACACACAGAGATGGCTGTAAAAGTGGTTCAGTGGCTGGTGATGTCTTCCTGCATGTAGAGGCTTTAACCACGGCATTGACCTTGTTAAAAACTCGCCTGCACAGCTGTAACAGTGAACAGTTATGGAAATCACTTAATGCTGAATAAACACAGCTGCTTTAAGAATAACAATCTGTTTCATCTACAATGTCTCTTTTACGTCACCACAGCAGTACAGCACATGTTTGCTAATTTGGTTTCATTCATAATGTAATTTCATGCAGAAATGGCAAACGGGAGCCCTGCAGAGGATAGAGAGGGAAGTTAATAAATATCAATAGAGCAACAATTACTTCTTGATGTACTGTTTGTGAGATTTATTTTCCTGCACAGCCTTCGGCAACGTTATGAAATTTACTTTAGCAGTTAGAAACACTTCTCTGAAACTGGAAGAGAATATAATATTCCTGCTTTGTGAGTTTGTTGAAGCCTTTAGTAATTATTTAGCAGCCATGAAAAAGTAATTTCCCTGTTAGTTCCCCCTACTTTTTTACATTTTAATCACACTTAATCTTCCAGGTCATCAAAGAAATTTTACTGTCAGATAAAGATAACCCCAGTAAACACAAAATTTTGTTTACATGTTGTGATCTCATTAATGAAAGGGGAATATTTATACAAACAACTGGTCAACAACTATATGGATTTTGTTTTTGTTTGTTTTACTTGGAAATGAGTTTTTGCATCTCAGTGGAGAAAATCTGATCCACTCTTGTTTGCAGAATTATGTTAATTCAGCTAGATTGGAGGATTTTGGAGCATCGGCATGTAGATCTTTGGAACCAGACTTTGACTATGTCACTTCGAAACTTTTTTAAACATTCAAAGATGGACTTCCCAAGTGTGTTTGCCCAAACATTCTCCCTCAGGAATTTGTTGTAGAGAGCAGAATTTATTGCTCCGGTTCTTAAATGTTCTTCTGAAATATATTTAGTCTTATACTAGATGGAACGGGACAAACACTTTCCAAAAAGTTTCACTTTTGTCTCATCAGTCCACAGAACATCATCGTAAAAGTCGAGGATCATCAGGATGTTTTAGATAAATGCGTCATGTTCCTTACGCAATAGGAAAAGCTTCGTCATTGTTCTATGATTCCTACCTAAGAGGATAATGACTCTCACTGTGGGCCCAAAGCCCTGGAAAGGGTTTTACAACCTTTTCCAGACTGATAGAGATGTAAATGATTTTTTCTCATGAATTTTTTTAATCAGGTTTTGCTTTTTGACATTTTCTGGTTACAGAAAGTTTGACTCTTTTGTCCGCAGAGTATCGCTGATGGCCACAGCCAAACTCAGAGCAGCCAACAAGACGACCAACAATCAGTGAACCACAGCTCTTCACCAGAGGGAAATGACTCACTCAGTGTAAACGAAGCCATCAGCAGACATGAACTAAGGTGACTGTTGTGCTTGACTTCTCTGTTGATGACACAAGGAAATGTCTTTATGTGAAGTTAACCATAAGTGGAGTCACGTATCTGTTTTTTTTGCAGCAGAAAGTCGAGAGTGGAGCCCAGGCTTCCCGCCGGCCACCGAGGCCACCCACAGCTTCACCTGCAGCTCCAGAAGTTCACTCTGTCTGCTGACAAGGTGATCAGATTTCTCTCAGATGCAGCTAAAAATTTATTTCTGCAGCTGCCTTCATACAAATCCCAACACTAAATAATTACTGCTTCTACGTATCAGAGGTGATTGCACAGTGTTTTGATTAGTTGTCATGCATGCATAAAATAAGACTGTTGATTTAGAAAGTGCTCTAATCTTGGATTCTTGCCTCAGCTAATATTTATTTTGCTCACTGGAAATATGAAATATATCTAAATTGATTGGTTGACAACCAATTACAGCGAAACATAATTATCGGACAGCTAGAATAAAATCTCACAAAAAATGTAGAACTAAGAAACACCGGAGACAAATGTAAGCAGCAAAGAAACAGCAAATTTTCACCATAAGACAAATAAATAATGTTAGGAAGATAATTAATTTACTAAAAAAATAATGCTGAAAACAAGATTAAAAACAAATAACATTTAAGACATTAAAATGATCATAATAAAATAAGACAACTTTAAATAATTGTAATAAATGAATGACTCCTCACTATAACTTGTACTTTTAAGAACCAACAGATGGCCTTTCTTAGAATATCTGAAGCAGACCAGATAAATAGATTGGATTAAAGCCATTAATACTTTAGATAAACAATAAAAGCACCTTAAAATAAGTTCTAATACATGTTGTCATAATCTGGTTTGTAAAAACCCAAACGTATAGACTGACAGTCATGAAAGTGTTCAGATTTCTTAATGACAAATAAAGACAACTTAAAGGGGAATCACAGGGAGAGAGGGACATGCAGTAGAGAATAACAGGGGGATTCAGATCAGCAAAACAGGGAAAGAACTGTAAACACAAAGAAAACTGAGCTAGACACAGAGGAGCGACAAACCAAACCGGGAAAGATGAACACGAATATAACAAAAAACCTAAAATGCACAGAAAGAAGAAAAGAAGTAAAAAACTTCCTTATAGGAATAAATATAAATTGCCAGAGTCAGATGACAATAATAAAGACAGAGGAAGCAGCAATACTTTTCAAACATAAACAATAGAAGAAAACCAATTCCCGGTGTCTGATGATTGAAGTAGCCAATGCAGAGCTCCATGTTAGTCATTTCCAACACTAAACCCATCAGTAGGAAGCTTTATTTCTCTGTAATGTTTGCCGGACAGTCATCCAGACGTCTATATATTTGTCCTTGCTGATGACTATTTCCAGCTGTCACTGGGCAAAACGCAAGGTACACCGTGAAAAGGTCACTAGTCCATCAAAGAGCCACACAACTCACATCTAAGGGCAAATTAGAGTCATGTTTTTGGAATATAGGAGAAAGCCAGAGTGGTATAAAAGTGAAAAAGACAAAAAAAAAAAAAATCATAATAACTATGTCTTCTGTTGTTTTGGTAGCCAAGTTACAGGTTGTGTGTATACTTGTCTTTTTCTTTTTTTTACACCATCCAACCCTCTTCTCTCTGTTTTCCTCCTCAGACTTTGTCCTGGCTGAAAGACAACGTTTCCGTGGCAACACAGGTGTGTTCGATGGCGAGCTCCGAGGGACTGGAGGCCGCCAGAAGGTGTCAACAGGCCCTCGAACAAGAAATCCTCAACAACAGAGCCAGGATAGAAGTGGTCAAAAGGGTAAACGGAGGCATTTTAACGCCTGAGCAGCTGCTGAATGGAAATGTGCAGAATCTTTGCAGATCTTTAGTCGACATTCTGACATCTCGTGTGAGAAGGTTTCTGAGTTATCACCTGCACTCATGTGTTGAAAACGCCTTCAACAGGAGGGTCACGGGCTGGTCCGTGCACAGCACCCAGGCAGTGCGAGGATTGAGGAGTTCCTCAGCCAGCTGGAAGTCCTGTGGGAAGAACTGAGGAGGAGGCACCAGAGGAATGCTGTGTTTCTGCAGGCCTCTGAGAAACTGGGCTTCAGAGTGAGATTCATTTTTTAATAATCCTTGAACAGATTGTTCTCTGAGGTCATGCTGTTCTAGGAAGATTTACCGTCAGGACAGATTATTCTGGATCGGTTCTACCACTGTTTGGTGCTGATTCAGAGAAGTATGATAACAACTAGGGATCCAAGTTATGATCCAAGATTAATGAGTTAGTCTAAAGTTGATTCAGATTATCAGTCAACTAAATTAACTGATAAGTGAACATTTTCCTTATCTTCTTTTAAATTTTAACATTATTTTGTTTCAACTGTTGGTTTCTCACATTTATTAAACTGATATATTTATAAAATATAACAAAACATGAACCTCTTAGGCTGCTGAATGAAAAAATAAAAGTTGAAAAGAATAATGTAGATCGGCTGGAATAGCGCTATAAGTTATATTGCTAACCCAAGAAGCTTATCGGGTGTTTATATGTGAAAACAGAACTGCATAAAGTGCATTTTCCATCCCAAACTGGATTCTTTTTTGGACTGTTCCTCTTTCCCGTTCTGGTATGGCCGCCATCTTTATCCCTGTATCAACTGACTCTGTTTAAGTATGATTAGCGCCGAAGTACAACAATTAAACAAGGTCTAAACAGACATTATTAATGAATCAATTGGAACTAATTTTATTTTAATAAACATTTATCAACAATTAGTCGGAATTCAATTAATTATTCGCATTCCTATTTATAAAGTACATTGAAAAATTATACTTAATGCTTGAACTTTTTTCAGATTTTGTGAGGTTCCAACCATAAACTTGCATGTTTTCATTAGGATTCAGCACAAGTGTAGAAATTGAAACATAGGTTTCAGACTTCCTTAGAAAATAAATCTGAAAAGTGTGGCATACATCTGTATTCAGCCCCCATCCTCTTGAGCCAATACTTTGTAGCATTTACCAGTAATGCAAATCTTGTCTGAAATTTTTAACAGTTCTTCTCTGCAAAATCTCTTGAGCTGAATGGAGACCATCTTTAAACATGGATTCTCCATTGGGAGTTAAATCTGAACTTTGACTGGACCATTCTGAACTCACGCTTCATTCTGACTCTTTCCATTGTAGTTCTGGGGTGCGTTACACGTTTCTGGGCCCCAGTTTTTAGTCTGTTAGAGCTTCTAACAGGTTTTCTTCAAGTACAGTATTGCCCTCTATTAAGCTCTATTCATCTTTTCTATATCTTAATGAAAGGTTACATGTAAGTTTGCTTTATTGCAGATGTCCTAAGATTTTTGCACTAGAAAATAGACAAAAATTACTTGGTGAGATTTTGCAGCTCTGGTTGTTTTTTCGCTAATGTTCTCCACAGGACAGCTGCTTGGATAAATTAAATTAAATTACACACTAATGGACTCTTTTTACTCAGTAATTTGTGATTTTATTTAAGGGCAGGAAATTAAAGGGGACTGAAACAAACAAATGGCACACTTTTCACATTTTAATTTGTGTACAATTTTTTACAACTATTATATTTTCTGTATCTCTTCACAATTATGCAGCACTTTGTGTTGCCATAAAATCCCAATAACGTACACTGAGGTTTGTGGGTGAAACGTAATAAAATGGAATATAGTTAGAGAGATATAAATACTTTAATTTGATTATGGGTTAAATCTAATTTAGAGCTTTGCTTCAAATAAGAAGCCTGTTATTATAAAACATATAATTACTGATGCTGTTGCGTTCTTCTTTCAACTCTGACTTATTTTTATTTCATTGTGCACTAAATCTTTTAAATGTTTAAGAAAGAAAGCCTCTCCATCTTGACAAATACTATTCTGCACACATTTTCAACATTTCCTCTGCTTCTGTTCGGCTAAGGTTGTGAAAGTGCTCCAAGCCCTCGGCAGCCTGGAGGCCTGGCTGGAGTCCGTGGAGCTTTCCATGAAGGCGTCCGCCATCGCCGGCGACCCCGAAACCATGAGCCGGGCCGAGAGGGAGAGCTGCCTGCTGGAGAAAGAGGTGGCAGCTCGCAGCGTGGAGCTCAGCGCTCTGAGGCAGGAGGTGGACCGCCTTCATGGCCATAGTCACCCCCACACACGGGGATTGGCAGCGCGCATGGAGGAGTTGGAGAGAAAGTAAGTGGGGTCGAGGTTAGCTGCCGGCGTTTGTCATCATGGAAGATTCATGTTATGGATTTTAACCCATCAGGGATGAATGATGCTGGCAGTTTCTGCCAGTCACCGAAAATACAGTATGTCAGCGTTTCCAAGACATCACAGGTTTGTGTTTGCCATGTTTGTAATTCAACATGGAAGGATTTATTCATAAAACTCCCAGTTTAAACGTAAGACAAATAATGTTGCCCTGTAGACCAAATAAGAAAATATAACTACCCACAGATCTCATAACCTGAAACTTTATCCAGATTGGCAAAAAATAAAAAACTCCCCATGCTCTCATTAATTGTGCATCGAGTAGCATGTTGGAAGATCTGCTCCATAACTTCAGCTTGTTCTTCTGAGTTAACCACTTAGTTTGTGACAGGTTGCCTTACTCTTTGGCATTAGTTTGAAGAACAGCCTGTCATGTAGGCTCACAGTATAACCTAACGATGTTGACAGGCTTTCTGGAAGTACCTGTGTCTATAAACAGAAGGTCAGACTCTGGAAAAAAGTGCACCAGCCTGAGCAAAGAAAATGAAAGCATGGAAATGTCTCAGTTTAGGTGTTTCCAGGGTGGTGGTGTTGGATCAGGCAGAGATTACCGCTTGTTTAGTCCAAGAGACCAACGGTGCAGATACAGGATTATTCTTATCTGCGCCTCCCATCCAGCTGCGTAAAAGCTGTAAAACAAAATTTTCTTTTTTATTGCAGTGGGATAATCTTCCTCTAAAATATTTAGACAGGCCCTACAATCATTGCAAAACAAAAGCAACTGAACCATTTTTTAAATTCATACATATTTTTTTAATTGATCAAGCTATTCAGTAACTTTTAGTTTAGAATGTGATACAGACGCTTCTGTTAAAAATGATAAAAACAAGAGAACATGCCCATCATTAAATAACTCAAATGTGTATCGATTCTTAAAAACGAGCAAATGGCACACAAAGATAAAAAAAAAACTGGCCATCATTCAAGGCTTATCTTCTCACCATGGCAGTGAGGAAGATGTTAAATGAAAGAAAACATAGAAAATAAAGTTTTAGTTTTACCTTAAGAGCAACAGTGTCATACTGTCGTCCGATAATTGTAGTATAAGTGTTATTCTGTGCTATACAGCTATACAAGGCTAAGCTACTGCAATAAAAGAAAAGTGTGAAGCATTCTTCAGAGACACTAAGCAGCTGTGGAACACCTGGGCTGATGTCATTATTTAATGCTAAAAGAAAGAGATTTAAGGCTAATTTATTCTAGAGAAAGCAAATCCCTTCATCATAGCACATGCAAGCGTTGTGCTGTAAGGTACTGCATATGCTCACATGATATACTGATAAAATAAGCAGTGCTGGAGCCTTGAAACAATCATCATGTGAGCTGACCTCTGTGTCTTTTATGTGGTTCTTCTGAACGTCTATGAGCGCATAGGAGCAGCTTGTTGGTGAAACCATGTTGGTGTGTTTGTGTTGCACAGGTATCAGTGTGTGCTCAGTGCCCTGATCCTACAGAGCTCAAAGCTGCAGGACACACGCATGCTGACTGAGTTTCTGGAGCATTTGGAGCTGGACGAGAGCCAAGAGCTCATCGAAGGACAATATAATCTTGATCAGGTATTACACATCGAAAATGATCACGTTATCTTGAGTAATATTCACGTTATTAAACATCTCCATTTTTCATGTGTCCAACAGCCTCTACATAGTGACATTTCCTCAGTCCCTACGTTACTTGGGCTCCAAAGCAGCGGTGTTGGAGACAATCAGATAGAAACTATCGGCGACCCTGTGGAAGAACTGCGGGAGGCGGTGGAGATGCTGAACGACACTGTGAGGGAAAGAGGTCGATCACAAAGCCACGATCACGCCATCCAGGAACTGCTCAGCAAGGTTAGACGAGGAGTGGTGCTTAAACTGAGGAGCCACATTTAAAGTTTATGTTTTAAGAGGTTTAAATACTGTTGATTAGATCCAAATGTTACAGCTTAATAGGTGTTTAATCATTTTCAGGTTCTATGATCTGTAATAGAACTGCTGTCTTAAGCGCTCTGCCCTATAATAAGGATTTTTAGTTTGATTTGCTTTATTTTTGGCACATGTATAAACCTATCATATTCACAGAGAAGCCATGACATAATTTTACAGGTATTTGTATTCATACTATTTAAACTTTTACAGTCTTGTTAAACTAGCAAACTATAAAATTTGTATATAGGATTTTATGTTACAGGAAAAACACAAATTAGAGTAATCGCAAACTGGAAAGAAGGCATTTTTTGAAACAGAAATAATCTAAAAAGATGTTTTATACATTTGTAGCCAGCTGTGTTTCAGTGGTAGTCGTCTTGTAATCAGATGGTTGTAGGTACAATTCCAGACTTCTCCATTTAAAATAAAATGGGATAGAAATATCCTTCATTGTCCCAAAATGTGAAAAACGGCAGCAAAGTCACAAGCAAATAGACCCACACCATGTTAGAATATAAATATATATAAAGCACTGGAAAATTGAGAGATCACTTTAAATGATCAGTTTCTCAGATTTTACTTTTTATTGTTCTTTTATTCTATGATCTACTGAGAACATGACTCTGAAATTTTAAGCAAAAATTTAGTATTTATTTGCAAAAAATGAGAAGCGGTTAAAATGACAAAAAGGATGCAGTGTTTTCAGACCTCAAATAATGCAAAGAAAACAAGTTCATATTCATTTAGAAACAATACTAATGTTTTAACTCAGAAACCAATATTTGGTGGAATAACCAGGAGGTTTTCAATGGGGTTCAGTGCAGTGGGCTCTTCATTTTCCAGAACAGAACTGGATATACAGTACAGACCAAAAGTTTGGACACACCTTCTAATTCAATGGGTTTTCTTTATTTTCATGACTATTTATAAGGCAAGAAATCCCACTTATTAACCTGACAGGGCACACCTATGAAGTGAAAACCATTTCAGGTGACTACCTCTTGAAGTTCATCAAGAAAATGCAGAGTGTGTGCAAAGCAGTAATCACAGCAAAAGGTTGCTACTTTGAAGAAACTAGAATATAAGGGGTATTTTCAGTTGTTTTACACTTTTTTGTTTAGTGCATATTTCCACATGTGTTATTCATAGTTTTGATGCCTTCAGTGTGACTCTACAATGTCAATAGTCATGAAAATAAAGGAAACTCATTGAATTAAAAGGTGTGTCCAAACTTTTGGTCTGTACTGTATATACAGAATAATATATATTATTCTGTTTATATATTCTGTATATCATACAGAATATATAAACAGAATAAAGAATAAAAATATTTTACAGTAAAGGGAAAATTTTACCATAAATACCATAACATATACTCCAGTACTTATATATATATATATATATATATATATATATATATACACAAAAAGATGAGAAATAACATTTTATCATTTTATGTGATCAGCATTAGCCCATGGTGCACTGATTCTAAAAATTGGATTATTTCACAACAATTCCACTTTTATGTTTTACTATACTTAGCAATTTTTCATCTTTATGCTTTTTCTCTCATACTTGTTCTGTTTCACTTACAGTAAAAATAAATAATCTGGATTTGATGAATCTCCCTGAACACACCATACTTAGTGTGAAACATGGTAGTGGCAGCATCATGCTGTGGGGATGATTTTTTAATTTTTCTGTAAAGGCCACACCCAGAATCCCAATCAAATATGTTAGAAAATTAATTTCCTCAGACCCTCTCTATTCTGTCCAATATAGAAAAATTAAGGCATGCTAAAAAAAAAAAAAAAAAAAAAAAACTTGCAGCAAAAGGTAGCTCTATAAAGTGAATAATCTACACCATAGATTTTTAATGTCTTGGTACAACACTTTGAAAATTATGCATCATTTTCCTTCTCCTTCAGAATCATGCACTACTTTGTTGTTGGGTTAGCAAATACAATCCCAATAAATGAAAAGACCAAAGTTTGTGGTTGGCATGTGAAAAAATATGCTACGTTTTGTGGCTCCTGTTGTAAAACACATTAAAGTTCACTACCTTAATGACAGTCCCATCTCATAAAGACATCTTGCCTCTCCAGCATGTCAGCCTTGCGGTGCGCGTGGAGGAGTGTTTGTGCAGCAGCAAGGAGCTGAGCCTGGAGATCCTGGAGAAGGAGACGGACATGGCCGTGCAGTGCGAGCCAGACCGCTGCGGCTTCGGGCCGCTCCGGGACAGACTGGGCCACCTGGAGGTAAGAAAGGAAAATGCAGAAAAGAGAAATGACTCATCACTGATTACACAACTCAGAATTATTTTTTGAAAAATTAGCTTCACTTTCTTCTCTACAGCAAAAATGTGCCCTGTTTGCACCACTTTGTGCTATGTTTAGTTTTTCCTATCAGCTGCCGTGCATATTGGCCACACACGTACACATGGAGCGTGCAAAGATTTAATAAAAACACTACATTTATTTGTTTGTTCTCCAGTGAGTCATTGTTCTGTTAACTCTAAAAGTGTGTTGTGTGTGTGTGTATGTTTTGGGGGATAAATCTGGTCGGGTAAGCAGAGTTTCAGACGGGGATGGTAGAGTTTTGCGTGACTCATTGGTTGGCCAACGTTGTGTTTATCACACACGCAAAACAAACACACATGCATTCAGCTGTCAGGACTTGATTTGATTGAAGAGCAGAAATGACCTAATCTCCCGAACAGAAATAACTGTTGCATCAGCAGACAGGCATGCAGGAACTCAGCGTTGGTGAAGCTTGCTGTAACTGAGAAACTTCATGAAGCGTTGCTCCCAGAGAGCCCTGAACACTATTAATTACAGCGTCGTCAAAAAATGGAGTAAAAAAGTGGTCAAGACGGCAATCTATAACGTGGAGGCCCATATGGTCCACATATGGGCCTCAAATAGAATAATATGCATGGAGCTATGACGATGAGGTCATAGTCAGAGGAACAATCAGTCCAGGTTGTTTGAATGATTGGAGGATTGATGAGAGATGATAGATCCTCTCTGTGATTTTCTGCAGATTGACTATGAAATCATGAAGGAGGATGTAAAGAAGATGGAGAACCAGGCTTTGGGTCTGAAGGAGCTGTGTCCGGAGAAAGCATACACATTTGAGGTGAAGACCCAGTCTACGCTGCAGGCCTGGAGTGAACTGGGGAAGAGCGTGAAGGACAACAGATCACGTCTGCAGGAGTTTGTGGAGCTCCAGTGCTTCTTCAGGAGCTACCTTGCAATGATGTAAGCAGGATGTCAACATCCCTGTCTTTGCTACAATTTGTAATCCATTTTTTGGGAACATTTGCTTAAGAACAGGATGTTCTCACTGTCAAGCTCTTGCCTCAGGGGGAGCAGGGAATTTAGGGATAAAGCAGGTTTCCTGGGTGTGACAGGCCAACGAATGTGTTTCCTATCAGGGAGAGTCTGCTTATTCTCATGTTTCTTACTGTTCCCAGTCTCCTAACACCACCTCCTTTTCTTACGCATCCCTCTGAACAGCTCATGGACTGAAGACACTAGGTCATGCATTTTCTCAGACACTGCACTGCACCTCAGGAGAGAAGGACAGCGGCCATTGGCGGCAGAGCTGGACATCCAAATCGAGCAAAAGTTTAACGAGTTTGATGAGCTCGCAGCCAAAGCAAAGACTCTTTTAAACAAAGAACACCACCTCACACAGATGGTGAGCAGATATGTACTCTATCAAATCACTACCGACTACATAGAGTTGGATGATGATTCTAATTGGAAATGTGTTGCAGGTGAAGGAACGCATGGAGGAACTGAGGAGCATGCTTGGGTGGATCTCAGTGCACTGGAGAGCTCAGAAACAACAGTGGCTTCACAAGCAGAACAGAGAGGAACCCTCACATGATAACATTTACTCTGAAGCAACAATATGGAACTCATTTAAAGAGGTAAATTAGCAGCTTGGTGGGAGTTTGTCCAAATAAAAGCAAAAGTACCTCCTCCATTTTTATGACAAAACCCAAACAGGCTCAATAAGGCCATGAAAAAGGGAATGTCAAACCCCAGCCCTCGCAGGCTGATCATCTCCAGCTTTCAAAAGGGCCCAATACACTTCCATCAAATGCCTGAATTACCTCAGCATGCAGTCAGGCTCTGCAGAGTCTTCCTAATGATCTAATTATCTGATTCACGTGTGTTGAAGGAGAGGTGCATCTAAAAGTTGAAGGACATTTGTCTTCAGAGACTGGAGTTTGAGATCCACTGAATACAGTAGATCTGCAATTAAGCTATTTGTCCTGCAATTAGATAAAAGTAAAAGTGATGAGATAAGGGCTAAGTTAGAATTTAGTTATTTTAAAGGTTCTTAATTTTGGAGAAAGACTAAGGGACTAACTATGCAATTTGATAAGATTTCACAACAGGAAGTTGTTTGTTTTTCATCTCAATCAACTTGAACTGTAAAACAAATGTTTTTACACACAAAACTTGAAATTTTACTTGAAAATATGTCAAACATGACCAGTTTGCATGTCACTTTTGTGTGATTAAACTTTATCCATGCTTAAATTAATGTGATCTTCCAGGTAATAGTTTCACCACAAAACAAAGGAAATTGGACAAAAAGTTTAGTCAAGTATTGTTTGAAAAACAAAACCTGTGTTATAGCACTGTTCTAAATGCAAGAGTTGCTAACTAGCTAGCTGCTCTGTTAAATCTCTGTTTCGGAGCACACTGCATTTTGCACATCCCCATTCAGTTAGCTCACTCAGCTAGCCTGGTGACTCTTCGATAAGAACATGCGTATAACCTTTGGTACGAGAGCTGTATAATTATATCAATTCTGCGATATTTATCAATTTTTTCCACCCTTGGAAGGTATTGATTTTTCATCCGCGAGTATCGATACATTAAACCATAGGGGTTCGTAAGCTTATACCGTCTTTTTAACATGTCTGGTTTGTGACGGCGTAGCAGCAAGACTCCGAATTACAGCATTACTGGCTGGAGTGACTCCCTGACCAACTTTGACCTCTTTTCAATCATCACGCCACCAAATATTATGCAAAGGACAACAAGAACTAATTACCAGCCTGTGGTGTGATGCGTCAAAAAGGCCAACACTTAGAAACTCATAAAAAAAAAGAAGTGCTCATTGTCTTCTTTGGAGATTTTTGTGTTGTTTCCTTTAGTGGTTCTTGGTGCAGCACCACCAAAGGTGAGGAGGTGAACAGGTTGCTCAAAGGGTTTGACTCATTTAATGCAGTGCAGTGTGAAAACAACTGCATCAGCTGAAAATGTAACAAATGCTGCAACTTTGGTCCCCAATCAAACCAAGTCAACCACCCTTATAAGAGTTTGTTCCCACTTCACATCTCAAACGTCATATTTGTTTATCTATATTCTTTCTTATAGTTATTGTTTATTGTAGAAATATCTGGATTCATAGGGAACTTTTGTATTTATGTTTTAACATAAATGACAGATAAATCTGGAAATTTAGTCTGAAATTCTTTGTAAGATCTAAAACCCGAGTTCTCTTGCACCAGGGTAAATATTTAGCCCGTCTTTGTTTTCCCACAGAGTTCGGTTGCCGACCCCGAATTCTTCCAACAATCACATGCCATCAGGACCTCTGAGGACACAACAAATGCAGCTGAATGTAATGAAGAGAGCGAAGGGAAAATGTCAGAAGATGGGTATGAAATCATGAACAGGATCGGCCCACGAGGCGATTCTCCCAAAGCAAACATTATGTTGGTGAAGGAGAGCAGCAGCCCACCTGTTGGGGGCGCTGTAAACCTCATCCTTAGCATTGGGAACAATGAGGACAGCCAAGTGCAGGTGCTCGACCTACCTGCTGGGACAGATGAGAAGTTGAGGGAGACCTCTGAGCCTGTTCACAGGGTGAGGAGCACTCGACACAAATCATCACCCAACATCAGTTACATACATGATCTGTTCAAAGAAAAGAGAAAAATTTTATGCTTTCAGGCTTCAATGATCACTTTTCTACAACAACACTGCATGGGATCTCCCTCTCTGTACTGCAGGTCATTCTTTTCTCCTTTGGCATTCTCAACTTTCTATCTTCCCCTCGTTCTCTCCCTCAGCCCGCTGTGCCTCAGTCTTCTGCCTGTAAAAAGTTTTGGAGGCGTTGCCAGGGGATTTTGGAAAATACTTTCGGTAGTTTAAAGCGAAAGAAAAAGATTTATCGGCAGAGCGCAGATGAGGTAATTTGCGCAGTGTGAACTGGGATTGCATGCAGCGTCTCCAAGTGTGCTGAGACTGCATGCAGTGTGCAGCTGTTTCCTGAGGGTAGCATGCTTTTTTTCCTAACCTGGTAGAAGATACAAAATGTTCAACAACCCAGTGGTTTTGGCTCCTCTGCAAGGCAAATATAAAACCAAAGAACAAGATTGAGAATAAAAAAATAGATATGTTTAATCTATTTTAGAATAAATAGATGCAACAAATGTTTAGACCCTAAATAAATTAACTTTATTCATTCTTTGAAAATGAAAATAGTCTGTTTTGAGTCTTTAGATTTTTCCTTTTTATGCTGTATTTGAATAATAAACATATATGTTTTGCGGGCTTTTATTGAGAAATACATTAAGATTAAGCAAACCATCTATAATTCCAGTGTTAATGTTTCTTTTTGAATATTGCTGCCTTTCCCCCTGTTACTCTTTCCCCCAACTTCTGGTCCAAATCCTGGTTGAGTGCGACACATTCTTGGTTCGTTAGAGCTTTTTTTCCCCTCGCTATCTTCCTGAAGACTGATCACAGCGTCTCAAGGGATTGAAAAAGTCAATGGTCTGATCTCTAGAACGTTTAGTTATCCCATTTGCCTTATGACCTGGTGCTCAATCATGCTGGACAAAAACATTCACCAGCAAACTGCTCCTCCAGGGTTTCTGCTGAGTTTTAAATCAAATTTAGGCATTAGTAGATCTTAAATACGTGCAGATTTAACAGACTTGTGTAGGTCCTACATTTAAATCCTAGTGGTATTATGTAGGTCTTAAAAGCCTTAAATTGCTGAAACTTACAAAAATTCTGAACACTATTTTTAAGCATATTTGCTGCTGGAGGATGTTTTCCTCCTATCCTTAATTTATGGCTTTTTCTTTGACAAAATTGCTACTGATAAAGATGTGTTGAAGCAGAAACATCTCAAACAAATTAGTCTTTTATGTTGCCTACATTACTGGCTTGGACAATATTCTAGTTGATGGACATTATTCTAGTTGATGAAAGAAGTGTGACTCCCTGATGAAGCCAACATTCGACTCTTCTAATTCAAACAGAATGACACAGAAATTAACTTTCATTAACACATTTCCCCTAAAGCTAATTTGAATCATGCTAGCAACTCATCCTTTAGCTAAAACTATATTTTAGGGCAGGGTTGTCAAACTCCAGTCCTCAAGGGCCGGTGTCCTGCAACTTTTAGATGTGCCTCTGCCCCTGAATGGGATAATTAGATCATTAGCGAGGCTCTGGAGAACTGATCTACACAAGGAGGAGGTAATTAAACCATTTCATTCCGGTGTTTTGTACCTGTGGCACATCTAAAAACTGCAGGACAGCGGCCTTTGAGGACTGGAGTTTGAGACCTGTGTTTTAGGGTTTTGTAATTAAATTCATTTCTATCAACTTTGTGTTCAACTGTCCTAGACCTAATGAAGGGCTGCCAAAGTCCAATCTCTCAGAGCTACTTTCCTGCAACCTTTGGGTGCCTCTGTTTTTCAACACAATTGAATCAAATGAACTGTTCATTAGCCTCTTCAGAGCTGGACAAGTTAATTCAGGTGTTAGCTGACTTAATCTGAAAAGAAAGTAGTAAAGTTTCCCTGTGTTGTATTTTCAGCTTGTCTCTTAGAAACTCAAATCAACAGGTAAAATCCCAGCAGATAACCAAACTGTTTTTTCTCGTCATTAAAAGTTTTATTTGGGATTTTTACTTGGAAAATGAGGCTAGATTTAAAGCTGAAAAGTGGTGATGACAGAAACGAGGTGAGCAATGAGTAAGAAAAGCACACACAGTCTCCTCCCTGCTGCGACTGTTGACAGAAACTCTCTCTTGTCTTTGATGAGCCTGATGTAAACCTGCTCAGGTCTGACTCTCGCCGTGATTGTGTGAAATGAGTGACCTCATCCTCAGCTCCAAAATGGCTCCCAGTAGGAGTGTGTCCCACATGCCGGTGGAGCTGCCGTCATGAGACAAGAGAACTGGTGCTGAACCTTTCAGAAAGGCCCCAGACTGCACTACATGATTTATAGTCTGGAGCTTATGCAGCTACAAGAGATTAGTCACAGAGTTGAAAGGTCAGGGCATTACAGCTGTGTATGACGACATATGCAGACACATATGATTTTGATTAAATCCTGAGTCTGCCGTTGGACTCATGTTCTGTCATGTGCTTTTTATACATTTCTGTATGCGTCATAAATATTTGTTAATCCAGAGTTTTCTTTGATGAGTGTTTCTCTAAAATTCTTTATTTCACTGAACATCAAGCTTGAGCCGCTCATAGTTTTGCCAACCATACAGCGCCTTGCAAAGTTACTCTTACATTTTGTATCTTTACACCCACAAACTTCTGTGTATTGTATTGGGATATTATGTGATAAAAGAGAGCTGCGAATGAAGAGCACCTGTGGAAAAACTGTTTCCATCTTGCCACAGATTCTTGATGTAATTCAGGTTTTCAATTTGAATGTTTTCTGTGCTTTGATCTCAGGATGTTTGTTATCCTGATAGAAAATTAATCTGCCTCAGTCTATTTTTTGCAGCCTCTAACATGTTTTCTTCCCACCATAGTTACACTTTGATCTCATCTGACCGGAGCACCTTCTTCAAAATTCAGCCCAGGATAGAAGTGTCCTCCTTTCTGCAGATTTGGTTTTAAATGGTCTAGTCCAATCAACCAGCAGATTCTCCTTAATAGTCAAAGTTGAAACAAGATGATTGAGTATTCACTACGGTCAACCCAGGAATAAGAAATACTATACCTCCACATTTTTTCTGCATTTTGTAAACAATAAAAATCATTTAAATGTCTGTTATTTATTTATTTTATTAAAGCTTTATTCCATTTGCATGTTTATAGTTGTTAGTGAGATGTGAAAGACTTTGGTCAACTACTGTAAAGATGGCCGTGTTTCCATTACAAATTTGTGCCAAACTATGTCAACACTCTAAAAAACACAATTTTGCAATTTCCCATTAAATAAGAAATGCAATTAAAGTCACTGAAAAAATATGCCAAACAATCATCCTCCAACTACTTCCTGTTGTGTTCTTCTTTGTTTCCATTGCAGTTTGGTGAAATAAATAAATTTTGTTACAGCCAAAAAACAAAAACACATCATCTTAGTGCCAAAACTTTTATCAAAAAATTTTTTAATTTTTTTATTTCTGTGTTTCCATTAAGCAAATCTACTTTCAAAATGTCGAACTGCGTAGTTATATGAACAATGGAAATGCAAGTGATAGTGAGCATTAACTGTTACCATGGGCTTCTTAGCTGCTTCTCTAAGTAATGTTCTACTTTCTGGACTGTTTTAAATAGACAGTGTGTCATAATCTAACCGTGTGTAAAATGTCTCAACAACTTTATCGCTATCTTTTTCTTTGGTTATCATGCTGTTTTTATGATTATATGTTCACTAATGTTCTCTAACCAACTGCTGTAGGCTTAATTTCTACAGAGATGCATTACTAGTTATGTGACATTTGATTGTTACTGGTTGCACTAGATTTTATTCAGGGGTATCTAAAGGTAATGGGTCTGAATATAAAAGCATGACATATTTTTCAGTTGTTTTTTTACTAAAAATAGTTTTCTTTTGTTTTTTTTCTTTTGCAAGACATAGCAAGAACACATTCAGTAAATATCCGCTCATCGTCATGCATTTAATCTTTTTCTGTCTTTTCACAGGTAAGTACTTACCTGCATGTTAAGGACAGCACCCTGGCTGTGGCTCCAGTGTACGAGTGTATCACCCTACCCCGCTTAAAGAGCCGTTCTACAGTATCGGACTTCCCTACTTTATGGCCGTCTGCCTCCTCCTCCTGCTCCTCACAATCTTCCCCTGTGACTGACCCACAAACGACCAACGCCGGCTTCCGCCCCACGACGGGAAGCGGCGGCAGCTCCATCTTCTGCAGCCTCAAACGGATGAGCAAGAAGAGGAAAAGGAAGCGAGACGAGCGCAGACACACAATACAGAGAATCATGGATGTGGATGAGCAGACCAGTGGGATGCAGCGGTATGACTCTGAGACGGTCACGTATAACACTCAAACATGGCCGCTGAAGGAGGGTCAGAGGAAGAAGAGCTTACAGAAGAACAGAAATGTTGCAGGCACTGGGGCTTACATGAAAAACCCTCTTCTGAAAGACATCGATTCAGAGTGTTCAGGAGAAAACAGCATCACTCCGTACGCCATATCATCCGGACCAACGACTTCTCCATCAGAGCCTGGGAGAAGCCACTGCAGAGTCCTCTCTTTGGGCTCGGTGTTGAGCTTCGATCTGCCAAAAGACATGACCCTCATCCCCAGCATTCAGGAAATCATCACTATTGCCCCTCCAGAGTCTAAAAAAGCAGATGCAACAGATTCTGACCCTCTTTCTCAAAGAAAAACAGTTCTGAGCTCTTTCAGACAGACCCACATCCTGGCGGCCATCACAGGAAGTGAAAATAGCTCTTCTGAAACACAGGAGTCAATAGCTGCAGCAAAAGATCTACCTGATGAGGAGGTGAGTTTACAACCATGTTCTCTGGAAGAACCTTGTGCCGGATCAGAGGAGGAGGACGAAATCTCGTCAAATACTAAATCTACAACAAATGAAATCAGTCCACCTTCAAAGCCGCCTATTTACATGAACCAAGCCCATAACTGCTGCTCAGTCCCTCATAAACACAAGTGTCTCAGTGTCCATACGCTCATACGGGACCTGAATGGACACCAGTTCCATAAATGCACAAAATCCCAGTGTAAGCATGAAAACAGTCCTCAGCTGAAATCAAACCAAGCTTCTCATGTGAGAGTGAATCTTAAGTCAACAATGAGCGTCAGCGTTCGACAGGACTCTGTAGATTCTGGCATCTCCACCTCCAGCAGTTTCAAGCTTTGCACCGACGCTTCCTGTCCGGATCAGCCCCGGCCTAAAGGAGTGGTGGGGAAACTTATTTCCCTTGAGGTGGGAGGCATAGACCCGACTACAACAAAAGAAAACTATGCCGCATTCTCAAGTTCATCCCCAGAATCCGTGAATATCAACACAGAGCCAGTCCATGTCGACCACCAGCAGTTTGAGGAGGAAGAAGAAGAACTGGAGGACATCTGGAAACAGAATACCAACTACAGGCAGAGCATCTGCTCAGACATCATGTACCAGCCCAACCAAACCAGAGACCCACTTTCCAGCTCCCCTCCTGTCACAGAGCCACCTGTTCTCTACAGAAACCTGGTCACCGTCTCAGAACCAAACCTCCTCATAGCCGAGTTCAAACTCCCCTCCCACATCCAGAACTGTCTGGGTTATGAGAAGTGGCAGAGCTCCAAAGATCACCTCCCTCCTCTGGCCACAGCGGACCGGAGGTCCTGGGCGGCGTTTCCCAACAGGGAACCAGCTAGCAAGACTGCAGTGATGCTGAACGAGACGGCATCTGATCCAGTGAAGCTTCCAGATGTCAGCGACAATCCGAGATACGTTTACCAATACAGAGAGGAGGAAGAGGGGGAAGAGAAGGAGATGAAGGAAGGAGAGGAGCTAACCAGGTACTCACAGGTAAGTTTGCTTCTTAAAGTATGGTGAAGACACCACTCTGATGCTGTAAAGTTATTTTAGAAGCTTATTTGTTCGCAGAGGTTAAAAACATGGTGAACAGCTGATGTTGAAGTCTAATTTTCCTGATTGAAAATGTTAACAGATTCCCAAGAAATGTGTTAAAGCCGTTGAGGTTGGGTCATGTCACTCAAAGTATCAATAAATACTCCCAACAGTGGTTCCTAAATAATTAATTTAGTATCTTTACTCTCAACTTGTAGTTAGAGGGCCTATAAAAGCCCTAAATTAAAATAACCTTTTATTGAAAATAATCTCACACAGAAGTATTTAGAAAAATCCAACTTTTACTTTGAGTCAATTTATTCAGAGGGGAAAATAATCCAAAATTAAGCAATAATTATTTATACGTCTACTGTTAATGTTTATTTGTGTAGCACATTTTAGCAACAAGGCAGGTTATGTCTAATATAAGCATAATACAGTAACCAATTATTAAACAAGCAATAAACAATACATTTTGTCAAATGCCATCATCAAAATATACATTAAATATATTGATAACTATTCCAATTTTTATTAATCAAAAGCAACTCTAAACAGGTGTGTTTTAAGTTTTGATTTAAAGAAAATCAGTGTTTTGAATGTTTCGGTTGTTTCAAAGCTTTCTTAATCTTCTATAACATTTCACAAGGTTGGCGTATCTAGAGATGTTTGATTATTATTCTGCACAATCTTTGGATCATGCTGGACTCTACTGTTTTTTAAATGAGATTTAGCTCATGAGAAAAGGTTGATTTGGCTCTGGAGATCATATCATTGCAACGAAATATATATATATTTTACACATCTGTATCAGGGGTGCCAGTCTGTATCTTAACTTTAGCAAACCTAAGTAATGTTCTGACTGTGTATTCTTCTTTTTTTTTTAACAGAACCAGTCTATGAGTCTCCTTTCAGTCAATATGGGTTTTAGAGAAGCCTGCCAGAAAAATCTTAAAGACGTAGCAAAGCCTCAAGAACGAGTAACCACAGGAGGGCGCTGTTTCATCCTAGTAAGACTGAAACTTGAGTGGAAATATTGTTTGTTGTTAGTTGATCTTTTTGCATGAATGTGGTTTTTAATTCAAACCCATGTAGAGTGGAAAACCAGAGCATCAGTCTATGGAGGGAACCCTGGAGAGGAAGCACAAGCTGCAGCTGGGAGGAAAGAAAGTAAGAAATGTTTAGGCCTACATAGTCAGCAGATGTAAAACCCAGAGTCAGCAGCATGTGGTCTTATCTTATTTTCACAGGCTGCCTCCAGAGGCTGGATCTCCTACCACACTGTCCTATATAGACACACCTTGTGCTTCTTCCAGGACAGAAAGGATACACTGCGCGTAAGCAGAAAGCAGATATGATATCTGTAAAGCAGTTGGCATGTGGTGACTAATAATGAGTTTGTGCTGCAGAGCTCTGCATGCGGTCTACCGCTGAACCTCATGGGAGCTGAGTGCTCGGCTGCCCCAGACTACACCAAAAAACCCAACTGCTTCCGACTACGGTAATCCTGGGCAAACAGCCAAATTGTTATTGCAAATTACACAGATTTAAAGGCAAATAGTGAGATGTATGCACTACAAATTTTTCTCTACCGCCATCGTTTCTGGTCTTCAGGCTCCGTGACGGGTCTGAATACTTGTTTAATACCACCTCCCGCTTCTTGATGAAGAAGTGGATCATGAAAATACAAGCAAGCACAGGTAAATGTGATAATACTGAGGCTTTCAAAAGCATATTTTTATACTTTTCACATCACGATCGCACGCATTAATGTATTTTATTGTGATTTTATGTAGTAGATCAACACAAAATACCAAATAAAGTGGAAAGAAAATGATTCAACATTTTACTTTATTTCTTTTTGTTCCTGTCACTTTAGTAAGCACTTGTTTTTTGGGTATGTTTCTAAAATTTTTGCACATCTTGAGACTGAAATCTTTGTCAGTTCTTTTTTGTAGAACAGCTCAAACTCAGTCATATTTGACAGAAAGCATCTGTGAACATTAGCTTTTAAGTCTTACCACAGTTTCTCCATAGGATTTAGGTCTGGACTTTGACTAGACCATTCTAGCACATAAATATGCTTTGATGTAAAGCTCTGGCTGTATGTTTAGGGTCGTTATCCTGCTGAAAGTTGAACCTCCACGGCTTTCACATTGACTCTGCCCAGCTTCTCTGTAGAAAAACACATCCCAACAGCATGATGTTGCCACTATGATAAACCCTTTGCACCCTCTAACAAGTTTTTTTTTCTGGAATACAAATGCCCACTACACTTTTGTTCACAGATTGTTTTGAAATTCATGTATTGTTTTCCTTCCACAATTATGCAATATTTAGTGTTAATCTGCGACATAAAATCTCAATATAATCCACATAGATTGTGGTTGGAGCAGGACAAAATATATTTTTAAAAATCTTAAGTGAGTTGTACTACATTCTGTTTTTTATGTTAATATTTGCGTTTGTAGTGAATAACTGTGATGGGACCTTTTCGTCTATCAAAGGTCAAAGTGAGCTCATGTCTTCACCAACAAATGTTCCTGGTGATCAAGCCTTTCCCATCTCTTTGTAAGATAATGTTCAAAACAATTTGTATAAAATACTAACATTCTGTGCAGCACTCTTTAATATTGAATGTTACCCGCTCTTATGCTTTAGATGCCAGGATCAAACCAGCACACTCTGCCATTCCCAGCACAAAGTCACCCACACATTCCCAAGGTTGAAACAACAGAGCAGCGATCAAACCAAAGAAATTGTCGTTCTCACCAGAGAGCAGAGTCACATGCTCCAGAGCCAAAGAGCAGACGAGAAGTCCAAGACCTCATCATTGGATCCAAGCTGCTGTGGTAAGAGTGGAGAACTGTTTACCAAAAGAGACATCTGCATAACATTCATGCACTGCATGTATCTGAACTCACCCTCAACCAAATAAATATCTTACAAAGGAAATGCTGGATGTTGTAGGTACAGCAGGTGCCACTAGGTGGAGCTGAAGCACTCCATATTGAACAGCTGTAGTGTCACTTGATTGCTAAAGGGGCTTGTTTTTACAGTAAATGTAAATCTCTTCTTACTCAGCTTTTCTGCTTTCATTTGACCCCCACAGATGATGATGATGATGATGATGATGGTGATGGGGATGAATGCAGCTTAACGCATCCAGTGACTCACAGACTTTCTGTAGACAACACTTCTCCTTCCTCCTCTCACTCCCCTGCAACCAGCAGCCAGAACTGGCTCAGCAGCAAGCAACGCTCCCACTCTTTTACGTCAGGTTAGATTGCAGCGGTTAGCCCGAATTTGATCATTTATCACATTCAGTCTGAATACTGGTTATTTTTCAGCAACCTACCAGAAGATTAAACCCATGCAACACTCTCCTGGAGGAGAAGGGGTGGAAAAAGGATCCAACTACTGTGTGACTCTGGTGGTCGGGGGCAGTTCGGCAGACAGCTCGTCGATAATCAGAGGTCTGGAGCCTCCGGTGCTGCCCTCACCTTCATGGCAGCCAGACGTGTTTAAGGACTCTGCTCTGAAAAGTTACTCGAGCCTCCCGCGACCTCGCAACAAATCTGTCTTTAAAAAGTTCTTTGGGAAAAAAGAGCCCTGAGCGTATACATGCTGGTTTTTACATATAGTTTTTAACGTGCAGTGCACATTTAAATAAAAACACACTACTACTGACCATATTTATGAGCAAAACACTTATCCTAGTTATATTTTTGATGCGTTTGTGATAATTCACTACAGAGCCTTAAAAGTCATTATAAATAACCTGTTTTATGAGTGTCTCTTTTTTGATCCTTCACTTTTTAAGTCAGATAAAAACTAACACAACTGCTAACACACTGCAAAGTGTGCACTGTGTACTTACAGTTCAACTTAGAAGTGTACATACAGTCATCACTGACATGAATGTCATATGAATTCAGGACAATAAAGGATTTCTTTCAACGATTTATATCAAGATGGAAGGATAATGCAGCTTTCAACTTCAATAATTTCAGAAAACAAGAGTTGGATTAACAAGCTTAAACATTTTCCGCATTGTTTGTGTAATCAACAAAATGTACATTATCAAGTATGGAGGTGGTACCATCATGCAGTGGGGTTACTGGACTGCCAATGGTACTGCTGCGTACTGGATAGAAAATTAAAAAAAGAAAATGTCACCAAATTCATTCATTTCAAGCTCCAAAATGCATACAAACACCGTTAGCAATATTCAAATGTCATTATTATTATGGGCATGAATGTAATTATTTTAGGTCTTTTATGGATTTCAGAGTGCAAATTGAGCTGATTGTATCCGTTTTCTGAGCCTCACAATTATGCTGATAAATGTCGCTCACCAAGTTACGGAGAAACCACAGACGTCCTCGAAACCCTGATGTTCGTGGGAGTTAGGGACTGCCGGCGAAAGGCTGAACGTTGCAAACACTTGATGCTCGCTCTAAAACGCTCCTAAATGCCCTTTTTAATAGTTGAAACACCAAATGTACCTTAATATGGCTTGTTATGATCTGTGGAAACCGTCTTTGCACGACTGCAGAAGCTTAGCATCCATGGTCTGTCTTACTTCCGCTCTTCTGGAAGTAAGAGCGGAACACACATTGTAACACACATTGGCTTGTGTTACAGCCAATCAGCACCAAGGAAAATGAACGACACTCGTTGATTGGCTGCCTTTTTAACACCAACCAATAGCATGTGAAGGAATTTTGATCAAAGCTGTATTTTATTTGTAATATTTCAAATATGGTCTCTGCAAAAAAGGATAGAGATCACCACTTTAGTTGAACCGTTTTCTCTAAGATGACTACAAACGAGTCGATGAGCCTTGTGTTTCAAAACGTTTTGGTTTGGAGCTCACTGTGTTTGCTCTTGAACATTATAAAAAAAAAATTTAAATCAGAGATTGACGGTTTGGGTCACATGACGGAAACTTGGACAGAGTTGGGTCTTAAAACCGGACAAATATCCAAAACCTCCTTATATGTTCAAAAAAGCTTTTCATTCAACCAGATGTATGGTTTTGATCCTGTGAGGATCAGAGAAAATCCTCAATAAATTAAACTTCTGCATCAACTTGTTGTTTGTATGTTAAAGGTTAAAGTTAATATAACATTCACATTTATGACGGTTGTATGTAAACTTCTGGAACTGTAGTTGTTTTGATTGTTTTTGATCACTCTTGTATATTTCTTTTCATTTTTTCCCTGTTGTGCTTTGGGTTATCTGTTCCCCTTTATGTTAAACTAAATATTAATACATTAAGCTCTCAGTGCCTTCAGTTACGTTGCATTTTAACTGCTCCTCAACTATGAATTCACAGTTTGATACTGTTTGATCTTGCGTGATTTAACTACTTTTTTCCCACCTTCTAAGGCAAAGATTAAATACTTAATAAAACTCAAAACAAGGTTTTGCTTTTGCTGTGATTAAAGATTAATTTTTGACACACTTGTACAAAAACATCTTTTTTTTTTGTTATGTCTGTCTGGACTACTTTGAGAAGAAAAGCCATAAGATGAAACAAGAGATTAAAGGTCAGCAAAGCTAAGAACATCTCCACATCACAAGTCATCTTTTTGCATATTAAAGCATATTAAAACATGACCCCATTCAGAGATGTAATTTAAACATAAATAATCGCCGCTTCATTTAAAGCTGAGGAACCAGACGCTCTGTGGACATGGTTGCATAATGTATTCAACTCATAAAGCCTTTGCAAACTAATGCTGCTTAGCATTGCAAAATATTCAGTGTCTGCTTTGGATTAGTTACAGTAGAGAAGAAAAATGACTAATTTGGGCATCTCAAAAGTTTTGATGTCTACTTTGGAAAAACAAACTAGAAGGAAACTGGTGTAAGCTGTTTACTGGTTTGGTGAGCAATGCTGTTTGTTGTTGACGTCCAAAGATTCAGAGCAGCTAAAGTGTAGCTACAGTTAATAGAGTGTTAGAACGCTGTAAAAGCTCAAATATCATAAATATTTTACTTTAATTTCAGAACGTGTAGCCATATTTGTCACTTCTATGCAAAGACAGTGAAAAGATTGAACATAGCGGAGAGGTCAGCTTTGGGGCAGCGAAGCTAAACTGTCAGATAGCAGTTTCCGTGTTTTGGTGGTCGTGCTGATTCTGACAGCAGCAGAAATGTTGGAATATTATATGAGGAGGATTAGAAGCATGACATGATTCTCTGTAAGCCTGCAGATCTGAGGGAGGATTTAAGAAGTGCACCTGGAAACACTTATCGCATACTTCTGCAAAGTAACTCAATCACAGATGTACTGAAGGCTTCGGAGGGCTTGAATGGTACTGCCTGTCAGCGTGAGGTCATGCAGCATCCCACAGTTAAAATGTGCAAAACGCACCGTCAGTGCTGATCAATCTTTCCAGTTCATTTTTCTCACACGTTTTTCTGCTATTTGGAGAAAAAAATGGAATAATCCAGTGATGAAGAAAATGGAGCCAAAAAACAATAAATGCTACTTTGTTGTGTTCACGCTGTTTTCTATATTACCATGTATTCTGGTGCTTTGAAAAATGGTTTATGTTGGTTTTAATGAAATGAAGTCCTGTTGTTGCTTTTTTGGGATCCTGTTCTGAGTAGTGCATATTTACTGAGACATCACTCTCATTTATCTATTTTTTGTAATATACCACTTTGAAAAAACTTAAGAGATTACTTAAAATCATTAGTTTCTCTGATTTTAGTTTTTATAGGTATATGTTTGAGTAAAATGAACATTGCTCTTTTATTCTGTGACCTACTGACAACATGTCTTTAGTATTTATTTGCAGAAAATGAGAAATGGACAAAATAACGAAAAAGATGTAGTGTTTCAGACCTCAAATAATGCAAAGAAAACAAGTTCATTTTAATTTAGAAACAACAATACTAATGTTTTAACTCGGGAAGAGTTCAGAAATCAATATTTGGTGGAATAACCAGGAGGTTTTCATTGGGGTTCAGAGCAGAAGGCTCTTAAATTTTTCTAGAGCTGAATGTTAAAGGATAAATTGACCAGAATAAGAAAAAATATTCAATGCTGAATGAGTGCTTCTTAGTGCTCAAACTGTTATTAGCATGAATCAAACAGGAAGTCACACCTTAAGTTTCAGTTTCAAGGACCAACTGGACAAGTCATTATTGGCCGTATTAGTCAAAAAAAATGTCAGTCGTTGTTTTTGCTAAAGTTACTGAACCATCAGAGCAGACAGCACGTCTGCATAGTCCAGAATAAGATCGAATTATATTATTATTGGTTTTATTGCCACATATATTCACAATGAATTTACGTAATTACATATTAACAAGTACAATGCAAGTTGTTCAAAACATCCATGGAAGCCATTCTTAGTCGTATACTACACGATGCATAAGCAGGGGATGCTGGTGTATTTTTCAATTAAAGTTGTATATCTCTACATGAAACACAAGGCACATGTGCAAAGGAGTGAGGGGCATATAATGATCCACATTGACATTCAGGAAGTGACTGATACAATTAGTCACTGCCTTCACATATGGCATCCATTCCTTTGGAATGCACTGACTGCCATACTGAAGACATTTCTGTGTGTTTTTCCCTCTCCGTCATGTTTGCAGCGACAGCCGTATCGTGTAAGGGCCCAGAGGGACGCAGCACCAGCCAATCGATTGATCGTCGTGTCCCAGATCTTTGTGTCCTCTCCACCCCCTGACCTCTATACGATTCGCTGACAGCTCCTACTGCTCCCGTCACAGCTGCGGGGGGTTGTAGCCCTCCCCTGCAGACACAGCAAAGAGCTCACTATGCTTGCATGTCAGCCCACTCTGGAGGCTTTTCCTTTAAGTGTGGGGGGTTATGTAGAGCAAAACATGTGCTGCACTCGACAACTGCTCAGAACGACTGCACAACATTTTCCTGCCTTTTCCCCCTGTCCAATCTCTTAAAGACTGACCGCCTGACATGTCCTCCCAAAGGTGGGGTGAAGCGTCTTAGACCTAAGTGACTCACAAGGGTCGGCAGTGTCTTTCAAAGAGATCTGGAGATCAGAAGGAGCCATTAGGACAGTGTAACAGGAGAAAGATGTCCTCAGGCCCTCACCCTTCCCTACAGTTGATAGAAAATGGCGCTACTGCCTTTGGAGGGATGCATGACGCTCAACCCATGACACATTCCCACAGGGACGGAAAGTTAGTTGTTCCTTACTTGAGTAACTTTGCTGAAATACAGAGTGAAGCAGCATAATTAACTGTATAAAAGAGAATAGATGTATGTTTTATTGAAAATCTCTGAGCTTTCAACTTGCAGGCTTCAAAAAGGTCAGTTCTGTGGTTTAGCTGGCTTTGAAACCCAAAGCTGCAGGCCGCAAGCAGCCTTATGGGAGGCAATGAAAGGGACGTAACGGGGAGAGTGAGTTTAAGAACTGTCTTTGCTGGGCAGGAGGTAAAATGGTGGATCAAATGACCTCATTTCCACAGCCCTGGAATCCCATTTCACCTTATCTATTCACCTGTTAACATTTTCACATATAAAGCTGTATTTAATAACTCTGAATGAGGAGTGCCTCACTGTGAGAGGCAGTCAGACACTTGGATTTAAATGTTTTACTTTTTTTAACATTAGTTTATAATCTGCAATATGGATATATACATTGTGGTAAGTATCTACATGTCATGGTGTACAGATGTGAAGGTGCATGTAACAAACCCAGTATATAACAGAGGTTATATACTTTAGAATGGATTTTATTTTATTTTTTTGAATGACTACTTTTTACTTTTAATATACTGAAGTATGACATCACTTGAGTATAAATGTTGGGTACTCTACCCACCTCTGCTTATCAGAATCAGATTCAGAATCAGCTTTAATTGCTACGTTTATATGCAAAAACAAAGAATTTGACTTGGTGTGAGGATTTAGGTTTCTGTGTTGTTTTTAGGTTAATTTAGTCTGTGTTGATTGATCCCAGCTGTGTCTCGTGTTCCCTGATTTCTTCCTGTGTATTTAACCTCACCTGTGTCCCCTGCTCCCTGTCGGATACTTGTGTAATGTCAAGTCTTTGTTGTCATTGGTTCGGTGTAACTCCCAGTGCTACCAGTGTCTGCGTTTCCTTGTCTCATCGCTCACCTGTGCTGCCTGGATTCTGTTTAGGTTTTTGATCATTATTAAAACATCATTTTTCACTACAAACTGGGTCCAGTCACATTCCAACCTCACCTCTCAACACAACTCATGACACTTAGAAATTCATGACACTTTAAAAGATATTTTAAAATACTGAAAAAACTATGTGCATATATTAATATAAATGCACAAAACAATATTTTTTTCAAATATCACAAATATGCCCTTGTTTTCCGGTAGAGTAGCTGAGTGCTGGAGCTCTCAGCTGTTTTTATTAGCTGTTTTTAGTTTTAGTTTAGATGTTAGTTTTGTTTTCTGTAGCCCCATACTAACAAAAAACACAATTTGTGTCCAGGATGTGTGTGGTCTGTGTAGATGTTAGCTTTGTTTTTCCTGACCCTAGACCTGTAAAGTCCTGGATGGAGTTAAGGTCATATAGGTTAATTCTGAATACACAATCACTCTCATATTATGATAATTGTTAAAGGTTTTTAAAGAAAATTGCATGGTTTCCTGGTACATATATGGCAGGAACATGAAGCTATTCCAGAAATTCTACGTTGTATCCACCCCAAAACAATCCCAACAATTGATCAGCAAACTAATAAATAAATAAAGCCCAACAGAAATTGTTTTGTTAGCTGTTTTCTTTCCAACAAGAAGTTAAAGTAAGACTCAATCTGTGCCCGCAGTGTCTGGCTGTCTTATGAACAGCTGCTCTGAGGAACTGACAGGAATTGTGAGAAAGCTTGACACTCTGACATGACCTTGATTTCCAGAAACTCACCATGCGCAGGTTTCTGCACCGAGATTATTTGGCATCACAAAAGATAAGTAGTTTATTTCGCCTCCACATCTCCGTGTATGTCGTATGTACTCCACAGGATAAAGTCAATTTTATGTGCTGCTTTAGGAAGGCTTGAGCAGAATGTTGTGTAACAATATGTCAGATTTTTATCAGCTGTTTGGCCTTTTAGCTGAGGGCTTCCCGGACCATACATCATCCCTGGCCCCTCCTTCCTGTCTGCAGCTGTCAGTGTGCCTCCTGGGCTGGTACCACAAAGAGCAATAACTGGAGAGAACGCACCATATCTAAGCACCCGCTCCCCCATCAAAACCTCACTCCCCCTCACCCTTCCACCAAACAGCCAAATCCCCTTTGTCCTGAATTGTTGGTAAGCTTCTTGCATATACCCTCCATGAGATGGAGGGATAAAGAGTTCAGGGTCCTGCTCAGATATCTGGCCCAGAAATTCAGAGTAAATGCACACATCTGTGTTCTGATATGGCCATTGATTAACTTAAAGGAATATGAAGTTAACCTATTGACTGCATGACTTTATCAGTTATCATGCACTACATCAACTACTCTTGCTTAGGACACATTGATATTTTCAAGTTCCTTCACAGTAAGCAAGTTTTTACAGCTGCAAAAAGCAAAAACGTAATGTTTATAAAGAGAAAATAAAAAATTTTGTGATTTAGATGCAGTATAATCACATGCAGTTGTTTTTCTGCATCATAGAAAACATTTATCAAAAAAGAAATAAAAACAAGAACTTTATTTCATAACCACAGCAATGCATTTGTACTTTTTTTTTAAAATTAGCTGTTTTTGTTATTTTTCATGTGATTTTGAAATGTATTTACATCAGTAAATATGTGCAAAAGGTTTTTAGTTTTATCAGAGTAACATAATCTCACATGAAAAGATTTGTGAAACTTTAGATATTCAATTTTAGTTAATTTATTTACCGTTTAGCTGGGGGAAAGCCACAATAAGAAATATTAATTTTTAGTACACTCACTGATGCTACAATATTGGACACCTCAAAATCCTGAAAAATAAAATATATTTTATATAATTTAGCGTAACATGTACAACTATGCGCTAAATTACTAATTCCCCTAGCTTATGTAGAACTAGACTTCTTTTCATTTTACTCAGAAGTTTGTTTCAGACCGGAAATGATGATAAATAAGACAAACTAAAAGGAGTAAAAATTTATATTTTATCAAGTAAATATGTTAAAATTAAAAGATCCCTTTAAACCTAAACCTGCCAGGGGAATGAATGATTCTGGACTTCACTAAACATGCGATTATGATAACTGATCACAATTGATTTCTCCTGATCACTCTTCAAAATGTGAAAGACAAGAGAACATCCAATTTAAGCGAGGCAGATGTGTGTTGATCTTCCTAAATCAGGAAATGGTTACAGGAAATAGGTAGCTACTTGCCCAAACTTGTCCATTTCTACATTCAGACAAATAACTAATGTTTAAAACAGCGAATATTGTGAGAATCACGGCAGGATGAGGACTCACGTTTGTTTTGGCACCAAATACAGTAAGGAGAATGGTAAGGAAAGCATAAAAACATTTCCAAACCAAACAACTGCACCTTTGAATCACCAAGCTGCCATAACACCCATTATATACAATCTACGTTCCAACTGGATGCTTGAGAAACATGCCATGAAAACATCTTTCCCTGTCCAATCGTCACATGAACATGTCCAGTCTGCTGAACGATACAGGAACTTTAAATCACACCATCTTCAACTTTTCAGCGACAAATAATCCAAGTGTTTGACCTAAAGCAAAAAGTGGTTCTGTGGAAAAGTACCTCATATTAAAAACTAGAGCATGGTAGAGGATATGTGATGCTGTGGGCTTGATTCTCTTCCAACAGCCTCAGAAACCTCATTAGAGTGCATTAGAGTCCAAAATTAATTTCTAGTATAAAATCTATTTCACGCTTTGTATTTCTGGATATGTTTTATATTCAGCAACAATTTCTCTTATCCCTCGACGGCTAAACAGATGGTGTTCAGGTGCTGCAGATGAGCTCGGTGCACATCAAATGTCACATTCTGGGGATGACGAGTAAATCATATGCACGTATAGTGACAACATGGACTGTATGGATGCTAATTACATCATAAAGCGTCAGATGTATCCATATGTGCGTACATCCTCCATTTGGTAGAACTGGCAAGGTCTTTGTGTTATGTAACCCATCTGGTGCTCTGCTGCAGGGAGCCGGGGGTTACCATCCACAGAGCCAGCTCTCCTGCTCGGCTACTTCAGGCTGATTAGCCTTAGATTGTGATGTTGTTCTTCCACGTTAGTTAGAAAATAATAAAAATGTAACTTTAGAGCTTACTGGTGGCAGCTGATCCAGTTGTGCGCTGGTCGTGTGAGGCCACGGAGCAGCAGATGCTTGCGCAGCAGCTCGTCTGACGCAGATCACGACTGGCAGCTCTTTCTGCAGCCAGCCTGACAGGTCACATCATTTACACACTGCAAAACAAGCCCCAAAAAAAAGCGCCTTCCTTTTTTTCATCACTTTGAAATGACCTGGAGGTATTTCAATGCTGCAATAAATAAATAAATAAATAAAACTAACATGTTTGCCAGAGGGTGTTGTCTATTTAAAGCTTCAGCACAGCTGTCAGGCTCGGAGCTCTCGCAGAATCGGCGCTCCACACGCAGCGAGTCGATACGATCAACACATTACGGGTCGCAAAGAGGCGACCTTTTCTGCCGTTTGACAACAAATTCTCCTCTGTGGTTTTAAACCCTCCAATTAGCTCCGCTACAAATCCTTTATAAAACAAGAAATAAACCCTTAATTCACTGTTGCCACTTATCCTGCGGTGTAATCTGATGGAACATGGAAACACATTTCAGGGGGGGTGGGCAACACAAAATCTCTACAACCGCAGTTAAGCTTATTTACTTGTAAGCAGAGAATGTGAAAACAACAATCGAGTTTTATGATCAGGACGAAAACCTTCGCAGGAGCAAAAACTGTTTATATAATTTTATACTAGAGAGAACCTGATTGTTGAGAGAAGTGTATGTTTACAGTTCACCGCAAAAGTATTTACACCACTTATACTTTTCAAAATTTTGTCATGTTTCGTAGTTTGTTTTTAGTGGAGCTTAAATGATAGACTAACAAAAGATGTGAAATAGACAAAAAATACATTCCTTTTCAAAATCATCCCCTTTTTACTGATATCACCAAATGAAATCTAGTGCAGGATTAGATTATGAGATAATATCCTAAAGTAAAATACTACACATCACCCTGAACACAAAATCTCCACACTGAAACATGGTGGTGGTATGTTTTTTTTTTTCTTTTCAGGTACAGGAAAACCTTTCTGGCTGGAATACAAATACACACCACAGTTTTTAATTGCAAAAAGACAGAAAATTTGCACTTTTAAATCTCTACCTTGTGCTAGTCTAAAACATAAATGCCCAACACTGTTGTGTGATATCAAATAGTTAGAATAATATTGCTGTGAATAGAATTAGCATGCCAGTAATGAGAGTTTAAAACAATCCAACAAGACTAAAATCTCACTGGTCTGCAGGATTTTAATGCATCATAGAATATTTTTCCAAATATTTTATGCAAGCAGTCTTTAGTGAATGTGATTTAGCGCACATTGATACTGGGATGGTTCTGATTCTGTCCAGTAGATCTAAATTTGTTGTGATAATGTGACAAAAATTGGAAACGTTGTGCAGGTATCAATACTGTTGCAAGGTGCTGCATATTTGCTTCTATTCGTTTGTGGTGGCGGGTGAATAGAGTGCACATCGTTGCACAATTAAATATTGATTGATACTCCGTGAGCAAAAGCTCAACACAAGGCAGGGCTTCTGTCGGGAAGAATTAATAGAATCACCAGGGTCATCGCTTTGTGTGCTCCTTTATTGAAAGAAAACATCGGCTGTGATCATGGAAAACTTGAGAATAAAAAACTGAATAAGCAACAAACAGAAAACTAACTGAATATATTCCCAGTTGTGTTCCATCTCACAGTCAATTATTAAGCATGTAATCCATTTTCTTAAGAGAAACAAAACAAATGATTATTTACATTAAACACATGCATGTGGCACAACAACTCTTCCACCCTCTCATCTTGCTGCAGAGTACAGTAGGTCACAACACCATTGTTAACCATGAACAGACTTACTTAACAGCCGGCTTGTGTGAAGCATATATGCACAGACACATGAGAACATTGACGTCAGCACAAACTGCAGGAAGATGTCCTTTCACTGGTTCTGGCTTCTGTGTTTTAAACACTCTTGTAGGGTTGATAGAATATCCTGCAGAAGAGCGTTTCTGTTCTCCTTTGACACCTAGACAAGAAAAACGAGAGTGGAAAAAACAATTAATATGACAAACACGGTTAGTCTGAGCAGAGGGAGAAAGCATACTATACAAATATCCATCAAGGAAATGAGACAACATTCTGCCTAGAGATGATCAAGCTGACACACAAGCACAAAGCAGCGACGTGGAAGGAAATGAGAGAACGCTTTCAACATTTCTCACAAATAAAAATCTTCAATTTGAAAACCAAAAAAACAAATCAATTGCAGCCAATTTGTACCAGAAGACAGCTAATTAGTAAAGAAAATCCACCTGTGTGGAATTTAATCTCAGTAGTACACCAATACATGGTGGTGGCAGCATCATGATGAGGGGATGCTTTCCTTCAGCAGGGACACAGAAGTTGGGAACAGTAAATGGAGCTAAATAGAGAACAATCTTGGAGGAAAACCAGTTAGAGGCCTCAACATTTTCCTGTTTCATCATTCCCAGGGAAACATGGTGGTGAAAGCATCATGCTGCGGGGATGCAGTTCTTCAGCGGGAACACAGAAGCTGGTCAGAGCTGGTGGGAGTTTGAGGAAACCTAATACAGGACAATCCTGGAGGAAAACCTGTCAGAGTGCAGAAAAGACTTGAGACTGATGCGGATTAGATCAAATCCTACCCATGAGGAAAAATGGTGTAGTCAAATCCCAGACCGAAATTCAACTGAGAATCTGTGCAATGACTTGAAAATGTATTTTCCATCCAACCTGATTGATAAGATTTTTATTTGGACAAAAAAAAAACATAAACATGAAATAAAATCATTAAAATTTGTGGTTTAACAAAACAATGAGACAAAGTTGAAGAAGTAAAACTGTCTCTATACGACACTGTTCTCCTATCATGTCCAGTATAAACCTTTTTACTGTCTCATAACCTGATTTGGTCTAACACAATGACTGCCACAGTACAGTGAATACTTTGCATGACAATGTCTGTAACTGAGTCCACCGTTAGAAATTATTTTGACATTTGAGACACCCCTTTGTTGTTGAATCAGTCACGCATGATTTAGATTTAATCCGACTGCGACTGAGAGAGATAATGCAGGGTCGACCCTCCTGCCCTCCTAACACTAAAGGGATACAGTGTAAACACTGTTGCTATTAGGGGAATTAACAATTCAGACACTGACCCAAATAGCTCCTTTTCTTTATGTTTTTAAACCAGTGAGCCAATGAAGTGATATTTTTACTTACAGTGAAGACCTTGACGTCCCTCCTGCTCCGGACCTCCTCCACCAGACCGAGTGGTTTACCTTTGGGGACAGGGATGGTCCCCAGGATTGTGCAAGATGAACCGTCTAAAGTCTGCCTCACCGCTCTGATGAAGGCCTGACTAAAAAGCTCCATTTTGCCGATCTCATCGATGATGAACACCTTCCTGCTGTCCCCGTCTGCTGCCCCCGTCTGCAGACACCAGACCAGGAAATGAAAATTCACTGAGTGCAAAAACATGATCTTAATACTTGTCATAATAAATTTGGTGACTTATGTTTCTGCAGTCAATTATCCACTTGTTTTGTTTAAAAATCTTTCATACTGGACGCTGAATTGTAGCAACCGAAATGATTTACAGTTAAATCACAAAATAGACGAGGCAACAGCTGGGATCCCTTAAAACTTTAGGACAAAAAATTTTAAAAACAGAGCAGGAACACAACAAGAAATAAAATTTCCTAAGTGAATTATTAATCATAGTTAGCATCAGTTATTTTACCCTGAGAATTAACTAAGTGAGCAACTGGAAATTTTGAAGTACAAAAGCCGACCCTTCTTTTGCAACACTTGCAAAAGTGTTGAAATCCTTTGAAGATTTTCAAATTTTACAACCTGAAACTTCAATAAGTTCTATAAAAATTTTATGTAGCAGACAAAAAAACACTTCATAATTGTGATTACAAATAATAAAAACCTGCAACGCCTGGCACACATTTGTATTCAACCCCACCTTTAACTTTTAGTTTCTCTACAACTTACCACTTACCTGATCGCTCTGTTTGTTTCAATTTGTTCTGGAATGTTCTCCAACATTCAGATATCATCCAGATAAATCCTCAGATATCTTCCCAAAACAGATGGATTTATACTTAATTAAATTACAAATGAGTGTAATGAACTTACTAATCAGGAAACTCTTAAATTTACTCAGAAAATATGCCCACCAGACTTTTCAGATTTCTATTTGTAAAAAAAAACACATAATTTTTCGTCCAATAAAAATTATGCTTTTACTTAGTGTTTTATTGTATCAAATCCAAACAAAAAAAAATTAAGTTAGTGGCTACAGCACAAAAAATATTCAAAGGTTCAAGGGTTATGAATATGAAAGTGGAAGGTAATGTATATCGGCACTAAAATCAACTTTAGATCTTAATTTACCTATAAAAATCGATGCCTAAAGCATGTTTACATGACTTTGACAATGTTTGGGAGTCCCAACGAGCTGCAGTGATTGCACATAGAGTACAAAAGAAGATGAAAGTGGACCGTGTGACGCCATGCCACAGACACCTTCTCTTAACATGTGTAGGCGTCACTCCAGGCTCACTTTACATGCGGGATTAATCACGGTCAGTGACAGCCAGACGGCACCAGCAACACTAAAAATGTCACTGTGGAATTTACATGCTTGCAAGCTTCAAATTATTCCATCAATTGTGAGGCAAATCAAAGGTTTGATGGTTTAGAAGTGGGGAGGAGGAGGGTCTCATTTAAAAGATGAGTTTACAGGCCATGTGCTGCAGTCTTACATGTCTGAAGAGGGGAAGGGCCAGGCTTTCAAATGAAGGCAAATCAACCACATACTGTCCCACAGTGTACTCCCGTCTGCCGTGAGATGTGCCGGCTCCTTCTCTGCAAGACAAAATGAGGCGTGGGAGAATCAAAACGATGGGATGAAAAAGGCAGGCAGCTTGATAAGGGCGCTGTGGGTAAAAACCTCCACCTGATTCTGGACAGGTGGCCCCTCTCTCCTGCAAGTGTGACGACATCAAAGCCGACCCTTCTGCCTCCCTCCCTGACCTCTTCTGTGTAAAATCCTTCCAGTCCCACTCCGGATGACACTAAAGCTTCACAGGCTTCTTGGACCAGAGTGGTTTTTCCCACACCTGTGGGTAAAACAATAGACCTGGTATAAAAACATAGTAATAACACGATTCTGCAAGATGTTTGTGACCATTGAATTTTTCTATATTATTGGGAATTTAAGTACCAGCACACACAGTACTGCTAAATTGTGAAACACGGCTAAAATACTCTGGAGAAAACTAAGAGCCCAGTGCACTAAAAACCTCATGGTTTTTCCACCAAATATTGATTTCTGAACTCTTCCTGAGTTAAAACATTAGTAGGCTATTGTTGTTTCTAAATGAATATGAACTTGTTTCCTTTGCATTATTTGGGGTATTAAAGTATTGCATCTTTTTTGTTATTTTGACCATTTCTTGTTTTCTGCAAATAAATACTACCTTTTTGCTTGGAATTTCAGAGACATGTTGTCAGTAGAATAAAAGAACAATGTTCATTTTACTCAAACATATACCTATAAGAACTAACATCAGAGAAACTCACCATTTTAAGTGGTCCCTTAATTTTTTCCATAACTGTATGTAACATGTTTATAAAGTGTGGCATGAATTAGTATTTCATGACAGCCTATTAGGGTTGCTGTACATAAAAAAGGAGGAGTACATTTCTGTAAAAAATCTAATTAGTGTTAATTTCCTAGTCAGAAATTTGCTAGAAAAAAACTCTTATAGAAAACATTTGTATTGACAATTTCTATGATTAATCTCAAATGATCTAAGTTTATTCCAGCATTTTTTTTAACTTTTCAAACTCAAAAACTTTCAAAAAAATTTCTAAAAGATTTTTGAGATTAATCTCAAATTTTCTGAGTTTTGTGTTGTTTGGCCATCATAGCTATTCAGTCCCTTTTACTCTGACAACCCTAAACAAAATCAAGTGCAGCTCATTGCCTCAAAAAGTCACCTAATTAATTATTACAAAATAAGAAACTAGACATGACTGGTAATTAATGTAAATCGTTTTAAAAGTGTGTTTACAACCAAAAATAGTAGCTTTAAAACGTATTGAGTTACTTACATTGAGGGACCACAATATTAACGAATAATCATACAATAAATTTGAATTTGTGTTCAAATGAGGCTCGTTTGTCAGATTAAAAGTACCTTTTGGAAATAACCTTCAAACATGCATTTCATTATGTTGACGCAAATTTCTGTACTAAAACTATTTTTTTTCTATTAATCTAATAATGTATTCTAACTTCAAATAGAATGTACGATCAAAAACAATCAAAATTAACAGAAATATGATGCATCAGTCTGTGTGTAATTTATTGATGGAGTTGCTGAAATAAATATACATTTCAATAATATTCAAATTCATTCAGACTGTATGTCTAAGAACTGAACAGCTAAAACGAGCTAATTAACATTAGGAGCGTTATTTAGAGTAATTACGTCGGGCTGTGGAGTTAGAATAACTTTCTGATTCATGATGACTGACGGAAACACTCGGTGTTTTTATTTACCTGGAGGTCCGGTCAGAAAAACGTGTTTGATCATAGCAGAGGTTTCACCATGCACAGTGCAGCCGCTACAGACGCGCTTCCGTACACAGAGAATCCACGCATGCGCACTGCGTGTTCAACTTGACACCACCTAACAATAACACAAGTGTGAAACTGCAAACTTAAGTTCTCCAGGAGCTGATTATAATATCTGCTTTAATATTTAAAAATGGTGTAATGAGAAAGTCAAAATATAAAGAACTGTGCTTAGTTTTAAAAACTAAAATAAATAATAAAGTTATTGTGTGATACATAGATGTGTTTGTTAATAGCAAAATAAAATTTAGGCAGAAGAAATACTTTTTTAGACATTTTTTTGTTGTACAAAACTTAAGAAATTAATACTTACAGTAATTTTTTATATGTTAGAAAAAGTTGAAGTACTTCCAATGACAATGAATTTACATTATTTTACTCGAGAGTAGCAATACTTCATATTACTATATAATTAGTTAAAACCCACTTCTGCTGTTTAGTAATTGTGACTAACACAAGTAAGTAAGCAGTAATAATTCATTAGTTAATAAATTAACCAGTTAATTATGCAGTTATGATAAATAGCAAAACCAAACAGAAGTGCTACTCTTGTCTGTTGTTAAAGTCCATAAGGAGAATATAAGACACATTAACATGAAGAGGGATTTTTCATCTTTGCTTAGAAAAATAACCTTTCATTGTTGTGATTCTGCTGTAACCTAAACATAAATGTATAAGCAAAGAAAGCAGAAAATGGTCACAAAAGCTGATCTTTATTCAAAATGTGTGAAGCATAATACAACATATTTTCCTCTTCAAGGGGAAACGGTATGCTTTTGGTCACCATGTCGGTGTCTACATGCTTTTTTACATCGTGTACCCTGGGAGTTTGCTGGCTACAAGTTCAGAGATATGTTGGTACTCCTTTCTGAAATCCAGTGATCCAACCTCATCCTCCAGTTCCTCCACTTCCTGAGCTTCAAAAGAAGATGTGGATTGTGTTGAAAATCCTCCAACATGGCTACGGTTCCTGGGTGATTTTTTCTTTTCACTTCTTGATACTAAAACACTTTCAGCACAAAAGCTTTGCTCCATTTTGTCACTTGCATTCGCTTGGTTTCTGGAGCAGACAGTTTGTGAGGAAGATGGCTTCTCCATGTCGCAACTATCGGCGTCTGAGGAAAAACTGAGAGCCGAGGAGCGGGTGCGAGGTTGGATGATGTGTGTGCCCATCAGAACTTGGTGAGGGGATTTGATCGGTACTGGGTGGTGATCGGGTCTTTTATGGAAACCTTCAGATCTTGGATTAGAAATGCAGGAATCAGAACTGACAGGAGACTTTGGAGTGTTGGCTACTGAGGATTCATTACTGGATTCAAGACTGTCAAAGTCGTCTGCATAGTTTGCATCATTTTTATTATTACTGCACTCTGAAAACAAAGACTCTGGACTGTTGCTCCTGCTGTTTTGCCTCTCTATGAGATCAGGGACTGAAACTCTGAATTTATCCCAGTCAGACTGAGAATCTGACTGATCCAGCTCAGTGTGATGCTTGTTCTTGTCTTTGCTCAGAGGAGCGCTGTCACTGTGCACACTGGGATTGGGGCTGGGAATGCATTTCAGCTCTTTCAGTGGATGAAAATCTTCAGAATCTCCTGGGGAACGACCGTCTTGGGCACCCTGCTGAGTTTTTGCTTTCAGAGTGACTGTTTCTCCTAGTGCAGAGTCAACAGTGAGACTCTGCATCACTGTCTCGATGTTTTCATCTAAGTTAGAGCGCCGATATAATAGTCCTCTTTTTTTGGACTTTATAGTTTCAGAGTTTGACTTTTCCTTTTCTTTAGCCGTCCTTGACTGTGTTCCACTCTTCTGTAACTCCATGCATTCACGTTTGTTCACTTTGAGAGGAGAAATTTGCTTTAGCCTTAAATTGAATGTTTTAGTTGTTCCATACATGAGCTTCTTCCTTTGAGTTTTCCTGGATTTTAAGGGCTCTTTTTGGTTGTCTTTCCTCTTCACAGGGTAAACGATGGGTGTAGAGCAATTTCTGGGAGGAGGTAAAGGGTTTAAATTAATGTCAGAGAGATTTGTAGTTTTGTACAGGGACTGAGTTTGTGGTGAGTTTCTGTGATCGTCTGTAACCGGCCTGGTAATTCGATCCGGACTGGGATAAACGGTCAACTGTGACAGTTCAGCAACAAGAGCATTTAAAAGTGGGAGCTGCTGTAAAGCTTCCCTGAGGATATTTGTGTTGTCACTTGTTTCTTGGTGGCTTGGTGTTTTTGTAGCACGAGACATTTTCTGGTGTACCGCTCTGGAAACCGAATCTTCAACTTTCTTTTTATGCTCCTCATCCTCACAGATGGAATCTTCAAATGTAAAAGCTTCAGTACATAGATTGAGTAATCTGTAATCCTGATTTTCATTCCCCATTTTTGCTTGGGCGGTGTTACGATAGTAAAGATGAGGGGGGCAGAATGCAGCTAAATCCTCCTCAATAGTGTTAGTTTGACCTTCAGCACAATCATCTTCCTTATGCTCATCTACTAGGATCTTTAAATCTCCTGCATCATTACTATGGATGCTAAACTCTGACTTGCTCCCTGTGGGAGAACACATGCTCCCTGATTTCATTTTCTCCTTGAAATGTTCTTGGTCTTGACCTCCTGGGGTACTTGTGCGTTTATAGCCCCTCCCCTCTGTGATGTGTGGCAGTAAACTTGCTCCCAGACACACAAGCTTATAACTCAGGGATATTGCTCCGATCTTCTCCCCGGAAAGGTTGCATATAGCAACGACTCCCTTCCCTGTGTGAGCAGAGGGACTGGAAAGCAGCTTGATTCTGTCCATGGCTTCAGCCAGAGATATCAGAGAGGAGCCAACCAATCTGGGGCTGCTATCCTCACTTACATCCAGCACCATGGCGTACAGGGGGGTGGCAGACAGATGGACGTGCAGAGAGTCCAGGTTCATTTTGAAGAAACAACACTTGCCTCTGTTAAAGGCGAACTCACGCTGTCCGTCCGGCTGCTTTCGCGCAGGCTGGTTAGAGCCAACACTCTCGGATCGGTGCTGATAAATTAGCAGCGTTGGGAAATCCAGTAACCGCACACCGAGAGCTATTCTGTCGGGGACTTTGCAGAGTTTCTCGAGTCGGATATAATCCACTAACAGCTCCAATGAAAACAGAGTCTCGGGATTGTCCAACGACATCATAAAAACTGCGTGTTTTACGGCAATAACAAGTTGCTAACCAAACAAACTAGGCGCTAATCCGCTAGCGCTTCCGGCGGCTACCATGGAAACCAAGAATAGTCGAAGAAACATGACGTCATCACGAGACGCAGATATCTGGGAAATGTAGTCAAGAAAGAATAAAGTATATCACCTATTTTCTTTAAGTATATTATTTCATACGACAGTTTTCGAGTGAAGATTTACTTAAAAGTATTTTTTATTGTTTTAAGTAAAATTTTAAAAAACAAAGTTATAGGAATTCAGCAAAACAAAAAGTCGTGTGTTTTGTTTTTTTAAAACAAGGTGCAATCTGTTGCTCACGTCCTTAAAGTAAAAGCCTTTACAAGCCTCCTTTTGATTTATCTTCAGCTTTCAGTCTTCTTTGATAAGATCACATCAGCACCTCACATCATAACTTAATATCTGTCCACTCCACTTTATAAATGTTCACCAGACCTATCAGGACATCTTCTGTCCACTTCTCTTACTGGACTTGATGGGTGAAAAAAGAAATTCCTCTTCATTTTGTACTTTTTTTCAAAACTGACAGGTGCTTCACAAAAGTCTACCATGTTTTACTGTGAGCATATTATTATTTAGGTGCAAACCGTTTTTGAAAGTGTGGTTTAAATGTTAGAACTATTTCAGACTGTAGCACTTGAGGAGATTTTTGCCAGGCCTGGATGTTTCCTTTGGAAGAAATTATCTGTTTTCCAACCTAGCCTATAGACAGATTTTGTCACCGAGATCCCATATTTTCTCCAGTTATTGACAACTGCTGTATGGATAATGCTGTACATTGTTTGGTATTCTTCTGCTGGCTGATACTTTTCTGCTATGAAATTATTTTGATCTTTGCAAAATCTCTGCAAATTAAAGGATGCAAAGGAATGAATGTCTGGGAAGTTATACGAGTAAAGTTGAGCATATTCAATAAAGCTGTTCAATAGAAGAAGACCAGATGTCTTCTTGAACTGAATCACAACAATCTTTTTGGATCTATTAAACTTACTTTTCATTTTCCAGTTTTTTTTATTGGCTGTAAGTACATCTGTAGTATTTATTCAAATATTAAAAGTCATATTTTCATTACCCATAAGCAGGAAAATCATGATAATTGACAAAATAAAGGCTTGCAAACATCAATCTCTTTGTAATTAATCTGAAATGTGGTTCACTGAGAGAACTGAGTTACTAAAGTAAATCAACTTTTCAATAATATTTTAAATATTACAATATTGTGCATCCTTTTAAAATAATGTGCCATTTTTCTACATAGTCCTTGCATCAAATCAAAAACAGCAATATGAGGATTTCTATTTATTTGGTTAGTTTGTTGGAGCAACTTTCCTTCACTTCACCAGATGGTGACACTGTGGAGCTTACACAAAATCAAACATCCAGACAGCATTACTTTGTTTACATGACGGCCTTATTGTTTGCATTTAGTCTGAAGTGTGGCATTAGTCCCCATCAATATCAGCCTACATATGTGTAGAATAATAACACAGAGGACCTCTGGATGAGTTTTTCCCAAAGTGGGTGTGGGCGGAGTCTTGCCCCCTCGTTGCGTGTTGTCATCGCAGAGATAGGTGCTGGAGTGGATGGATATCGCTATGGTCCGTGTTACTTCAGTCTGGAGGCTGGGACTGAAAGTGGGAGATGTTGGAGCGGCTGCGGCTGCCCCTGCTGGTTTCTCCCACCTCTAGGATAACTAACCCGGGTTAAAAACGGAGACAGGACGCTGCCCACTCTATAAGGTAAGCTCTGACTGTCCTTTTCTAGTTCTGAAACCACCAGTAAAGTGGGGAAAAGTGGACTCTGTAGGTGAAAGTAAGGAGCGAAATGGTAAGAGAGTGCAGCGGAACTGGTGTAACGGTGGACACAAAGGATAAAGTTGCGCTGAGACGCTGAAGCTGTTGTAGTGTTGGCGACAAAAATCAAAAATAACAAACGGACACCATGTTTAAACTCTCGTCTATCTATAAGCTGTATATTTGTGAGCACGGCTTATTATAGGTCAGTCAAACTTGATCTCTGTTTGGTGGTTTATTAAGACACGTGGAAGGATACGAAGGGCCAGAACAAATTATTTCCTTGATTGTATTATATTAAATGTTGACATTTGTTGATGGAGCCAGAAGCGTGCGCGTGTGCGTGCTTGCGCGCGCCTGAGCATTTTTTTGAATGAATTTATTTGGTGTATTTCTCCCATGAAAGCGGTAGGGGGCAACAAAGCCGTCATTCTCCACCTGGTTTTGTTCTAAAAAAAGACAACTCCACATCTCCATTCACACAGGTCGTGTTTAATTTTGCTCTGAATTTTGTTTTTGCTATATATTTGTTAAAAATGATTATGTAGTTGCATTGGTTTTGTCCTAGGTGGATATTGCATGTTTTTATCTATTTCTTGCCTGTATGTTCAGACAAAGAACACTTTCCCCTAACGTCACGTTTGTTTGGATTCTCCACAAATAAAAACCGACAGTCTGCATGTACAATTCATATACAATCTCGCTTTACAGCTGGCTCCTTCTGGAGCCCATTCAACTCAGACTCGCTGCACGGTGTTCCCCTCTGGGAGATTAAGTCAAATATTGTTTGTCTTCCAGCTCCATATCCTTTGCTGTCTTCCTGCAGGAAGTTTAGCCTTTACACTAACAAAAAAATTCCCAATAAAAGGGGAAATAAAGAGGCCCCATCTCCATCTGGAGGAAAGCAGTCAGTTTTAATCTAAAATTTCTTTGCTTAATTTTCATTCCTTTGATTTATTTCCCCTTTTTTTTCGCACTGATTTAGCAGAGCTCTCTCTATTTCTCCTGGAGAGCTCAGATCAATGTGAGAGCAATATTTTTCACAGGGTTTAATGTCTGGGAAAGATTAGTTTTCTGTGGGGCTGTGCTGAGTTAAGTATAGGCACAGGAGTGTTTTAATATCGCTAAAGCCTCTCTGTAGCCTGGAATAGCGTTCAACATTTCTTTTCCTTTGACTCTAGAAATGGACTGGCTGAACTCCAGCTACCGCAAGTTTGCTTCTTAGGGAGGCAATATTTCAAATGACTGTTAACCCAAATGGCTGTAAGTACATCTGTAGTGAGGTGTGAGGAAATCTGCTGTTACTGTGGATGAAACTTTACCCACATACACATTGATTTAAATCACTGTACTTGGGCCTATATTTTGTTTTGTTTTGTTTTTTTAAATTGGGATTTAGATGCCTGTGTTTTGTCAACTGCACTGAAGGGAATATCAGAATAAGAGGGTTTGTATAAGAATCGGAACCTTTTATGAGTCCCTGAGGGAAATGTTGTTGTTATAGTTGCTCAGTATAAATGTACATATGAGGAATCAGAAAAACAGTAGGAGCTGCTCAGTGGTAGCATTGTTGCAAGTCTGGTGTCTTTCTCCATGGAGCTTGGATGCTCTCTTAGTGTAAGTGTGGGATCTCTCCAGGTACTCTGGCGTTCTCCCACAGCTTTAAAGCATCACTGTTTGGTTAATTGGTCTCTCTAAATTGTCTTTAGGTATGAGTGTGAGCATAAAGGTTTGTCTTGCAGACAAACCTGCAAGGATAAATGAATGGAAGATTGAAAAAACGGCATACTCTTAAACGAATAAACTCTCCAAACTCTTGTTTTTAGCTGAACAGTAAACAGCTTGGGTGGGAATTTTCTTTTGGGAGGAATTGTTCCGTTTTCTAAAGCAAGCTCATAGAACTGCAGCAAAGACTGATTACCATGGGTCTATAGGATAACTGATTTGTAGTGTAGCTTTCTGAATTCTGCTGGGTCTTTGTCTGCAATTGTACTTTTGTTTGATGAGAATCTCCACATGGGATGAATAAATGGAAAAAGCCCCTTATAGATACTTTTAAGAACGGTGGTGGATCTATGATGCTATGTGTCTCCTAAGGCTAGAATGCATAAACTTTTGAAATGCAAGATTTTAAATAAAAATCTGCTGGGCCTCTTATGGTGCGTTCGCACCAAATGCATTTTGAGCGTAAGGCACGTCTGGTTTACATTCAGAGCCTATGTGGAGGTGGGTCGAGGGCCGTGGAGGCACGTTTCGAATATGTAGCGCGGCGAGATTTTAACCGTTTTGAGCAGTTGCCCCATCCAATGCGTCCAACACACGCATCTGACGTGCCCTCAATGCGCCTCCACATAAACTTTGAATGTAAACCAGACGCGCAAAATGCTGGTTTTTATTCAAAGTGTACATGCATTGAACTTGAAGCATCAGGCGCATTTTTACACACGCAACTCATTTGGTGTGAACGCACCGTAATGGAAATTTGAAAATGAGTAATTATTAGGTCTTTCAGCAGAAAAAGGATCAGACACATATGGTCATATAAACATAGAAATGGTTCATCAGACACTAAATAATTCACTTCGATACCCATCTCAGTCATCCCCAGACCTTAATCCTATAGAAAATCTGTATGTGATCCTAAGTAAAGAGTCCATAAGGGAGGAGCCAGGGCCAGAGACTGTGCAAAGAAGAATAATCCACAGCAATGTGTGATCCAGTCTCGTAAAATCCTACATAAGAGACGCCAAAGTGCTTCCTGATATGCCTCTTTACCAGAGGTATCCACTGTGGAATTGGTTCAAGAAAATAAAATAATAAAGACAAGAGTTTGTGCAATGTGGAATAAAAAATGCAGATTCAGGAAACCCATCTCTCTAGCTGGCAGAAGCTAGAGAGAGACTTACTCAGCAGCCTCGGTAATGGCAGTGACATGGTTAGGTCTTTCAGTCTTCGCCTCAATAGAGATTTTCTGCATTTTGCCATTAGCAAGGTGCACAGGGGGCTTTGAAGAAGAAATATGTTTTCATCTATTTCTAATAACACCTTCTTCATCACGAACTAGACAATGGGCAATTGAGGCAGACAGATATGTCTTCAGAAATAAATAATGTGCACAGTGTGTTCTCAGCTGAACAATAAGCCACCTGTCAGGTTTGGACCAGAAACGGCTTCCCGGGACAAGCCTGCAGGCCATATCCAGTTGTTATCATTGCTGAGCTGCTTAGGGTGTCTCCTGGTTTGTGGCCTTGGAGACGCCCTGCTAGAGTTACAGCTTCTATCTTTGGTTTGGGAGAAAGAGGTGGTTGTGAAATGTGTTACTACCATACACAGATTACTTAAGCTTGTGGCCGATTTTATTGTTCTGGCTTCCCTCCTGTTTGTGTGTATTCTCACGGTGCTTTCCTGCTGCTGGGATGACTAGTTATGATTTTGGGCTAAATCGGAAAAAAGCCGTTAAAGGTCCAGGGTTCGGACCACAGGGGTGTTGCGTTTTTTTAATGTCATTATAGACCAGGGAAGCCAGCCAAAGCATGTGGCAGGCGAATTTCTGACAGATCCCACATCCCATGCATGTGACGAGGATCAGGCGAACCTGGTCTGGTGTGTGCCAGCTGACTGGCTGTGAGTGTCTGGTGAGCAGACAGCCACAATAGACCACCCCCCTCTTCTACCTCCTCCAACCAAATCCTGTTGCATCAAAACCAACCAACCAGCGGACAGGGGGGGTCACATGCTGCCTGCTGCTGTTTGGACAGACAGTTTTTCTTCTGGTCATTTTATCAGCCTTTGTTTTGATTGCTGTCTGGATTTATAGAAGGATTTAAGCCCATTTATCCCTGTTAGGGAAAGCAAAGATGAAGTCATTTAGATGATTTAAAGAGTGATGTCTTGGGGAGAGCTCACAAGAGATGTATGTAGGATGAGGAGTTATTGATGTGCAAAATAAGCTTGATAATGAAACACCAAAACTATTCACCGCAACAATGCTGACGGTGTCTTTTAATATCCTACATGTGACTCATTGAAGAATGCAAAATAAACTACCAAAAGCTTATGGTGATCTCATATTAGGTTTTGGTGGATACCTAAAGATTATTCAGCATATATTTTTGCTCAAGGGTTGCATATGTCACTGTTCACCTCACCAAATCAAAACAAAGAAAAAGCCAAATGATTCCTTTATCTCTGGTACCATCTATCCACTCATTACGCTATAGACCCATTGAGGTCTTACAGCCTGCGGTGTGTTTCTTGAGAATATGTGTTCTGCTCTGCTGTGCCTCATTGCTTGCTTAGTAATTTGTGTTCAGAAGCTGCGTGTTTGTTATAGATGTGTTCGAGGAGATCGAGTGGAGCAGGAACAGATGGACGATGAATTTAAAAAACATAGCGCTTCTGGTGCTTTACATGGTGTTTGGGGACTTCTTTTCAGCATCTGTTTGCTGTTCTAGTTTTGCAAGTAGATTTCAGCTGTTTCTACAACTTTGATAGTAAGCATGTACCTCATCCTGGTTAACTCCTTTTATCTTTTCTACCATTCTTTTTAATGATCTTCTGCTGCATGTAGACTGTCTAGAGAGACTTTAGCAATGCTTGGTCTCTCTAGACAAGTGGTTATTGGTGGTGTAACAATACCTAAAATTCAGCTTCACCAGACTTTTAATTGAAATGTTGCAACAATGTTATTTTATCTTTTATATAAATCCTGGAAATATGTGTTTGTGAGTAGAATTTCACAGCATCTTCCCATCGGCATATGAATGGGTGAATGCCTGAATGTAGTGAAAAGCGCTTTGGAGTCCTCTGGACCAAATAAACTGCTATACAAGTGACATACTTTATGTCACCAAAACCTTAGCTTTTAGCAGAGGTTTGCACACTTTTTAGAGCCTTCTGTAAATCACTAAGTGAAAAAATAAAACCCAAAAAGACTTGGAAAATATGTGGATATATCTTTATTAAAGCTACAGGGGTTAAAGCTTTCAGCTCTCCTGTTGTATTTTACACTTGGGCATCAGGATTGTGTTTTGTGTCATGAAAGCATCATGATATGCAGCTTAAGTCAGTTTAAACCTTCCTGTTGAATATGACCTATTGACTCGACACCAGTTTTCTGGGCTAAGCTCCATATGACTGACTGTTAGAGCTACATACGATCCTCAATGTATTCCTGTGATGTTCAGAAAGTTAACCCATATTTGCTAGTGTATTTTCTACCTTTTTTTCCAGAAAAGAAAGTTATTGCCACTGTGGTCTTCTGACACAATCGCAAGTCTTTGTGGTTCACAAATGATTATTATAAATACTGGGAAATTTAAGAATGAAGATCTGTTGAGTTTTGCTAACTTTCATTCACCGTTGTAAATAGCAAATTTGTATTATTTATAGTTTAATATATCAAAGCAAAACATTACAAATGCCTCCAGTAAAGTAGTGAGCTGGGAAGGATCACTCATTGCAATAATGTAACAACACCCCTCCAAAAAGACATCATGCTCATACATTATGGGTATCTGCTAGTCGGCCATATTGGAAAACGTCTCTCTCAAAGATGAATTATGTCTGCACCCTGGGTTCCCCCAGGAACTCATTAGTGTCTGTATTTGGAATGCTGGAGAAAAGGCCTCCAAAAGTTGCTGACCCACCCCACGTGTTTTGTCTACATGTCTGTCAGTGAAGGGAATAAGAGCTGGTCAGTCATTAACCCCACGGCCACTGAATCCAAGGACCAGCGGTGACCCATGTGGTTAACGCGGTCTGTGCTCCTCTCACCAGACCCACGCCGTTGGCATGACTGACCTCTGTAGGCCATGTCCGGCCTCCAATGGGAGATAAGTAGGGATTTGATTTAGTGCCGATGTGCATACCTTCTTCCTACTGTAGCGAGAAAGAAAGGGCCTGTTTGAAGAGATAAATGGACTGATGATGGGCCGCATGCCCTTATGGCTAAAACACCTACAGCATTATGACCACCTGGTTAGGAATCAGTAAAACCCCTTTTTCCTTTAAAAAAACTTCGGTCAACCTTGCTGATTTTTTTACTTTGCTGAGGGTTTCTCAGAATTTAAAATAAAACCACAATATTTCTTGTCAAGGTAAACTGCCACAATAGCTTCACCTCGTCTAATAAGTTGCTCCATATTGTGACTACAGATCTATTTAATAGTGACAATCACTACTTAACACCAGTGACACTCAATGAAGTTCATGTTCCAGCACTTTTATTAATCTCCTGAACTCCCTCGGTACATGCCTCTTTTGGTCAATTTTCCTTTCAGGTTTTCATCTGAAAGTGATTTGATTCATCTGCAAAAGCTCAATCAACTCAACTCTGCTTTTAAAATTTTCATCCAAACAATTGCCCAAGAATCCCTCAGTTCCTTTTAGCCACTTAATTTTGCTCTGTCACTGTATTTGGTGTTCCTTTTAGTCTTTTATGAGGTTTTTATTGTGTTCTTTCTCTGAACCTTCCTTACCCAAAAAGACTTAAAATGTGTTAGAGGTTGTTTTGTAGATCAAATGACTTTAAGCGTATCAGAAAGTAAAAGAACTACATGATTCATTGCTATTCATTCATTTAGGTTTCTAATAGTCTGCAGCTGCTAAATATTTGAGTAATGGAGTACTCTGTTCAATAGTTAATTGGTTATTGAATAACTGGACATGCATGTGCTACACCAAGATCTTTTTAATCTATCTACTTAAATTTACAATAACAGTTTCCATTTTAGCTGCAATGGAATTGGGAAATGTTCAGCCAACATAGGAAAAGGCTATCACTAATGGTGTGTTCATACCTAAAGTGTTTTGCGCGTCTGGTTTATATTCAAAGTCTATGTCGAGGTTTGTTGACAGCCCATCACAGCATGTTTTGCGCATCTAGCGCAGCGTGATTTGACACTTTTGGAACATTTTGAGCGTCCGACATATCCGACAAATAAGCCGACAACAGAAAACAATGCAATGGCTACAATTTTGACGCATCTGACAATGCAATTTTGACGCATCTGACTCGCCTCCACATAAGGTGCGTTCACACCAAAACGCATCTGACGTTTCAAGTTTGATGCGTGTGCACTTTGAATGCAGATACTTGATATTTTGCTTTACACCTAGCGCTTTGCACGTCTGGTTCACCTTCAAATTCTATGTGGAGGCGAATCAAATGCTTCAAATCGTGCCGTCCTAGACGCACGAAATGCGCCGCGATGGGCCCTTGACGCACCTCCACATAGATTTTGAATGTAAAGCAGATGTGCCTGACGTTTGCAACTCGTTTGGTACGCAAAATGTCAAGCGTCTTCATTCAAAGTGCACATGCGTCGGACGTGTTTTTGACGCGCGTAACGTGTTTGGTGTGAACGCTCCATAAAAGCTAAATGGACTCAGGGACACAAATTATATTCACAGGTTGGTAGATTGGATAATTCTCCCATTTTTAACCCAAACTTAGTCCTTACCACATTACATTTGGAGGCACTTTTAAAATAGAAAGTACAGTCATATCCTATTAGCCTCATAAGTTAAAGTCAAAAGTTGTATAAAAATCAGGAATCTTCGCCCACTCGCTGTCAGATCGATCCTAATATCCATGGGATGAGTTTCCTCAGAGTGTTGAAAGTACACCAACTTGGGTCCAAATGGGGGATAATTGTAATAAACAACTCATATGGAGCAGAGCCGTGACAGATGCAGATCTTTAATGTGGTTGGTGAGTCACCGAAGCATCTCTGCTGGGCCCATATCCTTCACTTAACCTCACCATAATGCTGTTGAACTGAAATTTGGATTAGTGGACATTGAGGGGTTAAACTGTTGGCTTTTTCTTTGAGATAACCCAGTTTTAAAAAACAACTGAGGTTAAATTGGCTATAAGTGTCAGAATTTCTTCTGTAAACGTCAAACTAAAATGAGAAGTATATTACAACGTGAAGCTTTATGTGATTTCAGTTTTTTCCCTTTGTTTTTTGTAAGTGGTCATGTTTTGCTTTGTTCCCGCTGTGAAATTTGAGAGATTTCTCAGTTTCAGCCTTTTTCGCAGGGAGGAACTTTCTCCCAAACAGACATTTATCAATTGTGAGAGAGTGTCTGTTTTTCTTTGCTGGTTCCTTTCATGTTGCCAGCTCACTGACATGAGACAAATGAGAAACTGTCGCTATGGCCTGTAGTCTGTCATTGTCTATGGTGAGCTATTCTAGGTTGTGTTCACTTTGGTCCATAAATCAAATGATAATTAGTTTAGTTGTGCTGGGAATCTCACTCACTATAACAGGTTGCTTTCTTTGTTTTTGTTGGGGGTTTTCCTGTAGAGTTCAAAGTAATGTGGTCCAATGTAATATTCAGATTTGATTAATTGTTTGGCCTTTTTAACCAATTACACGTTAATTATGACACTTTTCCAGTGAAACAGCTTTATTGTTGTATGACATATAATACTGTCTACCCAATTATACCCAATTATTAAATGTTTTGCTTTTTGTTTAATTTTAGACGTATTTAGAAATAAAAATGTACTAGGATGGTGCCAATAAAATGCTAAATAATTGACAATTTCATGGATATTAAATTTCATTTTACCTGAGTGGGTAATAAAGTAGTATTGTGAATTTAGTTATACTTTAATTTTGGTTTTATTTTTGCCTCCAAATAATCAGTTGTTTGGAGAATCACCTGTCACATGTCTCTACATTCAAGCTGCAGTGGGAGTTGATTTAAAAAATCCTTGGTTGGCAATTTCTAATCAAATCGCCTGTGTTCAGTTTCCATGGTAACCAATTGCGGTAGTGGTGTAGTCTCCATTTCTTCCATTACTGCTTTGAATTTGAACTTAACCCACCAGCTTGTCATCAGCGTGTTAGCCCAACCAGTTGGTTTCAGTTTATTATACTTTTCTGTTCATTTCATACCTATAAATAATAATTAAAAATACCAATTGTTTTTTTTTTTTTTGGCTGGCGCCGAAATTGCATCAAAATATTTGATGGTTTGAATAACTTGAGTTTGAATTTACACTCAACAGGGAATTGAATCTTTGAATAGCTGAAAACATATTCATTCAAATGTTATGCAAAAATAAACACTGATAATAGAATACAAAAAATATAAAATGTATACAAATTTTCACATTTATAACTGTCACAGCTTATAACAAATGAGACCAAACTTATTTTTTTCACAGTTAAATATGCCTGTTCAGTCGTACAGCCCTACTATTATTAATTCATAACTTTGTATTTTAATTTTGTAAATACAGATGAAAATATTTGCAGACATATTTTAAACATGTTGATTTTTAGTAATTTCATAAATTATTTAAAGAAATGCACATAGCAACGCATAAATATCACATCTAATTTATATTTAATGATATTTTTTTATTACCCTCTGTTTTGATGGTTGGTCATGCAACTTTTCCTCTATAACGACACATGTATTATCTTCAATACTTCATCAAAAGCTATTTTTATTTCTATCAAAGACTGAAAAATTGCCAAACACAGCCGTTCTGACAGATTGAAGGAAACTCATTCAGGTTACATCCTTCTTCAGTCCTTCTTCGGTTGCCTCTGAAGCAGTTGTTTATTTCTGACCTCCAACAGTAATTGGATGAGAATAACAGCAGGTAGTTTAGCAAACTTCTAGCTGGGTTAAATTGACCTTGTTTTATATTAACACTGGGATCACATTGGAGTTGACAGAGACACAAAGCTGCAAAACAAACAAAGGGACTCAACGAGTTCAGCTTTGTTGGAACCGAAATGATGGAGCCGAATGCAGTGGTGCATTAAAACATGTCGCACTATTTCTGTCATGAACTGTTGTTAGTTCTGACCAGCTGGAGCTTTTGCATCTCCTTCCAGAGTTTCTGTCATAAACCTTTAGGTCAGGGCCAGTTTGTGTTGGCACTATGATCATTGTATAGCCTTGCTATCATTAAAAACAAACATTCCACCTCTTGTTGTTTCAGTTCACAAAGGACGTTTGAATCATACATATGACTAACTCAGGGCTTCGCTGTGTAGCGTTTTAACCACTTACTGCAGCACAAAAATGTCTGTGTGCAACGCTGCCTGTGGCTTTTTCTTGTTGCAGAGACACAGTAGTCTGTGAATATTTTAGACAAGCCTGAGATGCTGCATTCACTGTGTACGGGGAAACCCTTTTACGCAAAGTAGAGGGGATAGGTAAAGCAGAAAGGAGCTGAACTATGCATGGCTGCCAGTCTCTCTGGCCTTTTCCTTATACTTATGACTGCTGCAGCCGTATGATGTGTTTAAGGAGCGCCAGCCCAGCCAAGCAGAACTAACTCAAAGCCAGAGTAGTATTCAGTTTCACTATGCCTTATTTTACAACATCATTCTACGTCGTTTGTAAATGATGTTGACGGAGGATAATGATCTGGACTGGCTGTGGCCTGATTTTGGGTTTCTTTTTTCCTCCTATTTCCGTAATCAGAGAGTCTGTCAATGTGGAAGAGGTCGACCGCTCCCCTCCTCCCCTCAGGATAAAGTGTTTTCAAAGCTGCTGCAGTTGTTTGGAAGTTAGCCACAGGGGGTGAGATGATGTGGGATCCAGAGCTGGAGGGGAAGAGCTGAATGCCAGCCTGTAAGTGAGTTTGCTGCCTTAAAAGACGAAGCAGCAAGAGAAAAGGAGATTACATAACAGAATAAGTCAAACAGAGTCCCAGACACTATGTTCACTTTCCCAACTAGAGATCATTGTGTATCCAAATATTACAATGCCCAGCAGCTACACTGCATCCATTCATTGCTCACCTACCCCAGGTCGTGTTTACTGGAAGCCTTGGAAGCTCTTCGAAATGTAAACAGGACTGTGAGGCCATATACAGTTCAGCAGCGCTGGGCTGCAAGGGTCCGGGCCAAAACACAACACACAGCAGCAGGACAGTCAGCCAGGTGCTGCAGCAGCTGTATAATTACACTGTTCTCATCTGATTTAAAGGTTTAGAGTAAACGTGCAAACACAAAGGGTCAAAGGTTAATGTAATCTTTCAGCATGTTGACAAATGTAAATATATTGAACTGTATTTCTTCCCCAGTTCATTGTATTTTTTTAGCTGAACTGTGTAAACATCAGATAAACAACAGATTATTACTGCATACATACTTGTCTGTGTAAATCCACTACCTATATCAGTATATCAGTCCCTGAACTTTATCTTTACATACATTTATTTTTAAATGAAGAACTAAATTAATGCTGTTGCTAATAAATGGTGCCACTTATTTTTGTTAAAGTACTCAGTTAAAACTGCAAGATATCAGGAAGGTTTGTCATTGTGATACTGTTGTTGTTGAAAATTTCCATGATCAATTCAGATTAACCCAAATTTTCCTTAATTATTCTCTTTTTGAACCATTGCACAATGTCTCAGTAAGCGTTAGTATGTTAGCTACTAAAACATGTATCAGGTGTGGACATTAACCCCTTAAGACCTGGATATTTTTCTCTTATTTTAATTGTACGCAGTTCTTTAAAAGTCCTGTGAGTAAATATATATCTGCCCATTTATCCATAACAATTGGAACTTTCAATATCTAGCAAGTTATTTTCACAATTTACGGTCTATTAAAGGATTGTTTCATCAGATTAATTTCACTCCCTGCTACGGCAGGGGTGAAATTACCGTAATAACTTGATATCGGCTGGAAAGCGCAATGTCTCCCCTTTCAGAAACCATTGGAATTTTTCAAACGGCGCAAAGTGTGGCAGAATTACGGTACTGCAAATTTGACTGGATCGTCGCCAATACGTTCGGTTTGGAAGGGTCAAAGTTCATTCAAATGGTCAAATATGTCCACAATATGCAAAGCGTGAACTCCTGAAAATATAACACCTAATCAAATATTGTGTTGTGACTATTAAGGCTACATAATTGTTAATTTTTCTTTCTAATCTGCAAATGTCATGGACAAATGGAAAGAAAAAAATGGCATGGATGAAAATGACCAACAACTGTCCAGATACAAAAAGCAAATTGCTCTAGAAATTGTTGTTGTCGGACAAAAATGTTTTTCTTTTTTGCCAGAATCAACTTTGTTGATCAACCTTTACCTTAGTATTGAGTCAAAAGCAAAGCTAGTCTCTGATTTTCACCAAACAGTGTAAATGTATATTCATGTTTTCTCTATGGAAAAGAAACTTTGTGTGGCAACTTTAAGCAGTCTCCATTTTGCATGGTGCTACTCTGTAGCACCATGTGGTCATCAGGTCGCCCATGATCCAATGTCTCAGTTGGTGACATTTTCCATTTTCTGGGGTCATTTAATTATTTCCTGTCATTAAGCCTAATTATCCAAGAAAAGATGTGTGGGTCTGGCATTCGGTGATGAAAAATCTTACATTTCCTGCTGCCAGTTTGTAGCTGGTGTGATTATTGAGTGTATACACAAAAATCTCTGTGATATTTCTTGGAAAAGATTCTGAAAATGGATCTGATGCAGCCATGCTTTGTTGTCCCTGGTGTCTCATAATGGACTGGGTTTATTATTGATTTAATATTAAATAGCTGAACTCTGTGTGGTTTCTCAGGGATGGCAGTAATGATTGGAATTCATCCATCTCATTGCTAATCAAAAGTAGTACAGTAAAAATAAACCAGACACTTTAAGGAAGCTTGTGTTGATACAGACATATTGATAGAGGAGCTTCTAATGAATCATTCATCTTGTGCCACTTTATTTTCATGTTTTCGTTTATCTTGTTTATCTCTGATGTTTCAGCAGTGGCCGGTGATAAAACGCTTTCTGAATTGATGATAATGCTGGATATGAAGAAAACAAAAAGGAAAGCATTATTTTTTTCACTTACACGCACCAGACATGTTTAGTAACTCTCTCTGTCCGTTCAAACGGCAGCAACTTGATGCATTTAGGAACTTAAACATTGGGCGATTTGAGGATTTTAGTTATGATCTACGATGTCTGCAAAAATATCAAGTGAGTGGTTGTTATGTGGACAAAAATGACTTGTTGAAGTCTTGTATCAAAGGAGGATGTCTTGTTTGGGATTAACGAAAAGCAACAGTGGCTTTATTAACTGTTGAAATGTCTGAAGATAAACTTAGACCTGTCACACAAAAACAATAAATCAATTATACCCATAATAAATTACAATAAACTCAATAATTTTCATTTGCTTGATTTATTGTTTTTCTCTCTTTTTACCAAAAACTGACTGATAAAAGTCATAAGTCTGGTTTTTTGTCTCAACTTTCCTATTTTTGAAAGATAATTTTGTTTTGAGACTTCATAATTTATTTTACGTATTGTTTCTGTTGTTTTCTATATTTATTTTGGATATTCAAAATGTCTTTCAGCTCTAGTGTTTAATTGTTCATTAGAATTTAAAGTTTATTGAACTTTGAGAATGTGTTGTTGCATTTTTATGTTAACTATTACTATGATATTACTTGAAAATTTTCTCAAAACAACCTTATCGTTTAAGTTCTGGGACAATTTATCGTGACAGGCCTATATAAACCATCTCTTAGGATGTCAAACATCAAAGCAGATTGTCTACATGAGTAAAAAAAAAAACACACACCAGCTGCCACTCCTGCCAAAACAGAAAATTCACACAAAACTCTACGGTAGCAGATTGTAATAACGTCACCTGGTCAGGTGAGTTTCAGGTTTAGCTGTGACATTTGGATGGTATCGCCAGAATTTGGTACAAACAAAAGCATTTCCATGGACTGGTGGTCGAGGTGGTGTGGGAAATATTTTCTTGGCTTACTTTAGGCTCTCAAGGTTTTCCCCATAAAACCCGCTGAGCCTGGTGGTAGGGGCGCTCGGCAGTCATTCATCCAGGGGCCTGCCGTGTTTTTGAGTTAAAAAATGTTTAAAGTTGACAGGAAATTTGAAAATATCACTTAATAATTCTGTGTTATTGAAAGATTAATATCTGAAGACTCATTATAAAGTCTTAAAAAATGCAAACATAAAAAAAAAATTCAATAAATAAGCAATTTTAAACCTGGTGGGGGCACAAGTAAAGCCTGGAGGCCCTCCAGTCTTATAATAAACTGGGGGAAACCCTGGACTCCTCAATACTAAATATGTAACATCTAACCTTCACAACCTACATATTTATTGTTGGTGACCATGTCTCGACAAGATGAGATCTACTGACCTACACAGTCAACAGATCTCACTCCAGTTGAGCATCCTGGATGAGGCTGATTGGGGATTTGCATAATCTGTTAAATGGTGTAATGTAAATATGGACCAAAAACCCTGAGCAATGTTTCAGAAACCTTGCTGAACCTCTTCTGTGGAGAATCAAAGCGGTATTGAAGACAAAACAAGTCATATCTGGTACTAATATGATGATCAGTGAGTGCAGGTTAAACAGCTGCCATACTTTCACCAAATGTTTCCATCTTTGTGACATTCTTCAGAGAAAGCTGCATTACAGAGATAAGGAAGTGAGTAATAAGGAAATCTGTGCCTATCTGGGACGCTGTTGTAAATCCTGGCTTACGCTGTGATTAAAGACGGACACCTTCTTGCGCCCATTTCTCATCTTTCGCCTGATCTATGCTCGATTGGGGCCGCAGTGCATTAAAAAAGCTAACTGCTCCGCTTTGTGTGCCATTTTGGATCACATAAATATTAATGATGAAAGGCTTGCAAGTGCTTTCACCAGTGAAGGAAAAGCATCAGCGTCTTCAATTAGAACTGTACTGTACAGTTGTTAGAGTGAGAAGTTTTGCTGTTCAGCCACAATCCATTTGTCTACTCCTCTCTTTTTCATATGAGCACCTCATCAGATCAGTGGTCCTGATGGGTTTTAAAGGTCAGAGGAGACCTACACGTCATGCCAGATCAGTGCACTGGGGTCCTGGAGGGAGAAATTGATTCTTCTTTGCCTGTTTCCCTGAACATTTTCTTCCATTTAGCATTCAGGAAAGGGGGATGGTATAGCAGAAAAACAGCAAATGCTACAATATGAATATCCACTGTTTTTGTAGTCTGTGGACAACATTTCATCTTTCGAATACATCTGTGATGATGACCCATTAACTAGCTGAATGAAATTTGTGTCTGCATGTGTTCGAGTATGTTTCTTCTTCTCTTTTGGCAGCTGTCTGCACTCTAAATTAGAGAGATCAAGGATGTGCTGACAAGTGACAGCAAAGTGGGAGTCAAACTTTAGAGCTCAAGACTCCATCTGATGCTCTGGTATGTTATTACCACAATAAAATTATACAAGGAAAAGCACAAAAGCATGATTTTGCAAAGGTGTGCGTGCCTCTGTGGTTCTCAGCAGGAGGTTGGTGTTTCACACCCTTTTAGCTGCCCGCCTCCCTTGAACACACCCACCACATACCATGCCAGCTGCAGCTGTTGTGCCTCAATGCTAGAGATGTAAGAAATTCCTCTCCCTCTGCAATTAGAGAAGCAGTTTGCTGAATAGCACACATTGCAATGGCCTAAAGTTGCACTTGGTCCTTTCTACTGCCGATAACACAGAGTAAATAGAAACTGATGAGTGAGAATTGTAGAAAAAAAGTGTCCCCGTCTGTCTGCGAGTTGACAGATTGTGTTTTGTGCAAACTGCTCTTTGTGGCATCCTGAAGAAACCCAAGGGTGTAAAAAAGACCTCATTGATGGGGTGGGTTTCTCATGCCTGACTGAAAATGCTCTCTTTCCTTCGAGTCAAGTGGTGCATTGTGATCCTGACCAAAGAAATGCAAATATATAGAACAGATGTACTGCTTCTCCTTTTTTCCAAGCTTGTCTGGGGGAGTAATCCCTCATTCTGGTGGAGGTTCAGTCAGATGCACCATGGGTGCAAGACTGAAGTGTTAACAAGGGAAAAGCCATGTCACCCAGGCGCATGTGATGGCTGCCGCCTTTCAGGGTCTTTCCTCAATAAGGCTAGATGCTCAGGAGAGATAAATGGAAGCTTTTGTGGCCTTTGCCAGAGGGGAGAGCCGCACAAAGGAGGACACACACAGAGCACGTTCTTTTCCAAAGGAGAAAAAGCTAAAAGCAGCATTTCTACAAACCCTTCTCCTTTCTGTCTTTCACTCCACATCTTTATTTCTCTCACTTTTACTCTAGCGTTCCCTGGATCTTTTCCTGCTCCGTGAGAACCGAAACTTACTCACAAAATGTTTCCATAAATGGGCTGAGGGAATGGAAAATAACTCCATTTGCCAGTGCCTTCCTCTCTGCACTCTCTGCACTACATGTCCCCTCTGTGGGGCTGTGGACAGTGTTCAAGTACACTCCCCTTAATGATGCTCAGTGTTTTACAATGCTTCGAGCCAGAGTGCATCTAATACATCCTGTGCACAGCAGCCTCAATATAGCAGCGCTGCTCCTACTTATTGGATATTACCTCCACTAACTGGACTACTCTGGACAGAATGGAGTTTAAATTTATTCTTCTGCACCTTCTTCAACAACGCAAGGAAATGCACTCTTAGAATCACTACTTGCAAATGTATTTATGTTATAACAACTAATTTGAATGTAATGGCAAGACTATGGCACAATTGAAAACCAAACAAAAGATGGGCATCCACTTAAACTAACACTGAAAGTAAGGAGAGCAATCCTGGAAAAAGAACCTGCTAGAAGCTTTGAAAGATTTGAAGCCGTGATGGAAGTTTATGATCCAACAGGACAAGGATCGGATATGTCAGATCCATCCATCCATCCATTTTCTGTACACCTTTGTCCCTAATGGGGTAGGGAGGGGTGCTGATGCTTATCTCCAGCAAACATTTCGGGCGAGAGGTCGCCAGTCTGTTACAGGGCAACACAGAGACAGACAAGACAAACAACCATGCACAAACACCTATGGAGAAGTTAGCGAAACCAAATAACCTAACAGTTATGTTTTTGGACTGTGGGAGGAAGCCGGAGTACCCAGAGAGAACCCACGCAAGCACAGGGAGAACATGCAAACTCCATGCAGAAAGACCCCGGGCTGGAAATCGAACCCAGAACCTTCTTGCTGCAAGGCAACAGTGCTACCAACACTTACTCTAGGTCAAAACATTTTCATTTGGTAAGATGGCCCAGTAAAAGTCAAGACAAGACTTGAAAATGAATGTTCAGACTCTCTCCATCCACTTGGAATAAGTTTGTCTTAGAAGAATGGGAAAAACTTTCAATGTCTGAAGACTCAACACTAGTTGGAGCGTGCTTCACACAACTTGCAGCTAAAACTGCAATGAATGGTTGTTCTAAAATGTGTAGAGAAATGCACACCACACTTGTTTAGAACAATGAAAGCCATGAAAACCTTCCTTGTGTGAAGGTTTATCTAATAAACTCCCAATAAACAGCGAAAGTTTGTTTTGTCTTGACAAATTGTGAAGAGGCACGGAAACTTTTGCTTCTCATTTAGACTTTTCCACTGTTTTTACCTTTCTCTACAGCCTCCTTTATGTATTTATGTTAGATATTCTATCCTGCCTCCCCCGTGTGACTCTTGGTGTAATGTTGACTTAACTGTCACTTTGTGGTTGTCTGGGCTTTTTACATGTACATTAGCATGACTGTTGTTGCCTGCATCTGCGGGCCATCCTGCAAGCATGAGGCTATCTCGCATGTGGGTGGCTGGCCTGGAAACAGATGTTTTTGATGCCACTGGTAGGGAAAAAGCTTTGAAAGTGACTCCGTAAAACAGATGCCAGCTGCTTTGCTAACCACAGCCGCCTAGTTCTCAGGAATGCCATCAGACCCATTCTTTTCTAGGGTCTTGATATGCAGCCTGTGGAGAGTAAGACCAGCTCTCACTTAATAAACCCGTCCCTTTGGAGAAGTTTATTAATTACAGAACAACTCTGCTCTTCTGGAACAGAGATTCCAGATGGCCCTGGATACCCCTCAAAAAATAATCTTTCTGTTGTTGTATTTTTTTGTTTTTATCTTTGGCTTATCTTACATGTTTTAATCTTGTATTTGTAGCAAATACTAACGGCGTGCCAACAGGGTCAATGCATGAAGAGATTTAAATCTTGTTACATTGCTTGTTTTGCTTCAATTTCTCTTGCCAACTGTGGTGCACACATCTGCCGCTGTATTCTGTCCACAGAAAATGCTTTCAACTGTCCCCATTTGCCTATTAACCAAATAGTTACAAGGGTCATCTTTCCTGTTGATGCTTCCTCTGCAAACATAAGTAGAAAATCTTTAAAATAAATGGCTTCCAGCACACTCCTAATCTTCCCATAACTCTCTCAGGTCTGTAATTAATCATTTTTTATTTATAGTGCGTGCAATTTCCAAAAAATGCAATTGATGCATCGATGACACAAGTACTTGATCATGATAGCCTTTTTAGTTTAATTTGTAGATAGAAATGGCTCAGGATTGTCTTGGAAATTCTACTCAGTTGTTTGCTAGCAATGAAAAACTTTAGCAAAATTCAAATGTCATGGTGGGATGGAGTATCAGCTCTATTGACAGCCTGACTTGTCTGGATTAGAGTGAACAAAGCTCTGGTCTATGTTGTTGAAGGAAGAGTTGAGCTAAAAGCCAAAGCTCTTGGGTTCTGTCATGAAATATGGATCATTATAGAAGGAAGAAGATCTCTGATGGAAGCAGCTTCATCCTTGGTGCAGATGGGCTACCTTCCAAAGATGGAGAAAGAAGCTCCATCACCAGGGAGAGCTTTGTCTCCAGCTGCTTCTTCTCCAGATCGAATAGAGTCAGCTGTGGCGTTTTAACCATCTGATCAAGATGTTTCTGCACCTCCTGTTATCATTTTTTGGACCCAGAAGCTGAGTGAGGATCCATTGGAGGATTTATATTTTCTTTTCTGAGGCTACAATGCCTTGGACTTCCCCAAAAGGAGTTGAAACGTGTCTTGGTTCTCTTCTTAGAATATAAGTTGCTGTGGTTTTTTTATTTTCCAGACTTGTGATGCAATGAAATAATGCAATATTTATTCTAACTGGCTGCTGTGTCTGTGCCTTATGACTAGGTCAACCAGGAATATTCACCACTTCCTTTCATGTGAATCATTTAGCGGCCCAAAGGGGAAAAGCATCAAGTGATTTCAAACTGAACAAAATATAAGCTTGTGTGTCTGATTTGTCTTTTTCTTCGGGAGCTAAAATCTCTCTGATATACATCTTGTCTTCATGGCTGCTGATTTAGTCCATTTCTCATTCCTTTATTATGGTTAGATTGCCTTGAACTGCCAGGAGCAACAATGTGTCTCTCTGTGAATTCACCCGATCACCGCACATATCTGCTCTCCCTCCCTCAACTTTCCATCTTTGTTCATAAGGGAGGTCTGCTGTCACTCAGGGCTGTCATATGCAGAAAAAAGTTGCCTAGCAACATCGGAGAGAGATGCGAATGAAGCCGCTGTTTACTCTCCTCCTCCAGCCCCCCCAACTCATGTGCCCATTAACCCCTTCTCGTTTACTCTCCCCCTCTGTCGGAAATATGAAGTGGAAGTGATGGATAGAAGAGGCAGCGTAGCTATCCGGCTCTCTGATAGATTTAGACAACAGATTCAGGACAAACTGAGAGGAGGGGAGATGTTCGGAGACTCCTGCTGTCACCCAGCTGTTATTCCTGTTTTCCTCTCCGTAGGAGGGGAAGGCCATTTCCCTAAATGCCTGCTCCTGTTCCACTCAGCATAACTTGTACTACCAAAGCACGCTGTTATCAGCAGGACTAAAAATATCAGACAGCAAATGTATCACAGGCCTGCCTATCGTCACACCCTCCAGAAAAAAAGAGTACAATCTGAGGCGATGCCGGTGCCCTGCGTCCTTTCTGCATTATTACATGTTCCCCTGGTGGAAGCAATCAGGCGCCATGCCTTTGTTGCTTCCCACATTATGCTGTTTCAACTGGTTGCTGTAATCATGCAGGAAGGTTCAGTAGTTTCCACACTGCCACGCTGGGTATACTTGTCTTTTCGGAGTGGGTGCAGAGTGACAGTCACCCTGAGGGTTGTTTGATTAACAGAGACTGCAGAGTGACACACTGTACGGATCCACTAATCAGAGTTTTGCAGCTTTTGTCCAAACTTTGCTTTTCTTTTATAATTTGGATTTCAACCTGTTAGCTTGTAGGCTTGCAAATGAGGAAGATATATTAGAGTTCTGAGTTTCTTTTTAATTACAATCCATGAGTTTCTTTGTAAATCTCACCGCTATTTATCGTTTTTTTGTCCCAATATTCTATCTCAGCTGAGATCTTCTTTCTTGTTTCCAAATGTCAACAGCAAATAATCTCAATTAATGAATTTAACTGAAGTTTCTTCAGTTAAGTTGTGCCTCTGTTCCTTTCTTTTATTCCTGGAGAGGTTTAATTATCATTAGATGAATCCCTGGCAGTGATCCTGTTTATTTAGATCAATAAAATCTGTTTCTCCAGTTACCAAAATTAAAATGTTTTTCTTGCAAACATGTATTGCTTTGCATGTGGATCCGTTTGTGTAATGACTACCTTCGGTATGTAAATTACCCAGCAAAACTGGTCGTTCGTGTGCAAACGAGCTCTTCTCCACAGGCCTTCTCTGCACATATGTGTAGGCTGATGAATAGTCCGTCTGTTTGCAGGGATGCAGCGACAGAGAACTCTTAAGTGTTACCTCCTGGGGCTTCCCACTCTTCAAATAAAACCCTTTCCTTCCCTGCAACTCAAATCAAAGCCGAGAACCTGCCTGCAGAGGCTGGATCAAAGCCGACTGTGCCGCAAAGAGCTGTGCTTGCTGCTATTCATTGAGCTTGATTAAAGTCTGTCATTTCCTGCTATTAACACCTTCCTGCCTCCAACCTGAAACAGGCAGAGCAAAGCAGTCATCAGGAAGTGGCTAGAATGACACTGTTTTTATGTTTTTCTAATTAAGCTGCCTCAAACTCAATTATGGAAGAGAGGAAATATATAATCAAGTCATTAAGCAATGCACAGAAATGCTATTAATATAGTCTTGAAGGAGGACTGACGGGGAAGTTGTGCAAAACATTCAAGCAGGATTTTTTTTAACTTGTTTGTAGTTAGCTGCGACTTGTTCAAACAAGCCTAACAAGTTTCCTGCGTGCCTACTTGTCACAGATTTGGATCGTAAATCAACACAGTCACAACTGTCAAACTGTTGACTGACATTTTGTGCTAAAAGCTATCTGCTGTGGTTTTTTAATAAGAGGATGTGCTTGGAGATGTGCCAACCAGACATTTATGGACTTCAGTTTCTGAAAGTCTTTGACACAAATTTTAGCTCTATAATTAGCAAAATTCATCATATTTTTATTTCCCTCTATATGTATGTTAGGGGCAGAGGTGACTTCTCTGAGAAGAGTTGCTTTAACCAGTATTTACAAATATTTTTTGCACATATAAGCAAAATCAAAATGATTAAGGAGTGGATTTTTAAAGCTCTTATAATGTTATTTTATTAGCATTTTTAGCCCTGTTAGCATCACAAACTATTAAGTGCAGTCTCTGTAAATTCCTGAAATTTCCTAAAGGACAGCTATATTTCCAAATCCAGCATTTTTCACAACACGGGAGAAGTTTAGAAGCTCAAAAACGTAAAACCAAGCAGCTTTTCTGCAATGCATTAAGCCTTTAAGTCTGCTCTTGGTCAGTTCTCCTCTTTGTTACTTTGAATAAACGAAATTGCTTGCACCTGTCAAAGTCCACCTTTCTGCCGTAGCAACCTGAATGAACAGACATACATTTGCAGAAAATAGTTTATATTTAATTAGTGTCTTACAGCTTTTGTTCTTCAATTTCAACCATCTGACAACAGGTTTCACACCAAAACGTATTGCTATTTGAATAACCTGTTAGCATGTAGATATGGTGCGTTTATTGATCAGAAACAAATTAGATTCTTGAGCTTCTGACAGGGTGTTGGCTGGTAAGGTCCAGCCAAGCAGAAACCAAGTTGGTCACCAGCAGATTTCTTTGTGCATTTCTAAGATATGAGGCAATATCTTATTCAGCGGTTCTGTTATCAGCCTGGTATGTTTAATCAGACCCAGAGTCTGCATTTTCAAACAAAGCCCTGCTCTGTCGTTTGATTATTTGACTTGGGCTATCAGTGCCGTGGCTTGAGCTCAGCTCTCACTTGATGGATTGCTGGTAGTAATTATGTTAATCATGGCACCAAAAAGGTCGTCCTTTCAGAGCTGTGGTGCTAATTTTATTCCATAGATGGCTGTCATCCTAAAGCGCTGGAATTTAGAAACACAGGAGCTGATTCATGTGTTTTATGTTTGCACTTTCTACTTTAATAAATGCATCAGAGGAATAAATTGTGTTGTCAATGTTTAGGGAGGAGCACTTAAAGAACTAAATGGATTTTTTTTTAAGTGTTGTGATTCACTTCTTAATGTGCATGAATGTAATTTTTACATTTTACAACTACTATAAAATGCCTTATTTATGTTTCTAGAAAAACATAATTCAGAATTGGCATTAAGATTAGCATTACAAAGACACATGCTCTGCTGCAAACAGTGCATCATCAGGTCTTATACAGATACATGCAGTCTGTTAATGTTCACTGCATCTTTTGGCCATTTATTTTCCCCACTTTTCCACTTTTTTTCAAATCCAATTGAATAATTACAAATCTGAAGTCAGTCTTTTTGTTCTTGTCAGAATCTGCTGTCAAGAGCAGGAGTTATTTGTAGAGGTGCTTCAATAAATCAGCCCTGATTTTCTTCATTTCCTTAATTTTGGGAGATCTGACATTGGCCGCTATTTACATGAGAAGCAGATCTTATCCACCGATCTTATCTACTTCTGGAAAGGTCTGAAAATAAGCCACTGTCATCTTTTGCTCTGCTGGGAGAGAGAGACTGACAGACCCTCCCACCAGGTCAAATCTGCATGAGCGCGGTTAACAATAGCCACCCCATTGTTGCCAACTAAACGACTCTCGCTAAATTAATCGACTTTTCAGACAAAAAATTGGTATTGTCCAAATTAAAGACAGTTCAATGTATTATAAAACATAAGTATTATGTTTTTGATAATATACAGCCATATAGTATTTCAGATTTGTTTTTAATCACCATTTATCATTGTAAGAAGCTACAGTACTTCAATAACAGAAAGTAGGAAGGAACGAATTGGTGGGTTGAAATGGGAAGAGGTGAACTGACCAGATGCCCATCAGTCAATTGAATTGTGTTATTATTTAGACTATAATCAAGCCTGAGAGTCATTGTATTTTATTTGAGTTATTTTATCTATGAAGCTTCATAGTTTGCGCCTTAATATTTCTTTCTTGTTACATCACTAGATAAATATCCTAAACCTTCCTGCTGTTTATGCTGAAGGTAAAAGATCACATATGGAGTATGAATGCAGGGATTATCAGTTTTAAAGAAAGGTTATTGCTCTCTGCAGCTTTCTCTGTCTTCATCTCGGTGTGTTTAAGTTGGAAAGTGGATTTCTAGCTCTGTTTGCCACACATGCATGCAGTCTCTCAGTAGATTCCGCTTCCTTCTGCAGCTTCAAATGTCAGTCATTGCATGTAACATGGAAGGTCACAAGCTTGACCTAGGGGATCTTTTCCTGGAAACAATGCCTATTGCTTCCCTCCATTTTTTTCTTGTCCTTCCTGTCACAGCCTTCGTTGAATGTCACGGTCTTCCCTCCTTCCCCCCAAACACCAACACTCAGCATTCCCTCCTTCCCCTCCTGCACAACCACCCACTTTCCCTTACAAATGCAAATGATGCAGGCTTATTCAGCTGTTGGTGGTAGGTTTGTCATAGGGGGGAGGGAGCTGTGCATTAAGAGGCAGCTGTATGCATTTCACAAAACTTCCTCCCTGATCATCACACCTATATTTTGCACTCTCCTTAGTTTTCTTCATGTGCTTGCAAACAAGCAGTTCCTTAAATCATCTGGAGAAACAGATTTCTGCCGTGCAGCGCTTTGAATCCTGTTTCCTTTGTGTTTTCAGGAGGCTCGTGCTCAACAAGTGGCTGATGGATTTAATGCACTTGAACAGCATCTCTGCAGTAGCTTCATTACCACGGTGTCTCACAGGACACTTTGCCCTTTGCTTTGAGATTTTATGGCTTTGATAGAACTGAGACTCTCTAGATGAGGTAAGCATGTTTGCTCTTGATTTGAAATGCAATTTGTTTGCATCTTTATGTTGCTTTTTTACATGCTTGCTCTAAATAAGGTTTATAAAAAGAGGAGTTTTGTTTTAGTCATTCTTTAGTAATATCTTCACTGGAAAATGTATCAGTTGAGGAATTCATGAGCATATCTTTGCTGGACGCAGCTCTTGTGAGGTGAATAAACCAGTGATTCATCTGCGTCTGGTCTGCTCTTCCCTGTAGTTATCATCTCTTTGCATCCGCTGGTTGAGTAAAGCTTCTTCTGTGTCAGCAGCAGGGCTTGCAGCTGCTGCCCAGAAGTCTGAATTATCTCACAAATGCCAGATTTCTGTCAGCAACATCACACTGAGTGTGGAAAACAAACTTTAAGAGGGAAAGAAGAAGTGAGAGATGGTCCGGTGACACTAGTGCATGCTGAGGTCAGAAAGTATTAATGCTGCTCCCCAGATGATATTTGTGTGAATGTGTTTGCGTCAGTGTTCTCAACTTTTAGCAGCGTCACATAGCTTCCCGACTTCCCTCTTTTGGTGCACTGTTTCTTGCTGATAATGTAGCGGTGTGGACTCTGACTGACCTCAGCTGACGTGCAGAAACACAGAGCTTCCCAGAGCGTTCGATCTGAACACCTCACAAGTCTCTTAGCAGCTTCCCCTTTGCGGGATGAGAGCGCTCTTCTCACCACATTTCTCTCCCGTTTCCCTGAGAAAGCGTGATCCGCCAGCAGGCAGCCGGCGGTTTGGAAGTAGCCCGAAAAGCAGCAGGAAGCTGTGGGAAGTGACAGAGGGAGGGATGTGTGCTGATGGAAAGAGGTGCTGTTTTATTCTTGGGACCTGCTGGGCCACATCAACCCGGCACGTCCTGATCTGCCCCACCGTCGCAGGGAGGTCCGCTGTGGCTGGGCCCATTTCAGGGAGAGACAGATGGTCCCTTTTGGAGAAGGGCCACTGCACAGCGCTCTCTGTTTGTGGGACTCTGCTGGAGCAGGCAGGACCAAACGTGGCCTCCTTCTGTTGGGAACATTCAGGAGACCTTTAAAACTTCTAGGGTTTGATTTGATATATAACCTTAAAGCCACTTTTATTTTTCTCAATGAATCTGTTAATCTAAATGATTCATTTCTCTCCCTCCTAGAATAGAATAGAATAGAATAGAAGTACTTTATTCATCCAAGCAGGGAAATTACTTTGCAGTTACAGCATAGAGACAAGACACAATAACAACTACCACTGAGTAGTAGTTGTAGATAAAATAAAAATAAAATATAAAATGCTATAAATTGTAAAAATATAAAATGCTGTTAATATAAAAATCCTAATTGTATTTCAAATAATTTTTATAAGAAATATTTTGACTTTTTTTTTTTTTTTTACAAAAGTTACATACTGCACCTTTAAAGTGTAGAATAAAGTATTATCACAAGTATAGTAAAAAATAATTAAAATGACACACTTATTATTTACGAATAATAAAGCTTGAGTATTCATAATGTTACATATAGTGAGACAGAAATTAAAGGAAAAACAATTTTCTTACGCTTTAGCTTAAATTTTCATATTTTAGCATGATTTTAACATTTCTATTCAACTTAAAAATTTGTTGTTTTATTTTATTGTCTGCTGCATTGTTTCTACAGTTTAAAATATGTTTATTGAGAGTCCAAGGACAGCAAAATGTTAGTGATTATTGTTTCTGTAGCTATTCAGAGCATAGAATAACACGGTTTCACTTACACTTAATCACTTATAAGAAGGACAAATGGTTGAAATGTTTGCTGGTTGTGAGAAGGAACAAAGGCTTAATGTGATGTTTAAAGGAGCTCCACCCATCATGCTAACACTGCTTTACTGTGCTTTGAAACCACAGTAAAGGAATATATTACTCAGCACAATGGGAATGTTCACTTAAAAGCCACAACTAAATTTAGCGGTTATGTACATTTAATATTTTTAAAAAACAGCAGCATATCTAATAAACAATAAATTACATTTGCTTTATTGTGGTTTGTAGCTGGTTTGTTTCAAATAATTGAACCTAATGGTGGATCTTGTCTAATGGTAGCATTGATTACTCATCTAAATTTGATTTAAACTGGAGGAAGTTAGGCTCTGTCTTTACTGTCAGTTCATCTGCAGCCTCTGGATATACAAAGCGTATAAAGACTCCCATTTATCATCACCTAACTTTAATTACTTCCAAACTTTTGAAAACTTTAGCAGTTGAGAGGGTTTGCTGTTTGTTTTCTAACCTTTGTTAGAAAAGGGAAATAAAATTAAGAAGAAATCATAATATAATACAATATGCTGACTAAAATATTGATGTCAACAGATTATTATGGTCACGGTAGCCCTTCACTGCAAAAACACAACATTTTACCAAGTATTTTTGTCTAGTTTCTAGAGCAAATATGTTATTATGCTTGAAATAAGGCAAAACTAACTTAAAAGTAAGTTTTTAGCAAGATATAAGGGCATTTTCTAATGCGTTTTGAGCATCAGGCGAGTCAGGTTTACATTCAAAGCCTATATGGACGGACATCGAGATCGCGGCGCGTTTTGCTCACCTAGCGCTGCGTGATTGAAGCGTTTTGAGCGTTTTGAGAGTTTGATGTGCGTCCACATACACTTTGAAAGTAAACCCGATGCGCCTGACGCTCAAAACGGTTTTGGTGTGAATGCAGCATAAGTGTCAAGCGTCTGACTTCAAAGTGCACATGTGTCCAAGTTGAATCGGCAGGCAAGTTTTTGACGCGTGACACGTGTTCAGTGTGAACGCAGCGTAAGTTTAAAATTCCTTAATATTGATTAAAAAGTACTAGTTCCACTGGTTACACTAAATTGAAATAATTTGCCAGTGGAACTAATATTTTCTCATCAATATTAAGGAATCATTGACTTAAAACAACCTCCTTTAACTATAAGCTGAAAAGTTACTTCTTAGTTAGTTTTGTCTTGTTTTAAGTGTAGTAAGATATTTCCACAACAAACTAGACCGAAAATACTTGTAAAATTTTGTATTATTTTTGCAGTGTACTTAACTTTACCAGAAACTCAATGCTTTGTCAGTCCTGTTACCATGGTAACCATGTAGCCCTCCCAGTCACTTTTCAATAATATTTTATCAGAATAGACACTCTTTGTGACTATTCAAGTCCACGGCAGTATTTCAACACCACTTTAATCTGCCAATTAGCTGCTTTGTGCACCTAATATTCATCACAATTCTTGTTCTTTGTCAGTATGTAAAAAATGAAAAGGGGATCAGTTGTCCCGTCTATTTTAATTCTCAGATCACCCAGAAACATCTAAAGGACAATGGCAGTGTGCTGCCTGGCAGGCGCTGGGCTCACAGCCAGTTGGCAGTGCAACCAGGAAGAGACTCCCAGTTTCAGTTCAACCCAGAAGAGCTCTGTTCATGTGCACAACCAGGATTAACATGGCTGTACCGCATGAAATGAGGTTCAGTGTAGCTCAACAAGAGCAGCTCTTTGTTTTTTGGACCAACATTTTTAAGGCCTCGCCCAGATTCACAGGTTATTCATGTCATTATTTGACTGGAGTTCAGTTCCCAGTTGTTAGTAATTTTGTTAATCTCTGCACATAAAGGTCTTCCTAAACCAATATCTGGCACTTGAACCTAAGAACACGGGAACCAATTTATTTGGCACATTTTAATTTTGCGCTAAAAATCACTTAATGCCTTTCAAAGACTTAAAACTGGGTTATATTTCATAACCTTTATATTTTCCTAACCATATGCTTTGGGCCGACTCTATTAGAAGAAATCTGACTTTGCAATTTGACGACTTGAAATTGGACTTTTTTTTGTCTTTAAGAAGCTTCTGCTCTTAATGACGCTTTTCTTCAGCATGTCATCACAACGCTCCTCCATGATGCCGTTTACAACCGTTCCTAGGAGTTTTAGACTGAGAAGTAGTTTGTAAGATAAGTTCAGCAGATGGGAGGGAATAGAAAATAACATCATAACACAATATAAAGCTAAAAAACAGTTGATTTTACAGAAAATTCTCTCTTTAAAGAAACACCGGACCCTTTTATTGTGCATCTAGTTCTCGTTGTTTCATAGTTTCAAAATGGCTGAGAGAAGTGTCCAGTGCTAACAAAGCTGTTTATAGATTTCTTTTTTTAATTAGAAGACCTCCAGATAACAATTGCAGCTTGAGGGTTCTCACACCAGATTGCTAAACTAATGCTTATGCAAGTATCCGATGCATAAATCAATGGGTGGTTTAGGGACACCGACCTCGTTTGGATTTTCTCCTACGACGGTTCCATAAATTACAAAAAATCAACTGGAGAAACATAGCAGCCACCGACCATCCCACTACTACCATCATGTTTGACTATTAGAATGAGGTCTTCCTTTGAAAATCTGTCTTAAGATTAAAACCAGCCTCATCAGTCCCAAAATTCCTCAACATTGTAAATGTAAGATGTGTTCTTTGTGTTCTTTTTGGTCTGCAGTGATGTTTGCCTTGGGAATCTCAGTTTTCACACAGCCTCTTTCTTATTGTTGTATCATAAAAACAGACGTCAGCTGAGGCCTACACTGGTTTAAATGTTGTTTTTAGCTAATTTTGTGATCTCGTAAATGAGACATCAATGAGGTTTTGCAGTAATTTTGGAAAGCCAGCCACCATTGTTCCATGTTTTCCGTCCGGTGATAGATATCCGTTTCTTTAAATTGACACATGATGTTGATTTTTGAAGTATTCCACTTTGACTTTGTGTGGTCGGAAAGTTTCTGCGACAATAAATTAAATCATCAACTGAAAACTTTTGTGCTTTATTTGTCTCATTACAAAAACACCAAGCTCCGTTATGTGAAAGGCTATTCCTTCTGCTCTCTTTTTCATTTAAATCCCATAATTTAAAAATCCTTTTTGTGCTGGAATCTGCTCCTTTTCTGTCTGCAGCAGCATCTGGTAGATATTAAGACGTTTGAATGTGGGCAGGAAATAAAAACAATTTACGATTTTGCACTTTGTGTCGGGTGAACACTTACTGTTTTCTCAACTACATAAAGTGCAGTCCATACATGGGATGACCCCTGAGCGTTAGCCTCAGCTGTGCAGCCGCCACATTCCAGATGGAGCCACAGACAACGCAACGCAGAGCAGACTGGAGGGGGGACTGATGTAGAAAAACAGGATAAAAGACCACAGCTACAAATAACCACTAGTCCAAACCCCAAAGTCCACAGCAAAGCAAACAGAACTCGTGTTTAATTTTACGTGCGAGTGAATTGATGTTGACAGATTAGGTGGGGTGAGTCGACCGTTGGAGGGCACTTGGGCAGAAAACTTCTCACACTTTGTCTGCAGTTTGTGGGAAGCAGAAGTTTTGTACTAACATCTTTTTAAAAGATTTCTTGTCTTATCCTTGGAGGTGAAACAGATTAAGAAGCAGCCGTCAGTGGTAAGAATCTTGAATACACAGTCTCCTTTTTTAAAATGTTTTTTTTTCTCGTCTGTTTTCTGCACCTGGGGCGCAGAGAGGACATTAGTGTAGGCATTTCCCACAGTCCAGTATACGGCACGGTACCCAGGGAATGAAGGGACAGTGATGGTTTATGTTTACTCATTGCTGGCTGACCTCCTTTTTTATCTCCTCTGCTGATTGTTCTGCTGTCGTTGGGTCATGTCCAGTCCAGTCTGTGTAGGCTGAGATGTAAACAAAAAGCCTTTAATTGTTGCTCACCGTTTTAGCATGTGTACTGCATACAGCTTTCTGCATTTCTCAAGATTTTTCTGGAGTTCAGAGCAGATATTTTAAATGACTGCAGGGTTTCCCCAGGAAAACTTGCTAAGCTTGGCGGTTGGGCGGTACGGCAGTCATTCATCCAACGGTCCATTGTCTTTTTGAGATTAAAATAATCTTTAAAGTTGACAGGAAATTTGAAAATATCACTTGATAATTATGTGTTATTAAAAGATTGGAAGATTAATACCTGAAAACCAACCATAAAGTCTTAAAAATGCAAACATTTTAAAAAGATTTAGCCTGGTGGGGCCACACGTAGAGCCTGGTGACCCGCCAGGCTTATAATACACTGGGAGAAACCCTGGGTTGCATTGATTTTGGTTGTGCTCGATAAGGTGGATTGTGGTTTAGTCTGATGCAATAAGCAATTAATCAGTTGATTTCATAAAAACTTCCATTCTGAAGTTTAATATTTTCTGACTGTCAATTTTGTTTACAGACTTTATAATCTATTTTATTTGTGGTTTCTGTTGTGTGTAGGTCTTTATTTATTGTTTTTGGTTGTTGTGTTTCAATTCTAGTGTAGACAAACTCGCATTTTTATCCCATTACTTGAAAATCAAAACAATGTTATAGTTTTTCGCAATTATTACTGGGACAATTTATCGCCCTGCAAAATTAGTTATAGTACCAGAGGTAGCTTGGGAATCCTGGTGCAATGCATAAGACAAGATGGCAGATGAATAATTAAAAATGAAGACAGTTGGGCGCATTATGCATTCAAGAGTAAAACATTTTGTGTCTTCACAGGCAATCCAACAGGTCTGTAACAGACAAGTTAATCCCTGCTTTGGGCTTTTTATTTTCACGGTATGCAGATAAAAACATGTAAAAGTGTCTGCAAAGTCTTGTTCTCACCAAATCCTGCTGATCAGTAGACTCAGTCATGTGTTTAGGATGTCGACCCAAATGTAAGCCGGTTTGTGTTCTATGTTAAATTTTTCAAAAGTATTTTATGTTTTTGGTTTTTAAATGAATAGCAGTTTAAATATCACAGTGAAATGAGCGTCACAGTTTCTACAACAATAAGAATGTGATGCATTTATTTTTGACACATCTTAAAAGCAAACATTTGCTTTTCCTCCTGTCACACATTGTCTATCTGCCTGGTGTTTCTATGGCGATTGATGATATGCTGCTCTAAGAAAGTGACGTCTCTGCATCTCGGGTTAGATCAGGATTTTCATAAGCATCACAACTCAAATATACTGCAAATATCCTCTCAGTCTACAAAACAGACACATGTACTGTGCAGATTTACCAGCAAGGGTTTTCTATCTTTCCATTATTGCTGGCCTTCGTGAGAGACATATCTCTACATCCTAACTAATGGATGATGTTGCTGAATTGCTTAAATTCTGTAACTCATGCAATCCTGATTAACCTAAATAAACACTTGCAATCCTTTAGGATATTTTTGGATGAGCTTGGGTGTATTTCTCTTGTTTCCACATATCAGAGGGAGCTGAGTGCAACTAATTTCATTGGTTTCCATACCTCCTACTGAGGGTGTGACCCTGCTTTCACACTGGTCATTAAAATCTCAGCATTACTCCCTGCAGGCAATGCTTCCACACGTGGGTGTTCCTTTTGGAGCTCTAAGAAAGGGTGGAGTTAGAGAACTGGGCTCTTACCGGCTCAGATGCACTGAGGCATTGCTGTGTGCAGGAAGACGGGATAGGGGGTTGTCAATGGAGAGGCTTTGGCATCAGCGCTAATTGGGAGACTCTTCCCCGTTGTGACGCTGAATTGTTGGAGCCTGCAGATAAAAGAGTGAGAAGCTGAATGGTGCGTTTTGATTTAAACTTTCATAGCATCAGCGAGTGCGAGCAGTGGTGCAGATACACACTTAGAAAGTCTTAATACCCCTTCAGAAGGGTCCTCTGGTTATGGAAGCACTTGGGGAAGAAGGCATGCCTGGTTTCCCAGGCCCCTGTAATGAACTCTTAAGGCTAACATTGCCCAATTAATTGCATCTGCGGTTAAACTGAAGAAAACGCTTTGAGCAAGATTTGGCAAAACTCCCGCCCAACTCTTTTCTTCCTGCCCCACCGCTTTCTACTCTCTTCTTAACTTCGCATTCTTCTTTGCGGTAACCCAGTTAGACTGAAGAATTGCTCCACCGAAGCAGAAACACAAGTGTTTTTTCATCAAACTAGAAAATGGCTGTCTAGTTACAGACGTGACCCCCCGTCTTTCTCTTACTGCAAGTGTGATGAATTTGATGCATCACACACACACACACCTCCAGTTTCCACTGCAACTTTGAAAACAGATGCTATTCTGTGAAGGATGGAAAGCAGAGCTCTTATTCGGTTTTAAATCATGTCCTTGGAGGGTGGACTTGATCATTTTTGAGTATGGAGTGACATTGCAAGTGATTCATTGTTTTTATTGTGAGTTTATTGAGGAATCAAATAGTGGGCAGCAAGGCATAAAGAGTTTGCCTTCAGGTTTGTTTTCTTTCCACTCGGGTTCTTTTCCTTCCTGGCTGTTAACGATGAACACAATGTGACACATCCAAACGTCTGATGGGATGCAACGTCTCCACAGAAGATGACGGCAGGCAGGTAACTGGAACAGAGACAAATGGGCTAATGCGTGTGCTGGGAAGAAGCTGTAAATTTGCTCCACGTGGCAACGCTGCCTGAATCAGTTTATGATGACTAGCATGAGCCGGAAATCTTCAGTAATCATCCTGGCTTGTATCTGACTCGGCTGCAGAGGGGGGAAGATGGTGACGGTTTTAGCTCGTCATCTTGGGGACGAGGCCGGCAATGACTTCCTGTCTGCAGCAAACAGAGGAGCATTTTTATGACTCAATTACACAAGGCTTCATTAAATGTAATTGACCTTAATCACAGGCTTGTTTTCACCTCCGGGCTCAGAATGGCACGGCAGCCCTGTCAGCCCAAAAAAAAAAACATATTTGGCTTTGATGTTATGTGCATTTGATAGGATGTAGTGAAACGTTTTACAGTTTAGAGGAATATGGTTTCAAAATAATGTAAATACTGTTTTTACATGTTTGAAGCGATGCAGTCAGCAGTGTCGGGATCATGCAATAAAATCCTCCTGTGACATCTATGCAAATTTTGATATTTTGTGCAGACATGTTGTTTTGGTCACCTTTGTACATGAACCATCCAATTTACTAAAAACTGTGCAATATCAGCTTCACTCGGTGGTTCATTAACATTTGGAAAAATATTCGGCTTCAGATACATCAGTAAGGTCTCTCTGGACATTTCTGTCCATTTGGACTCCGGGTGCCTTCATGTTAACTAGAGTCCAGCTGCGGCAGATAAAGAAATTGACGACAAATATACCTTTCAGTTGAACAAGGGATAAAGCTGAGGTATGAAATGACTCTTACATGAACTAGTCAAACATCCAGATTGACCAGCAGGTCAAAAACTGAGAAATCTGTTTCGTTTTTGAATCAAAAACTAGATTGTAGTTTGATGAATTTTCTTTAGTTAGGTACAAATACCCCCTGATATGTTAGATATAATCTCTGATGTATAAATAAGGACGATCTTGTACTTCTTTTGTTTAGCGGTTTTCTTTTTTTTTTTTTTACTTTTACATTTTTCAGATTTTGCTAGTATATTTTGAAATGGCAGTCTGAAGTTTCAACAAATCCTAGATCTGTAGTAATATCCAGAAAACTTACTTTTGGCAAGTTTTGCTTCTTTGTTCTAGTTAACTTGAGAAATCCTGGTCCAGTTCCAAAAAAATATATTTTTTCCGTTCCATAGATTGTAACATTTTTAATTTCAATCTGTAATAAAGTTTGATGAAACTTTATTACAGTTTCATCAAACTGTAATAACTCCTGAGACAGGTACACTGCACCAAATTTATGTTGGTCACGTCCCTGGTTAGCTGTGCAGAGTTGAATAGAAAACAGCTGAAACAGTTTATTCAATTTGATGATGTTCAACGCAAATCACTAAGTTTATGAAGCAGGAGATCAACGTTTCCTCTAAGTTTTGTTCAAACTATATACAGAATCATCAGTAACTCATATCAAAACAGAAAGTAAACATGCTAGCTGTAGTGTAGACCATTTTCTTTTCAGAAAATTGCTATTTTGAGACAAAATAGTTTTAAGAAAAACGCATATTACTGCATCTGGAATGTCATTGATAGGTGAGTAAAACTGATTTATCCACATTTGTTTTGAAAGTTATTGAATTTTCAAGCTATATACTGTATATTTCTTTTATTGTAGATAAGTATCTGACTGGATCAATATTGGAATCTGAGAAAAACTCCTGATCAGAACATCTGTAGCGACAATCGGTTTACATCCTGTTCAGTTGAAGTCTGCTTCTAGCAACAGAAGTGCATTAATCTCAGGGTGGTGGACTGAATGTACCCACTTTTCTGACAGTGTATTAATATCTATGGAGCCTTTAATCAGGCTACAATGTCAGGGGATTATTTTAAGACCTGGCTGAACTGCAGGGCAGCTCATCTGGATGAACCAAGATGAAAGACAGACTATCCAACATCAGAGACAGAAAATGAGTTCATTACTGTAATTAGGCCTCCATGTCTCTCCCTATCTCCATCCAGTCCCCTTGTACACCAGGCCCTGTGCCTAAAACAGGCCTAATAGCAGTACATTACTCCAGTTAGCAGAGGGCTGCTGGAAAAGCAGACCTCCCACCCTCCATCTGTTGCCTCTCCTGTGCAGACGGCAACAAAAGAAAGGACAGAAAACAGCCTTCAGGTCACACTCCAGCAGGAAATCTGCTGACCAAGTAGCGCTCTCCATTGGTCGTGGGAACTGTGGGCTAGATGCAGAGTGAGACGTGTTATAACTGCTGGCATCAATCATTTTGGTGGGGGAAAGTAGCTAATAGAGGAAAGGCAAAGGAAACACAGACCACCATGTTCCCTGACTTATCCTGTCCTGTCTCTGACATGAAATAAGGGCCTATTTGCCCTATTTGACCCCATTTAGCTACAGAAATGCAGACATGCTGGACTGTGTGTACATAAATAGTCTGGTCTGCTGTTTGTTAGTCTTATGTAAACAAGAGTTTAAGAAAATTCACTCAGAATGCTCTGTTTTTGAACTGAGCAATTAATAGAAGCATAATGCTTTTTATCCCAGATAACTTAAGGTATTTGTTAAGGTATCTTTTTCACAGCAGCGAAAGGTCAGACATGCTGTTTTGTTGCCTTGCTATCAGATTGCATTATGTCAGTGTCTTTGTTCTTCCTGTTCGCAGCCAGAAGTAAAGAAACGTCTCTGTTAGAGTGTCAACTCTGATCCCGCTTCATGCACCGGTGCCACATTTTGCTGTTACCTGCCCTAATTGTGAGTGTGAAGAGGCAGCGTTTGGTCAACATGTGACATTTAGAGTTTGGCTGGAGTCGCTTCTGCTCCTTGTCACAACTTCAAGGAAAAATATTACTTTGATAAACGTCTTTGAAAATAAAAATCTTGTGTTTTTTGCCTTAACTCTTTAATACTTTAATGTATCAATGCGACAAAGCAAAGCATAATTGTGAACTTCAAATGAAATATGTAATTTTCTTATATTTTTTTTACATATTAAAATCATGCCTCTTTATTGTCATACTTATAAATAAAGCCCAGTGCAACCAATTTCCATGAGAATTCACTTAATTAGTAAATTGAGTCACCTGTATGTAAAATAGCTATTTAAACACCAAGTTCTTGGAAATTTGTGGAGAACATTATTGGATTAACGGCATCATGAAGATCAAGGATTACACAGCATACAAGGAGAAAATTGTTAATTATAAAACAATATCCCAAACTTTAAATATCTTACAGAGCACTTTTAACCAGTTTTTCAAAATTGGTACAGAGGATGGCACAACTAACTAAATAAATAAACTAAATTCTTGGAGGTGCTGCAGCAATGGACCTTACCAAGCTCCGCCCACAACTGACCCACGTGACCGCAAAGTCTCACAAGCAAAGCCTCGTGGCACGTTGTTTCTACATAAACATGACTCGATTAATGCATCATTTCTACCAGATTTTCACAATATATCAGCTACTACAATGGACAGAGGAACTAACAAGTTCATGTCATCATCTGGGAGGAGGTCACTGGTTTCTCAGTCACAAGCTGGTTGCAAACCTGAGGCCAGCAGGTGTCAGTCAGTTATGGTAGATCTGAAATTTGGTTTGATGACGTCAATATGAGAAGCTACAGACTGATAGGAGGAACCAAAGAGCTCTGTAAAGGTAAAGGCAAATCTTCTGAAGATGGGACATAATTAATTTAATTTCACATAATTACCACGGTAGAAGCCATTTGTTTGTTAAAATTTTATGAAATATATTTGTTCTATTTGATGTTTGTTGTGAATGACGTAAACTCACAAACGAACGAGGTAATTAGTCCAACGTTTAGAAACTACAGCGGCTGTAATGCGCCACAGCAAAGGTAAACAAAGGTAAAATAACCTGAACAGGTGATCAACTCAAAACCACTGCTACCTTTTTACTCTCTCTCTCTCTTTGTAGTTTAAGCACACCTGTTACCGTGGCAACCGCCTGCTCTCCGCAAGACGAGCAAAGATTACGTTAAAAACATAACATTCAGTCCGTTACGGTATCAAGTTTCCAGGCTTGATATTTATTTCTCGATTATTAATCAGCACTTCCCTGAACACAGTGATGGTTGATTGACTAGCTGTACTTGGTGCTAGTGGCTAACACGAGTAACAGTTTAGTCCAAAGCCTTTTCTGCTAAAATAAAATCTTTAGTGTATGTCAGATACAGACATATTGCATATTGATCTGTTTAGCTAACGTAAGACTGTGTAGCAGACAGGCTTCAAGGTGTAGAAGTTGTATCAGTTCTGCCATTATGCTGTACTTAGCTAACGGGAAGCTAAGTGTGTTTGTGAGACGGCCACGCACGTGACCACGTAGAATGGGCATCAGCCAATAAAAAGCGGCCCCTCTGGTAAGGTGCATTGTCAGCTTAGCAGACTTTAACTATCCACATGAAAACTATCAGCTATGTACGGTACTCTGAATTATTCACTTATGAAATAGTGGGAGGAAAAAATATATTTTTTGGAAGAAGGCCATAAGAAATCCTGTTTCCAGTTTCCATATTCCCATTTAGGGTAAACTAAAACATGCAGAATGAGATTTTCTAGTAATAATGATAGACCAAAGGTGAACATTTTGGGGTGATGCAAAGTGTGCAGGAATAAAATTTAAACTTAGTTAGGTTTTAATTGTGACAAAATGGGGGAAAAATATAAAGGGTAGGAATACTTTTGCAAAGCATTCTGGATAACCTACATTTTTGGATCATAACTCACTGTTTTCTTGTTATTTCTTCCATTATATATTAATTCTAACCAAGAGTTTAAGCTATAATTTTAAATATAACATCAAACTGATGGGAGTAGATTCAGATACTTAAATATTTCCCGTTTCACTATTTAAAGGAAACAAAAACAAACACTTTAAAGTCATGTTTGCCTATTTGACCCTTTCAAATCCAGATCTGATCTGTGTTGATATTCCACTTTTCTAATGTTCATTATGTTGCAGTCGGTCACATGTTGCATTATTCATTATTTGGCACATCGCTGCATTATGCATTCACATTGCACAAGCTTGTAAGGCGCTGTCCTCTCGAACCCATAAATGAGACGCAGCATTAAGTCGCCTTTTATTGCTGGTTATTGAAACCGAGTTCATAAACAGCCTCCTGATGAAGGAGAAGAAAGGCTTTTAATGATTTAGCACTGAGTCTACATGAGGAATTACTATATTTCCCTTTCATATTTGGGTCATGCATGCATGCATTAACCTGTATTTCATCCATGCAGGCAGCTGTGAGTGCTTTACTTTATAATTAAAATGTTTCCTCCAGTGTGTATGCTTTCTGGTTTTGGCTTGCAACTAATCTCATTGTGAACCATTTTCCCTTTCTCAAAATAGGCTATGCTCCTTTTTGATGGCAAACATTGTAGGCAAATGTAAACAATTACGTGAGATCTGCAGCTTTCACACTAAAAGACCTTTTGGATAAAAGATGAGGTGAAGACTAGGGCATGAAGTGACACTCATCTGCTTTGTTTACAGCTGAACTTTAGGAAGAGAGAAGCTTCAGCTTAGCTTATTATCTTTACTGATCACTTGGAACCATGTTTTCTGTGATGCGGAAGGATGACTGGATAACTCAGAGCAGTTTTCACATTAATGCGGTGCACACCATGAGCTCCAAAGAACAAGGAATAAAGCATTTAGGTCAGAGCTGAAGACTCATTAGCCAGATCTGCTGCAGCATGATCTTTAATGCAAACACAAGCGTTTGAAGAGAGGAACCCAAAGACGAATCTCACTGATATAATCCTAATAGACCCAAAGTAAAACATGTGCAGTAGTGGAACATGTGGAAAGTTGATTAATCTATCCAGTAGCCAGTTATTCTTTTCCTCCAGTATATCTATAATATTATTCTGCTCCCACATGGGGTTAGCAAGGTCATAAAAGCTTCTGTAACATTGCTTTAACTACTGTTTTTATATCCAACTCATCACATACAGCTACAGATTTTGATAAACTCACATCTTGCCCCTGGAAACTGTTTTTATTTGCTGGAATGCTAAGCTAATGTTAGCATCTTTATCCTCTTATGTTGAATAATTTAATAATTCAACATGTTTTGGTACGGTTCCTTTTAACAATATGTGGACAAAATGTTAAGAAAAGTTCTCTTGCTTTATATAAAAGTCCTTTTGAAGTTCTTGGTAAATGTTTCTATGTGTACTCTCTTTTATGTGCTTGACTAATCTTAGCATAATTTTTGTGTTTTGACAGGACATTGGCTCAAAGCATATTTCAATATGCTTCTCATTACTAACTTGTGGATAAAACTCACAGATAAAAGTTCTGCTTCATAAATTTTGCTCTTTGATGCTTTAGACTGACTTACATTCTGTCCATCTAAAATAAACTACAAAGTTTTTCATGTTCTACATTATCTTAGCGCTTTACTTTGACTAGTATTTCAGCTGCTCTCAGCATAGTTGTCTCCCACATGGACAGGTGTTTGGGAAGACATATGTGAACAGTGAATCAAACAGATCACAGCATACAGACAGGCAGGAATCATTGGTGTTTTAACCTTCTTGTAAATTTGAGACGCTGTAAATTCTTCTTCTTTCTACTTTAAGCTATTTATCGTTGTGTATCTTTAACTATTCAGTTTTGCAAGTTATCTACACAAAAATAAATGGGTCCATATGAATCTGGCTGAGTTTGTGCGTGCGTCACACGTAGATTTACAAACAATAGACTAGCAACAAAAATTTTTTAGTTAAATTTAACTCCCAATAACTTGTTACTGAACGTTTAAAAGTATGCTAACTGGGCAATTGGTTGTAATACATGTGATATAATATGGTGTTTTTGCCACAATTCTACCTACAATATCTATTTCTCACAGACTGAATGAGATATTTGCATTTTGTTCATACAGCTTTGTAAAAAATGAAGAGACCACTGCATTGAACCCCATTGAAAATCTCCTGATTATTCCACCTAATATTGATTTCTGAGTTAAAATATTAGTATTGTTGTTTCTAAATGAATATGAATTTGTTTTCTTTACATTATTTGAGGTCTGAATTTGCTTCATCTTTTTTGTTATTTTGACCATTTCTCATTTTCTGCAAATAAACACAAAATGTTTGCGTGGAATTTCAGAGACATGTTGTCAGTATTTCATAGAATTAAAGAACAATGTTCATTTTACTCAAACATATATCTATAAAAAGTTAAATCAGAGAAACTGATCATTTTAAGTGGTCTCTTATTTTTTCCAGAGCTGTATTGCATTGGATATGGTCATTATATATTTATATAAGTTATAGAAGGAGAACCAAATATTTGACGTGTATCTGGAAATCCCCAAGAAGAAATAAAGGCTGTTTTTCAAGGACAAGAAAACCAATGTTTACTTCCCTTTTTTTCGCCCTCAGATGTTCTGATTAATAAGTAAAACTGCTGATATTAGGCTTTTGTCTGCCTGTGTCCTCAGTTTCCCAGCATATCTGACCACACAGTGTTGAGCAAATATTGTCTTCTGATGTAACGGCTGCTGAGTGGAGTGTGACAAAACGTGATCAGTTACTGCTTTCCTTTACAATCTGCCCCAGATAGTTTGCATTTTAATACCCACAGCAATCATCTTGTGAAACAAAAAATTATAACCAAACCATTTCTTTATAATCTTTTGGGTTTGTGATGGTGCGAGTGGTAGGATCAGATATTGGCATGCAAACATTTGAGTGAACATCTGCCTCTTGTTACTGTGATTTGCTTATCTACCATCTGCTCAGTACTGGCTGCAGACAGCAACAACAATGTATATCTATCTAGTTGTAAACCTATAATGGCACCCTCTCCTCCCATCACACTAATTAGCAGTATTTTGTCATGCAGACTACATAGCTCATAAACTAATACAGCCTCAATTTTACCCCATTATAAAGGTTTGCTACGATTTAGATCAGCTGCAAAGTCATTTATGCAGCTCAGCTGAATGTACCTTAATTATGACGGGGAAGAAATGCTTTTGTGTTTAAAATGAACAATTTTCACTTGCTGTGTGCTCAGTTTTCTCTTTTGTTTATGTCTTTTCTGCAGATCCGACTCCTCCAACTGCCTTTCTGTATTGGTGGTATCCTGTAAGAAGAGACTCTGCTGTTCTTGAGTGTCCTTGTCGTCCTGAAGTGTCGATAGTGATGCCACCCGTCCTGTGTGAGTTATGATGACGGCTCTCTCTTTGACTGAGGAAAGGAGATCCCCCTCCAGCCACATGACATGATGAAGACACTTCCTGAAAGTTTGCTCTTCAAAGAATCTGCGAGCAGGATATGAGTATTTTGAGCCCTGGAACAGATAACAAACCAACCCTTGTGGGATTTGTGGGAGACCCTGAAGAATACTCCAAAGCCATGCAGTCAGAGGAGTTATTCAGCAGGAAACTCAAGGCCTTGAATGGCAGCATGGGACCACCAGCCTCCAGTATGCAGGTGAAACCCGACGGTGCAGGGAAAACAAACGGTACTCCTGCCATGCCCAAAATGGGCGTCAGGGCTAGGGTGACAGAATGGCCGCCACGGAAAGATGGCTGGGATGTACGGCCTTCACCCAATTACCAGAGTGTCATTCCGGTTTTCCAGAACGGACAGCAGGATCTTGCTGTGGATTTACTGGAGCAAGGCGAGGCAGTGTGTGTGGAAGTGGACTACACTGACAAATACACACTCAGCGACCTTCTCTGCCACTCTCCCTTAAAGGGTCTCCACCCGATCCGTCAGCGGAGCAACAGTGATGTGACCATTAGTGACATTGACTCTGAGGATATAATGGACCAGAACGCTGTCAATCCCAACACCGGAGCCTCCCTGCACCGTGAATACGGAAGCACGTCCTCCATTGACCGCCAGGGCCTCGGTGGGGACGGCTTCTTCACCATGCTCAGAGGCTACAGAGTTGACAACCTGGATCATCGGAGCATACCGCCTCTGGGATTCCCAGAGTTGTTACGCTGTGATGCCTCTTTGTCCCCAAGCTTACAGACAGCCGCACAGATTGCCCGGGGAGAGATAGTCCACATTCCAGGCTATGATTACATAGACAGTTCTCTCCTCTACAGCCGGGAACGGGAAAAGTCCTTTATGAGGCGTCTTAAATCAGAATCAACAGAAACTTCTCTGTTCAGGAGACTGAGGACCATTAAAAGTGAAAGTGATGCCTTGAGACTCTCTTTAGAGGACGACCGGCGACCCCTGAGCTTTCAGAAATGCTTCGCCCACTACGACGTCCAAAGTGTGCTTTTCAACATCAGTGAAGCCGTGGCAAGCCGGGCAAATCTGAGCCAGAGAAAAAACACCACCACTGGAGCTTCGGCCGCCTCAGCTGGTGTTGGGGCTGCGGCAGGTGGAGTGCTGGGAGGCGGCACTGTCGCTGTGCCTGGAGACGTTGGAGCAGCAGGTTGCAGCAGTGGAAATCAACTCATGTTCGAATCTCCGCTTGGGAGCAGAGAGGATCTGAATCCCAAGGAGAACTTGGACGTGGATGAGGGAGACGGAAAGAGCAACAACTTGGTGCTGAGCTGTCCACACTTTCGTAACGAGATCGGCGGTGAGGGGGAGAGGAAGATCTCCCTCTCCAGAGCCAACAGTGCCAATTACAGTGGCATGTCGGAGAGTTGCTCGTTTGAGTCCTCTCTGAGTTCCCACTGTACCAATGCTGGCGTCTCTGTACTGGAGGTGCCAAGAGAAAACCAGCCAATCCACAGGGAGAAGGTGAAACGCTACATTATTGAGCACATTGATCTTGGAGCATACTACTACCACAAGTTCTTCTATGGAAGAGGTAAGAGTTACTACTGAAAATGTTGACAAGGGTGATTTACACTGATTTTGTGATAACTATTCAATGACTAAAGGGTCCAGGATGGTCGGGACAAGGTCGAACTGACAGCGTGCGGTCATATGTTTTTCTGATTTTTGTTTTCTCACAAACCTTTCATGGTCCACAAGACACACCGAGTCAAGCTCCCCTGGCAGTATATGTCATTGTGTTTTGCCGTGTGTGGTTTACAACTGTACAGTAAACACAGTGATCATGGCAGAGGAACAACTATTACGAGGAAATAATTGATGGACCGGAAAATCTCATTTTATTTTTCTCGTTACTGAGAAAAAAAGCATTGGTGAGCCATTCTCCTGCTGCATCAGACTAGAACTGAGCAGGGGGAGTTTAATATTTCAGTACGTACTTCCTCATGGCTTCAAAATCTGATCTCTTACTGAAAAACTGCTGTTCTACCTACCTGTCCTACCTAACGATCCTTCCTACTTTGCATAGATAGCCAGAGCAGCGACTCCTACTTTTCATAGATAGCCAGAGCAGCGACTCATGGAAGTTGTGTACAGCTGTTACCTGCATACATAAACACACCCATGAAATTCAAACTAACCACACAATAACTGGAAAGGAGGCTAAAGGTTTGCCACAGGGGTTGTGACATGAAGGGGCGGACGACATGAGGCTGAGAACAAGATGACACAATTTTTGTCACGCATCTTCAACAATGAGAACTGATTCCGGCAGTTCAGCCCATTCAGAGTCCTTTAGGCCATTTGCCCTTCCTTGAATCATATAAGTTCAGCTACATCTGCATACATTCATAAGGCCAGATATCTTCCTGTAGGTCTAGATGGAATAACATCCAGAACAATAGCCGGCTTGTGTTGGGGTCGACCATGTGCCTTTACAGAGAAACATTCAAATCTTCCTTGAGATTTCAGCCCACTCCCTACAAAGAAACTCTGATCAGTCATGTGAGAAGACTGAGGTGAATTAGGGTGTGTTGCAGCTGTTTCCCATAGGGACCAGTGGAGAGTGGGGACTCTCATATGAAGCTGCAGGGTCAGCAGAACTATGCTAAGGTCTTGGTACTCCTCATTAAAACACCTATTCAGCTGACACTGGAAATGCCATGTGACCTACACCCATCACTGCAACATATCTGTTTTTCTCACCGCTTGTTCTTGCTGCCCAGAGCTGATTGAATTACCATTCTTAAGCCCATCAGAAAACAGCTGCTTCACCTTTTACACTCGTTTGTCTGAGCTTCTTCATAAAGATGCTCTGTGTGGCGTGACTGGAGCTACCTTTGATCCCACGTATCCACAGGGAGATGTTGTTTCGCTTGTTGCTTGTCCAATAACAGGTGGAGCTTTAGCTGCTTAAATACCAACAGAGTTCTCTGCTTTACTGTCTGTTTTACAGTCGCTTGCAAAAACATTCCTAGCCCCTGAACGTTTCCACACTTTGTCATGTTACAGCTGTAAACTACATTGTATTTTATTAGGATTTATGTGATAAACCAACACTCTACAAATCTCACCCCTATGGAGCATTTGCAAGAAGAAAGCCATAGGAAGACCCTTTACACTTTACAGCAACCCATGTTGGGAACACGGCAAACATAAAGTTCGTTCGTCATATTAGATCGGGGTGGGCAATTAATTTTTTTACAGGGCCACATGAAAAATCTGAAATGTGTTGGAGGGCCACACCAGCAATGACACAAATTTAATCTTGGCATTATATGTTTTCTCATATCTCTATTTATAATACAGTTTTTAAAGCAGATTCTTTTGAATACGAATATTCAGCAAATATTTATAAAAATGAGCAAATTGTGGTTTAGGTTGAAGTGAGAATTAAGACTTATTCTGTCATAATGGATGTGCAAACTGTTCCAAATCACTACTTTGGATTACCTTGTGTTTGTGTATCACATAAAATCAATCTAAGATAAATGAAAGTTTGTGACAAAAAGTGAATAAAAGGTTATGAATACTTTTGGAAAGCACTGTAAATATTATAATGAAGCTTTTTCAGAAGATGCCTATTGCGTAGTATGTGAATTTAGCCTTCGCCCTTCCTTTGTGAGGTGTTTTATTGGATGGACAAGCTTGTCATCACCTGCACTTCACAGCAAATGCACTCTCCCATAAAGTTGACCGTGTGTCAGTGTTACATGGCAGACTTTTATCAACCTGGACTGAACATTGACCTTACTGAGTGACTACAGCTTATCTTACCCTGGCGAACTGTGATGTTTCACCCCAGGATTTCCTAATGGGCAGTATATGTTATCAGACCAACAGGTTAACCTTTGCTGGATGCAAAAGCCAGGGTCACGTTGCATGTGGTTTGTCAGGGTTTTCAGTAAAGCAAGTGTAAGCCTAACATAAAAACAGGATTAGAAGTACGTTTTTATTTAAGGGATCTGTGCACCTTTTGGGTCAGCAGGACAGGAGATGAAGCCAAAATAAATCCCTATTGACATGATTGTCAAATAATCCATTTTGTAAATGGTGTGGAGCATGCGACGAGCACCAGGGATATGTTAAAGAAATTGATTGAAAAATTGATGTTGGGCTCTCATTCACCCTGCAGTTGCTATTGGATGTCTAGTTGCCTTCTAAACGTTGACCTTATGCCTCTTGTAGTATTTCCCCTTGGCCCTCTGTCACTCACATGCCACGGATTCACCAGACAACCTGGTTTCATGCAATAAATGTATAATTCATGTAGCTTCTTTTCATGTTGGCGGCACACAGACAACACACACTCCATGGCATGAATTCAAAACCTTCGTGGCTGAACTCCCCGTGCAAATGTCAGCGCTACAGGCCTCTGCTGACGTCTTTGTTTGTGGTCTGTTGAATCCAGGTCTATCTCCTCAGCTTTAGGCCGGATTAGAGAGTGTTTGCTCAAGACCCTGCAAAATGCTCACAAAGCTCCACTCCTGTCCACAGTCTACACACACAAACATACGCACAGAGGTACAGACGTGTTGGTTCACCTGGTAGAAATGTCTAAAGTAGACTCTTATACATTCTTCATCTGAATATGAATCTGTCAAGGAGAGCGTAAAAAACAAGTTTGATTTAATGGATTTATTTCATTTACGAACATTGATACCATCTCCATATAAAAAAGTAGAGCAAATTGACAAGCACAAATAATAAAACCCAATTTGGTAAATAAAACCCAACTTGGTAAATGTTTTGTCCTCAGACTTTTTTTGTACACTTTACAAAAAACTAAAATAAAAACCAAACTGTATTTACCATTTTATTAGCAATAAGTGTGGAAAGTCCAGTACAAAAGTGCAAGATAAAGTATGCACACTCTAAATTACTCATGATTGTTTTTTCATAATAATCAATTTAAGACTAAATGTTTAAAGTTCTGCTTTTCAACAACCAAGTTAGCATTAATGTTTTCACTGTAAACCTGTTTGAGCAAGAATAAAAATGAACTTGGTGAAGCTTTTATTTGATTTGCAGTCTGGACATAAGATTATTACAATGTTTCTTTGCTGATTGACATCTTGCACTGTGGGAGGTTGGTATAATTGTGCTTGTACAAATAAAGATGCACTGCATCAGATTCAGGACAATCAGATTCACTCATTTCTGTGTGAACTGTCTGTGTCTTTGGGAGATTTTCTGGGAAATTTCCGTCTGTATTTTGGGATGGATTTCCACGGATCAGTGGGTCACCTAATCTATTATTCAGAGATTGTGCACCAAATATGTTAGATTTGCTTCCAGTCTGGCTCCTCGCTGTTCACATAACCTGTCATTGAACTAATGACTGTCCCTCCCATAATCGTCTGACTCTGTACTTAATTCAGAATTTATCCAAATCTCCTTTTATCAACAACTCATTCAAATTGCTTGGCGAGTTCATCCAATAATCCCGTCCATCAGCTATACCTGCTTAATCTTGTCTGGGGTCGTGGGAGGGTGGAGCCTGCTGTACGAGGTTTTAACTGAGACTGAGAGACATTTGGACATTGCCACCTGTGTATTACAACACCGAAATAATTACACACAGAACCGTATGTGACCAGTCCAAACTTTCACTCTGCATTTTAATTCAATTTGATTCAAATTTAAAAATACTTTATTGATCCCAAAGGGAAATTATAACTCATATTGGTTCAAAATTCTTCAAAGAGTTATTGTAGATGGTGATGTCTGTGGGCAAGAAAGATCTCCTGTAGTGGTCTGTGTTATAGCGAATTTGAAGAAGCCTCTGACTGAAGACACTGCTTTTCTAAGACAGTCTTATAAAACAATTTCTGGAGCTTTGAGCCTCACTGTTCCATCTGTCTACCAAAAATTGGAGAGGAAGGCCATCTAGCTAAAAATACAAGAATATAATAATTAATCAGAGAAAGAGAAAAAAAGTAAATGGTAGTTGTGGAGGAGCTACAGGTAACTCTACAAATCTTGCATGTATAAAAAAGAGGCATAATTGGTGAAATGTTGATAGAAAGACAACAGGATGTGTCTTCTGCAGTATAGACAGCAAACACATAGAAGAAGGTTTTCTGGTCAGATGAGACAAAAACTTTTTGTGGAGCTGGAAAATGATTAACTTGAATACAGCATGGTCACTTTGAAAATAGAGGTAGTGGCATGATGTGGGATGTAGTGGAATCAGGAAAATCGATCAGTTTTTGGAAGATGGATTGAGCATCTAATAGCAAAGGGTCCCTAAAAATGCAGCCAGAGATGCAATGGGATCGTTTAGATCAAACCATAATCATGTGTTACAATGACCTAGACCCAAGTCCATTTGTGAATCTGTGGTAAGACTTGAACATTCGCAGATGCTCTCCACCCAATCTGACTGAACTAATTTGCAAAATTAAGAAAGGGTGAACATTTCAGTCTCTAGATGTGGAAAGCTGGTGTAAACATGCCCCAAATTTCTTGCAGCAAAGCTATAATTTTAGTGAAAGACAGCTCTACAAACTTCCACGAATCATTCCTGATTAAATAAATATAGAGACTGCACACTAAGCTCTGTTTGACTCTCTGTTTGCTGATCTGTGAAACAGGTTCTACACACTGTTGTCACTGTTTCAAATGGTTTTTAAAGGATTCAGATGGGTTCAAAATGGCCTCACCCCTCATAAAGGTCATTCTGGCTTCATCCCAAAATCACATATGCTAGCTGAATTGATCGTTAAAATTGCCCTTAGGTGTGAGTATATGATTGCATAGTTGCTGACCTCTGTCTACCCTGCATTTCACCCCTTGATCACTGGAGATAGGCACCAGTCCACAGACGGAATTAAGCAGGCGTAGAAAATGGATGGATGATGCGTTCCTGGTGTGAAACCATTAATCTGATTTGTAAGCAAGGCCATTCTATCTAATGAGGCATGGGCTACTAAACAATTTTCATAGTATCGTATAATTCTACAGTATTTGCTTAAAAATAAAAAAAAATAAAAATTATGTTTATTTTCTAGTTGTTTTTATTCAAAACAGAACTGCTGCTGAAATATTGATTATTACAGCCATAATCATGTGATTTTCATCATTATCATTTATTTTGCATTCAAACTCTTTAAGCAAAACATACAATTACCAAGTAAAGAGGCAAATTTGAAGTTCTTATTGTGATAAAAATGTAACCTTTTTAAATTAACTCAAGTATAAAAAGCTGAGTTGGTTAGTTGGGCTATCTGCTGTGGTTGAGTCTACAGTCAGCTGTTTGCCACATTTCACTCAGAATGAGTGGCGCTCCTTTAATTCATTAGTCGTAGTGTGAGATGGTATAAGTTTTCATTTTTGAAAGCTTTTTCAGACCTTGTTATATCTTGACATCTGTAACCGACCCTTGTCTAATCATGAAAAACTTATTTTCTTATTTTTTAAAGCAGTTGACTTGGCCCCTAACATCTGAATATTGTTCTTATATCTTGTCTGTAGAGCACCAGAATTATTTCGGGGTGGATGAGAATCTGGGACCCGTGGCGGTGAGCGTCCGCAGGGAGAGGCTGGACGATGGGAAGGAGAAAGAAGGCATGCAGTACAACTACCGGATCACCTTCAGAACCAGTCAGGTAAAAATCAGCATGTAATTAACAAGTAGATGCAGGGCTGAAATAATGTATTTGCAAGAGTTAGAGAAGGTAGGCATAACAAAAGATGGATGTCTTAAATGATCAGTTTCTAAGTACTTGAGTAGCTTCTTTACCAATTACATTTTTACTCTTATTTTATTTATTTCCTTACTTAAACAGCTACTTTTTATTTTTTACTACAGTAAAACTATGTTGAAGTAATGCAACTCTTACTTAACCCTTCCAGACCGAACATAGCAGCGACGATCCAGTCAAATTTGCAGTACTGTAATTCCTTGACACTTTGCGCTATCTGAAAAATTCCAACGGCTTCCGAAAGGGGAGACATTGCTCCTTCCAGCCAATATCAGGTTATTACGGTAATTTCACAGCAGCAGGGACTGGAATGAGTCTCTTTTAATAGACAGTAAATTTCAAAAATAACTCGCTAGACATTGAAAGTTCCAGTTGTTATGAACAAAGGGGCAAATATATTTACGCACAGGACTTTTAAAGAACTGCGTACAATTAAAATAAGCAAAAATATCCAGGCGGAGATTTGAAACTTAGGTCTAAAAGGGTTAAGTGAAATTTCTGGGTTGTCTACCCATCTCTGGTTAAAGCAGAAAAGGTTCCATTTAATTTTCAGACATTGAGAAAAATGGCATTTTATACAGTGTATGCCTGATGTGTTATGTAAAAAAGCTCATAAATCTCAGGATTTGGTAGAAGTCTGCACATCAAACTCTGGTTTCACTGATGATAGTTGCTTGTTAGAAAGTTCAAATTTAGTGGAATCAGATGATACATGCTACAAAATTCATTTTTTACTTGCAACAACATGTGTATTTTATAAGTCATTGCATTCGGCATGTTAAGGTCAGCCAGCTTAGGGCTCAGTCATGCAGTGAGAGTAGATCTGCTCCGAGCTCCCCGATGTTTCCAGCCGTCCTGGTCGGTCATGCAGGCACCAGAGCTGTCAATCGGGTTTGGTGGTGATCATATTCGCTTTCTTGCTGTCTTTAACACACACCCAAGCTTGCACACACATGCTCCCACGACTTGATTAATCCAAAAACTGAGATGCACAGCCTGGTGCAGCGAAAGCTTTCCTTGATTGATGCTGGTTGGCCTCACTCACTGAATTATTCAGGTGCAACAGATGTGTCAGGCAGGGAAATGTCACCGATATCCTGCACCGTTCTGGATTTGAAGCCAGACGGTCATGAAGCAATGTATCTGGGTCATGGTGGCCATGCAGGCTGCATCCAGACAATGTTTTAGCTTCCTAACCACTGGAGCGTCTGTTTGAGTTAATTCCTCTCATTTAGCCCCAATGCCCTCTCTGACTGCCTGCACCGCTGCCTCTCTCACTTTCCCTGCCGCACTAAGTCTGTTAAGTAATCTGCTTTTCAGAAAGCCTCTCCGTCAGATGGCCATTGACTCCTGACACTAATGTCCATAGTCAGTGTGGACAGAAATGGGATTTATGGGTGTAAATATGTCTTTGATGTTCCAAACAACAGCATTGGCTTACAGACTGTGTGTGTTTTTTCTGACTGGCACATTAATGGGGTTAATAGTGGAAGATCAGTCAACGTGTATTGCCTGGTTAGTCTCTGTTAATTATTTAAAATTTGAGTCCTTAATGTAATTCGGAGGCGTCACAACGGAGCAACCAACCAGAATAACAGGGCAGCACATGTAACAGAAGAGCCAGAAGTTACATACTGAATTTCACCGAATAAATCTTGTTTGTTTATCTTTTCCTCCAGTTGACGACTCTCCGTGGAGCAATCCTGGAGGATGCCATTCCATCCACGGCAAGGCATGGAACGGCCCGCGGCCTGCCACTTAAGGAAGTCCTGGAATACGTCATCCCTGAGCTGAACATCCAGTGTCTGAGGCTGGCTCTTAACTCTCCCAGAGTCCCAGAGCAGCTCCTCAAACTGGATGAGCAAGGGGTGAGTAAAGTCATGTCATGTTTCAGACAGGGGTCAGAATCAGAGATGGGTAAAGTACCCAAACATTTGCTCAAGTAAAAGTAGAAATAACATTAGAAAAACAAACAGGAAGTCTTACTTTAGCTTAAACTGTAGGAGTGTCGGTAGCTACTTTTCCATTGCAAATGAGCGCAAAACTTTGCCAATATCCCTCTAAAGTTGAAAAAACTGTTTCACACTCATGGTGTTTTGATTAAATAAGAAATGCAATTAAAATTACATGTAACCACGTGATAAGTCATTAAGAAAACATGATCCTTCAACTACTTCTTGTCGTCTTCTTTCTTCATGGTTTGGCAACATCCAGTTGTTGATCATGTGACTTGTGTGATACGACCAAAGTGTTTCTACTTCAGTTTTGTTAAACAAACCAATTTTTATTCAGCCAATAAACTACCTCATCCTAGTGCAAAAACTTTTTTATTAAAAAACTAGAACTTTTTTTTGGAATTACAATTTGGCAGAACTTACTTATGCTTACTTATGTTTACTTATCAAGAAAAAAATAAAAGCATCTGTATTTCTAGTTTCCAATTGGCAGGTCACTGGTCAATTGGACCTGCCAATTGCCGTGGCAGTTAGGGGGGTTAGGGGTTAGGGGAGTTACCCTGACCAAACTGGAAACTGTCTTCTTCTGATCATGGTGCATCTCTAATGTGCATAAACATGGCCAGATATTACCCCTAATCCAGACATTTCGGTTATTTTAAATATGGAGAAACCGCGTCAGAGAAATGCAGTGTTTTCTTAATATCATTATTTTAAGGCAGATCTTCCTTTGCATGCAGTTTGAGAATAAAATTTAAAGGATTTGTGACTTGCCTGCCCAGTTTTGGCTAAAATAAAACCATTCTCTTCTATTTGTAGGGCTGCAATTAATGACTATTTTAGCAATCAATTATTCTATCAATTTATTCTGATGATTAATTGATTAATCAGACAAAAATAACACATTCTACAGATATGACAATATTAGAAATCCTGAAAAAGATGCAAGTAAAAAAATAATTCAACTTCTTTTTAAAATAAAAAAATAAACCCTTTAACTCCTGAAATGCAATGACAGCATTTGTTTAGTAAATTTGAATCAAGTCAAGCTAAAACTATTCCACTTGAATAGTTTTGGTAAAACATATTTACAGAAAAAGGCGGGTTTTTTAACTTAAATACCAAAGGTATAGAACAGTTTTAGCTTAATTCCGACTCTGAATATGTTTTTATTTTCACCTAATGGCCTTTTTTTGAGTCGCTTTACTCCAGTTATTGATTAATCGACTATTATTTCAATAATGGATTAATCACGATCAATCCGATTAATTGTTTGGCATATCTGCTTCCATGTTACGCATTTAAATAGGCTTAGAAGTACAAATAGTAGAACTCTTTTTCTCATTATGGGCTCCATGATATTAATAATGCAGATCAAAAAATGAATTGAAATCCAACAATCTCTGCAACTATCAATAGGATGTATTTGGTGCCCCTGTTGTGATCAACTGTAGCTGCAAGACTAGTGAAAATGTCTCACTTTTATTAGCTTACTTTCAATAAAAAGAGGTTAATGTGGTGTTTTTTATTTTACAAGATGGAGGGTGTTATCTGGAAGTCTTTCTCCTTGAACTCCTAATAATGCTGAAGGTTCTCTTCAGTCACAGGTGTCAGACGGATTCATTGTCTGATCTCAAGGCCTTTAATTTCTCATCTAATGAAACTACAAGACGGCAGTGGGAGTGGGAGCATTAGCCGTGTTTTACTATCAGGAAATCTGCTGCTTATTAGTCTAATTGCATTCATTAGTGCTTGCCCATCATTCTAACTGACAAGGGAAAGGCTCTCATCATGAAAAGCTCTACCAAGCCCACCTTTGTTTCTTCAGATTTTTTTTTTACACATTTATTCAAGAGCAGTGGAGAGTCCTTTCTAAAGAAATGAATAACAGTCAAATTTACAGATTTTGCATATGATTATCCTGTTAAATGTCATTGGAAATGAGCAGCTTTTTCCTTGAAATCTGCAGACACATCATAGAGAAACTGACAAATCCATTAGGAAAGGGCAAAAGGTGATGAGATATTATAAGGAAATATATTCAAAGGAGGAGAGTGCAAGTTAATTAGGGTTTAAAGCTCTTCCAGATGACCTTGATCTTTCACACACTTCAACCCAAAAAGTCCAGTGAAGCTACACTTTATATTTAGACAGTAATATTTTTTTGTGATTCAAATGTATAATCTTGCCTAGAGTCCCTCTAACTATGTCGACCCCTCTGCAACTTTAATCTATTCATGAGAAAAAAGTCAGCGTTGCACCAAGAGAATAAAATATTTTACTCCCCCATGTCTGGAAACTTGAATTTATCTTTTTTCTGTGCATATTTATTTTGCATAAGTGATACTAGGCTATGTTTTGTTGGTGCGAACAGCTGTATGTTTAATATTTTTTCTTTCTGAGTGAGTAAGAGAGCTGTTCTCAGTATCTTCATGATCAAGAAGAATCCTCTCCTCCAAATCTTAGCTTTTAATCTCTGCTGTAATTTTTCCAAGATTTAAGAAGAAACTGATTCATATTTCTTCCTATATGCTCCAATGACTGAACTGATTATGCAGTGATGGCCTAGAAAAAGCATAAATCTGTTTAATCTGAGATGAGATTTTCATTAACAGAGATCACAAATTGCATTTAATTCTAAAGTATTTAAAAAAAATAACTTCTAGAAAATAGACATGACTTGTTAAAGGTGAACAAATTATAAGATTAATTTAATCTGCAACAAATACAACTAATTTTATTCCAGATTTCTAAACTTTTTTCCTCCTTGTCTGTTTTGTTTTTGTTTATTTTTAATTGTATTTGTAAATCACATTGTTTTATAAATCAATAATGAGTTGAAATGAACATATTTTAGTGTTTTATGATAAATAAATAAGATAAAAGTTAAAATTTCCAATCCAAATATTTAGCATTTGTACTTTTCCAAAATATGTATGTAGTTACTTACTTGTGCAAACTAAATTATTGAGTGCAATGATTGAATGTTGGAATAAACTATGCAATTTAAGAAATAATTATAAAAGAGACAAGTAAGGAAAATAAATACATGAATGAGTGAATAAAAAAGGAAAGTAAATGAATGAATAAGTGTGTATACAAACTCCTTATTCATGTTGTTTTGTGCCTGGACTGTCGCAGAAACTCAGCTTGAAACAGAAACCCTCACAGCTCAACTCTTACGTATAATTTAAATTTAAATCTGATTTGTTGCTCCAGTTCAAGACAGCAATCTACCACCTGCTAGGGTTGTTGTTGCAGTGCACTAAGTTTGATTATTATATATGGAAATTGAACCTTTCCGCTCTGTGACCGTGATGGTTTCCTTTTTTGGTATTGTTCCAGCTGAAGAAATCTGAAAACCATTCGTCCTGTTTGTCCTGCTTAACAGAAAATGAGTCTTAGCTCAACAGATATGGAACCAGAAGTGTTTGAAAAAATGTAAACAGATCCTTCATCCAAAACATGTCCGTCTCAGGCTGAGTTTTGAATTTATTTTGTAGTTCAGGAAGCAAGTCACACCACTTGAGCTAAAAAACTCACAATTTTTCAATCCTGTCCTCAGACAAAGACGTTGCTCTTCAACTTCAGTCCATCTCAAAAAGATGCAAAGATTTGGTCTTAAAAAATCTGACATATAAGTGCTTCTAAGAGTACCAAAAAGAAACTCTTTATCTGAGCCTTAAGATCCTAAAACAATGGATAACCTTCACACGGCCCTTCACTCTTTAGAAAAAGAGCATAAGCTTTCCATGAATTCTTAAAAAAATTGCCTTCAGATTTGATGGTCAAACTCTCAGAAATTTAGACTCAAGATTAAAATGCTTAACCTCCAAAATACAATGATTTTTAAACTTCAGCAACTTCTTATCTGGTTGTTTTTATAGATTTGATGATAATTTGATGCCAAAAGGTGTGTTTTAATTCCAGCAGTAAAGCTTTTTAAGTACATTTTCAAGACAGTTGTGACAAGCAAGACATTAAGCACCAATGAAACTGAGGCTTGATGCCATGTGTGCTCAGACACAACATGGTTTGAGGATAATTTTATTTATTTTTAGACAACGCAATGATTTTATTGTCATCCTAATCAGATTTCCTTCAAAAGCGACTTGACGGAAATGTTTTGTAAAAGAAGATTGACTGTTGCTGCAATCTGATGCAGCAGCATCAGATTGGCTGTTGCTGCAAAATAAATGTAACACTTTAAAAATATTTGTTGCCATGGGGTTAGATGTGCGGTTTAGTAACGTGGCACAGCTTTCTTCTACAAGGATTTGGGCAACCCTGAAGGTTATACCCTTGGCTTGCTTCTCCTGGAAAGGTTTTATGGAGCTACTTTTCATGCTTTTTGTAACATAAGTAGATTTCAGTGGAGCAGATGTCACATTAGCGTTGCATGCACTGCCAGGGCAATGCTGTATCCCTCAGGTGCCACATGACTGTCTCCAGGGACAATGTTGCCCTCATTTCTCCATCCACTCAGTAAGAATGCAGTATTTGTGTTGTGAGTTTTAAAACCTCAGATGGTTTTGCAGTTATGCTGAAGAAATGTTCCTGGTTTAAAATGTCCTCACTTCCTGTTAAGAAGCTGATCTGTTCTGAGAAAGAGGCGTGAAATATTATTAAAAAATATTTTACACCTTATCACATTTTGTCATCTTACAAAAACAAACATAAGTGTGTTTAATGGTGCTTTTAATATGACTATCCATAAGAAAGTAATGCAAAACTGTAAAGTGGAGAATCATTAGAAAATAATAATGAATTCTTTTAATAAATCACAATTTAAATACTGACATACTCTTAAGTCAAACTGCATTTCATGAATTAAAAAATTTAGCTCACCAAAAAAATTAGCAAATTAAAATTAAAGTCAACAACAGAAACTGTTAGATACAAAACCAAGCATGTCTCTTTAACATCTTTGCTATGTATATTTTTAAAATTTTATAATAGAAAGATTCAGATCCTCTGACCTTTACTGCTTTAAAGAATTGGTTAGATACAGTAAGTGTTTTCAAAGAAAGACCAACCCAAATCCTGTTCTAATGGCAAAGAATATATTTTAAAAATTTAATTCAACCTTAAGAATGTAGATTGGATCATTTTCTTCTTATAAGGTGACAAATATTAATTAGGTTTTGGATCTACAATGATTTACACATCCGTTTTGGACAAGAAAAATCAACTGCCTTGTTTGTTTTCTTCAAATATTACATGCTTATTATTTTTTAGCAAACAAAATTATATATATATATATTTTTTTAAATTTGACCCATAAGTATGTTTGACTAGACAATTCTGACAAAGATGAGAAACGTTTGTACACCACTCCCGTAAAAATACATTAAATTCCAGAGCAAATAATTACCTTTATTTGTCAGTAAACAGTTCACCTGTTCGTAATTTATTATTCACACTTTTCTGTAGTGATTCCACCAGTTTGCTGATGAACAAAAAGCATCAGAAGAAGGAGGATAGCAGACAGATTGAGGACTATATGCACAGCTTTTGACATTTGAAAAGAAAGTCAGATGAGCGCATGTTTGCTTCTTTCAGCAAACATCTAGTTGAAAAAGTACAAGAAGGTGCTGTGGTCAGATGAGGCCAAAGTTGAGCTTTTTGGTTTACAAAAAATAAGTTGTTTATAGCAAAAATGTCACGCTGAAAACATTTTTCCAACTTCCATTATGCTATAGTAATGCAAAGGAAGTTGCCTACTGTTTTATAAGTACACACAACTTTGGTTGGTATGTCACTTAAAACTTAACTAAAATACTTTAAAGTTGATTTGTTTTTATGAGACAAAATATGAAAAAGTTCAAAGCAGCTGTATCTGTTGGTGAGTGCTGAATTTAGGTGACCTGAATCCACTTTTCAAGCACCAATGTGAAAGTCCTTCATCCATTCTGTAAGGATGTGCTGGAGGTTAAGTAAGTCCTTATAATTCCAAATGAAAAATAGACGACCACATCATTGCACATCATGCAGTTTCCACTGAGCTTGAAGGTATAATAGCTTCTCATCACGGCGGGAGCTTCACCATAGAGCAGACTTGCTGATAGAGGAGTCGTCATGACAACCGTGAGGGGAGCACACCAAGAATTGATAACCTGTAACGGGGGAAAAAGGGACGGTTCAAATTGGTTTCAGTCTATAGATCATTTATTTTCCTTCACAGAGAGGAAAACCTTTTTGGTCTTGCAGATTGTCATTTAGCTGCAGGGGTCAGGCTGGAAATATTGGATCGCATGCACCAATCCTAAAATAAAAATAAGGATATATGCTAAAGTTGGCAAAGTTTATTATAATAAATCCACGTCTGCTGCCTAATGTATCTAATTCACTCCCTCGTCGCTCCACAGCTGCACTTAAGTTGCAGCTAATAACGCGGCTTAATTTACGCTCCGTAGAGCTCAGAGCCCGGCTTCGTGAGAGGGGATTTCATTTCGCCCCTTGAAGGGATGTAAGGCCTTAACTTGAGCTGCAACATGATGGAAAGTAGAGACTCACCTCTGTTGAGTGTGCAACATCTCAGCAACAGGAAGTGATACTTACTCCGAGGTATTTGTGTGTTCCAGCTAAGCTTCCAGCACAAGGTGGGGGTTCTTTACTGCAAGGCGGGCCAGAGCACGGAGGAGGAGATGTACAACAATGAGAGCGCTGGCCCGGCGCTGGAGGAGTTCCTGGATCTGCTCGGCCAGCGGGTTCGCCTCAAGGGCTTCACAAAGTACAGAGCCCAGCTGGACAACAAGAGTAAGAAAAAGCCTGTTGCATACATTTAAAATGTGCAAATTTATAAACCTGCATGAAAGATTTGTTGCAGCAGATACCATATTTAGGTTATTACAGTCAACTAAAATGAACAAATAACGAAAACTGAAATTGAGAAAGCATTTTTGTTAACTGAAATAAATAAAAACAGTAATTAATGGGGAAAAACTATAACAAACTATATAACTGAAACTAGAGATATAAAATTTATTTCTTAGCCTTTTGTATTGATGTGAAATTTATATTTTTTTCCCCACACAAACAATTTACATCAATTGTCAGAAAGTTACGGCACTCCTTAATCCTCCTGGCGTCACGTCATGCCAACCCCAACAGTTTGGATAAAGCACCAGAGTCAGTAAAGGTTCAAAAATAATTTAGTAAATTTTTTTTAAATGGTATTTTCTGTTGAGTATTCATTATCCACACTGAATGCAATATGTTAACCTTTTTGAATTCAGCACCAAAAAATTAAACAAGGTACAAAAAACTAAAACTATAACTAATAAAAACTACATTGAAACTAACTGATAAAAAAAGCAAACACACTCTAAAAACTAACTAAAGTAGACAAACAAAAACTCACAATGAAATAAAACTAAGTTATAAGGAAAACCCAAAGCTATTATAAATCTGTACCACACCACTTTATTTCTAAATCACTTATTATTCAACATAGCAGCTGACCAAAGTGCAGTACAAGAATAATAAAGAAGTTAAAGAAAATATGGTAACACTTTATTTGACAGGTTGTGCGTAAGACTGACATGACACTACCATAAACGTAACTTTACACCTGTCATGAAGATGAAGCAGTCTTCATGAATGTTTGACTGTTGTCATGAAGTGTCATTTGGTAAATAATGACACTTGTAATGCAAAGATGCATTAAAACTTGCATTAAAAGTGTCAATTTTGCATTATAAGTGTCATTATTTACCGAACGACACTTCATGACAACAGTCATAACCATTCATGAAGACTCCTTCATGTTCTTGACAGATTTTATGTCATATTTATGACAGTGTCATGTCATTCTTATGCACACCCCGTCAAATAAAGTGCTCCCGAAAATATAAAACATGACAAATTCAAGGAAGGAGTGCAACATTAAGAGACAGATGTTAGCTCGCTACCAAAGAGAGAAAAAGTGTTTCCATTTTTAAAACCTGTTTGTTGTTCATTTGTTTGTGTGCAGCTGACTCAACGGGAACACATTCCCTGTACACCACCTACAAGGACTACGAGTTGATGTTTCATGTGTCCACCATGCTCCCCTACACGCCCAACAACAGACAGCAGGTAAACTTTGTGCTTTATTACCTCCACTAATCACATCATTTGCTATTTTGCGTGGAGAATCGCCATATAATGGTTTTAACAAGTCCCTGGGCAGCTTCTCTGCAAGGATCGTTCAGTGCTGACTTTTGCCAGCTGTCCCTAGAGAGCCGTTTTGCCATGGTAATAACCTATTAGCTGAAAACACGAGCATTGCCATGGAGACGGTGCCCCATAGTTGGATTTTAATCAGTGCTTCCTCATGGGATGGACCTGCCGCTGTAGTAGACGAGCCTCTGTCTCTTTGTGAACAAGTGGGATTAAGTGAATGTAGTGGCTGATGGGCAAATGGTGGCTAGTAATGCATAATTGACAATGTTTCAGTACGTTGTTGTCTGTCCTAATGTATGGAAGTGCTTTCTGAGCCCTTAATAAAGCCTGTGCACACAGCCATGTAAAAGCATTCACTTTGAAAGGACTCAAGGAGGTTAAAAATGATGGAGAGAAGCAGTGTAATGTAGTGGAACCAGTCTGTCAAGTGCATCTTATGTGATTGGTATTGACCGTTTGCAACTACGTCACTTAATCATTCAAGGCGCCATGATGGACGTCGGAAGTGAGAGACGTCGTTTTGCTGAGTGACTGAGGTTCGTTTTCCTAAGTTGTTTTTGTAATCGTAGTTACTTATAAAGTATAGGACCGTTAATCTTCCTACCTTGTAAAAAGTGTTCGCTGCAAATCTGCGGTTACATCGAGGGCTGACAGTCATTATGATTGATGGCTGCTATCCATCGCCACCGTATATTTCCTAACTTTCAAAGTTATAAAATAAAATGACAAGTTTGGTTTGTATCCTTGTTTGTTTGTGCAGCATCCTATGACTTTTAAAAGTGAAACCAACTAAATAAAAGCGATATTAGGCCACCACATGTGCATTTTTTGACAGGCTTTACAGGAGTGCATAGGTTGTTTTGACATCCGTCATGGGGTCTTTCGAAGAGAGTGACGTCACGTGCAAAGGATCTATAGTTGGATAGTTTAATTTAATCCCTTTGGGTAATCTTCCAGCAGCCTCTACTCTATCCCATTTCACCTCTATACCCTATAATCCTGCTTGTTTTAGGCTCTTTCTGACCCTCTCTGGCAATCACATTCCAGACAGAATGAGGTTAAGTTCTTGTGTAGACCATCAATACATGCTATCATGACTGGGTTTAGGTAAATGCCTCTCATTCATTCATGTATATCATGAATTAGGTTGGGTGTTGATATCTGGATGCTCAGAAGAAACAGTAGTATCAGCTATTTGCAAAGTAAATATAATGTTAATTTTATAATTTTAATGTAAAAACAATAAGAAAACCACTGAAAAGATGAAGTGTTCAATGACATTAACACTCGTATCTAACTAGTCTAGAGGGAAGAGTAGTAAAAACTCTGTTTAATAAACCTTTGTTAAGATTAGAACTTGGATTTGTGCTGGTTACAAGTTGGTATACAGAACATTCCCATTCCCCATAATGGTGCTCAATCACCATTATGAATTACCGTTAGCAACACAAACTACTAGTGGTGATTTGTTTGCCTTTTATGTATTTAAACACAAAGGGAACATGTTCCCTAGCCATGGTTGTAAAGCATTGTGTGTGGAAGATTTAATGAGATACAAAGTGCAATTAGTGCCAGTAAACAATTTATTACAGCTACTTCCACTATGTTTTAAACACCCTGTAGCCATATTTGGAAATTTTGGAATGGTATCAAAACTAATTTAACCATGTTTAATCCTTGTACCCAGTCACCACTGCTTTTAGCAGTACAAGCTACTAGCAGTGTCGCCTTTATGAATTCAAGCATTGAAGAAGCCAACATTTTTGGAAATCCAATAAAACAGACAATTAGCGTGTTACTTTTGCTATATTTTAAATAGAGGTGCACCAACTGGTTTTCTGGCCGATCGCCGATTAGCGGCCTGTCCTACCGTTTCTGATTTTGACCGATACCAATTTTTTAAAAATGTCGCTCAATATTAAAGCAAGAAAGTTGCTGAATTGGCAACAGTGGAGTAACTATTGTTAACTGTAAACATGCAGACATGCCCTGGTGGTCTGGTCTGTCAGTCAAGCCTTTCTCACAGGAGAGCAGAAGAGAACAGAGGTTGATTTTTAGACCTTTGCTGAGGTAGATGAGATTGGGGGATAAGATCGGCTTCAGGTGTAAGAATTGGCCAATCACTGATCTCCCAAAATTAAGGAAATCAACACCGATAAATCGGTGCACTATTAATTTTAAATGTACAGCTGCCATATTACATTTTCAGGTAAGATCTGGCGAAAAACTACCAAATTCCAATAATATGGAGGCTAAATTTTGTTTTTCAACTTAGAAATTTCGACATTTTTACATCTAATTAATCGACAATCTTGAAATACCGACTGCATCAGGTTTTACATCGTCTCACTCGAATTTTTGTCTTGAACATTGAATATTCTTTTATCGAGTTGACCTCTTTCATCATGATAACAACTGTTTTTATTGTGTTCTTTTAATACTTTTCACAGTTATTAAGGAAGAGGCACATTGGCAACGACATTGTCACCATAGTATTCCAGGAGCCCGGGGCCCTTCCCTTCACTCCCAAAAACATCCGCTCCCAGTTCCAACATGTGTTTGTTATCGTCAGAGTCCACAGCCCGTGCACTGATAACGTCTGCTACAGGTAAATGGAACAAGCGTGCACTTTGCCTGTAAGCTACTTTATTTTATTAGGCGAGGAAAGGACTCAGGGAACAGAAAAAGAGAAATTGTGCAGAGTTGAACCCTCTATTAAGAAGCAAACTCATATGCTCTTGACAATTAAGGAAGATGGGTTTTATTATTTAAAAAGGACTTTGCAAAAAGGAATTCTTGCTAAATTGCATGAAGACATTAAATTTGAAAGTGTAATAATAATAGCTTGGTGTGCTCCTTCTGTGGTTTCTGCCATGGCTTTGTAGTAATATCCACAAATCACAAGGCTCTTTTGATGTGTTCGGTGATGATACAGTTATTATCTTCAGAGACACCTTTAAATTACGACTTGGAGCTCTGCTTCGAATGTGTTTGCAGGCAAAGAAGACTTTCACTAATAACATAGAACAGAGCAAATTTATCCTCTCTCGCTCATCGGAAAAGAAAAATCTTGAACTTGTCATTTCAAAACAAAATTGTTGCTCATTCAGGGGTGTTACTTTTTAAAGGGAACCTATTATGCAAAATTCACCTTTTGCATGTTTTTGTACTTCTATTTGGGTCTCTACTGCTTCTAAAAACAGCCAAAGCACTTAAAAATAAAAAAATTTTGGCAATAAGTTCATATTTTTTAGTATCTGGAAAATTAGTTGTTTTAGAATATAAAGTCACAAATCAGTAGGTACTGCCCCTCACCTAGCAACCCCAGGAAAGCCCAGCCCGTTACCTAGCAACCCCAGCAGAGTTCCAGCACGTTTGCTCAGCTTATTTGGATTTAAAGTGACAAGAGCTCAAAAAAGACTCAACTGATCAGACTAAAATGTCATTATTTAATAATGATTTTGTACAAAATATATAATGAACATGTTTTGTTTAGTCCTTAGAACTATTCCAATTTGTTCAAGGATGCATAATAGGTCATCTTTAACTGTTACCTATATTGTTTATCCTTGACTTTTTTTATAGCGTTGCCGTATCCAGATCCAAAGACGTGCCTCCGTTTGGACCCCCCATTCCCAAGTCCGTAACTTTCCCAAAGTCGGCTGTTTTCAGGGACTTCCTACTCGCAAAGGTCATCAATGGCGAGAACGCTGCTCACAAGTCGGAGAAGTTCAGAGCCATGGCGACCCGTACGCGGCAGGAGTACCTGAAGGACTTAGCCGAGAACTTTGTCAGCACGGCTACTATAGACTCAGCCGTCAAATTCAGCTTCATTACGCTTGGAGCAAAGAAGAAGGAGAAAGTCAAAGCCAGAAAGGAGGCGCATCTGTTCAGTGTGGGAGCCATCACCTGGAGTGTCTGCGCCCGGGACTTTGGGCAGTCGATGGACATTGACTGCTTGCTCGGCATATCCAACGAGTTCATTGTGCTCATTGAAGAGGAGTCGAAAAACGTAGTGTTTAACTGCTCATGTCGCGATGTCATTGGATGGACCTCAGGGATTATGAGTATTAAAATCTTCTATGAGCGCGGGGAGTGCATCATGCTGTCTGCCCACGACAACTGCGGCGAGGACATCAGAGAGATGGTGCAGCGACTCGAGGTAATACCCTTAAAAACTCATCTCTAATAATCTGAGTGATCTTAGAGGTCGTAAACACTGCTGGATTAGAATCATCTTGTGGCAAAATACCTTCTTCATCATACTTTAATCCACTGCCTTCTGTGTAAGTCTGAAATCGCACCATACAAACATTTCAGTGAACACAAGTCTTAATATTCAGCTTCAGAACTGCACAACCCTCTTATAAAAGGCGTAAATTACTTAGCATTTTCTCTGACTGTGGATAATTGTGGGTTTCATCATTTTTCTTTCAACATAATGAACAAATTAAAGTAAAAACAATTCAATTCTTTGCAGGGGGGTGCCAAACTGTGCACTAATTGAGGGAACGTGCAGCCCACGTTTTAGTAACGCTTAAAAAGGAAATAATAGGAACAAATTCTAGCATTTAGGGGTTAGTATTCAATTTGCCTTTAGACTTTTCTTAAAGATTTTTCTAAAAGATAAAGAAATTACTGTAATAACAAAGGGATATTTGTGTTACATTTTAGATCACAATCTGTTTCTTCTTTAGATGTGTTTTAGCCTACTTTGTGTTGTCAGAGAGGTTTTGCATAAGTGATTTATTGAATCTATAAGTTAGGCAATAATCAGTTCTGGCTGTGACTCATGAAAATAAATAAAATATTGCATCATTTACAGCTAATTTGTGATTTAACAGGTATACATTTTGGTTTGGCTATCCTTTCTGCCTTAATTAATGACATCATCAATTTCAAAACTATCTTTTGTATTTAATCAGGTTGTTTTTATTTTATATTTACATTTGTTTGATGATCTGAAACATTATGGGATTAAAGCAAAACATGTCAGCATGTATCATGAAAGAGACAGAAAGCTCAAAAGGAAGATACATTTAGCCTTCCTGTTATTAGCTCTGTTGTCTTTTTGAACAAAAGCCCCCAGAGAAGGTATAATTTTTGACTTATTGTAGGTGTTTTCATTTTCATATCTGGAAAAATTCAGATATGAAACAATGAAATTTCCATAACTACAAAAGAATGACAAGCACTTGCTGTAGCTTAGCTCTCTGTTTTAGCATCCTACCTAAGCAACAGACTAGCTTCCAGAGAAAGCATACTTTCCTTGCCATCTCATTGATACCAGAAATAGCTGACGTTGCGTCTCTTTACCTCAGCAAGACCTTATTTACTAATTGAGATTCTGAGCAACTGGTCAACTAATTTGTAGTGCCTTTGAATTTTTTATTCATGCTAGCTTTCAAAAATTGAAATCTCTTCTCCTTCTTGGTGTTCTTACAGCGGTTGGCCAGATGGCCAGCAGCCAGACATCAGCTGGGTGGCACCCAGAGTGAGGTTTCAGACTCTCTTATTTCCAAGCAGCCTGTAAAATCTGTGGAGGGTGTTGGTCCGTTACGGGATGATGACTGCAAGCGCTGCTTGATTAAGTGTTGAACAAAACAGTTTTTCTAAGCAATGGAAAGGAGGTTTCCTGTGGTAGTTTTAGTCAAAATGTCAAATAAATAAAAGGACTGGGAAGCCGTTTCCTTGTGCAGCATAAAGAGAGCAGTCTGTCATCAGAAAGACCCTGTAAAACTCAGTTTTACACTCATTTGTCATGGAAAAATGACTAACTCAATGTTTAGTGGTTTCATTTGAATAATTGTGGTCTCTTTGTGGTGAAACAGACCGTTTTTGCCTGACCGACTGACTTGCTTTGTTTTCTTCATCAGGTCAGCAGTATTATTGCATGTTTAGCCTGACATCTCTCCTGTCAAGTCCCATATGTGTTGCAACCTTACACTGCGCTTCCCCTGTTTAGGGTTTGGTTCCAGTCAGCATTCTGAGATAAAGTTGCTGCTTGTGTTTGTGGCTTTTAAACAGGGACTCCAGTACGGAGGCCCCTATGGGACATGGAGGATGTTTTTTCTTTAGGTTCTCTTGCAATAATGTACTGATCAGTTCATGTGGTATAACTGAATACTGAAAGTCTTTCTTACGTTGGCCATTGTACTTTCTGCTATAATATAAGGTTTTTGTAAGGTTTTTCCATGTATTGATATCTTATTTGTGAAATATCTGAAGTTATATAAATATTTTTTTGGATAGAAATCCATACTTCCAAGATAAAAACAGAAACTTTCTGCAAGAAGGAAAGAAAGAAAAAATACATCCAAACTATTTGGACTATTTCTGAGTTATGTTCACGGGGTAGTAAAGTCATCTGGCAGTTTTGATTGTATATTTTTTGTGTTGGTAGTCTGAATGATTCATAAATGGCTGTTTTGATGTCCATCTCAGTTTTTTGCACCAAAGAGTTAAGAATATAAACACTTTTTCACTGAGGTTCTTTAAATGTGTATATATTTGAAATTTTAAATTGACATTTGTGACTGTACACAAAATAGACCAGCTTATTGCGAGGGAATTCAAAAGAAAATTTTTTTCCCATGTCACCTATGGGGCTCTGTACTCCAGAAAGGATTGTAGATTTCCTGCCTTTTTTGTTCTTTTTTTTTTTAGCTCATGGCTTTGAATCCACAAAGGTGTATAGTTCACATCGCAAGTTAATATGAGGTAAACCATTAGGAGATATCATTGCATTTTCATCTACAAGCAAAAAAAAAAGAAGCTGCCGCTGTCACCGACTGCTCATTTAATTGAATGAAAGATTAGCAATGAAACTGTTTTCTGCCGCTGCTGAATTGGAGGACGTGTGGGTGCAGGTACTGAAGGAGGCGGCTTAAAGAGGACACCAACCCAGTTTTTACAGGGGGAGGAGTGGAAACAGACACAATTTTGGCTCTAACAGACTAAAAATAGAGGCCGTTTGGCCTCATACTGCTTCACTCCCTTTAAGAACTTCCCACCAAGTCCTGTTCTCCCCTTCTTTTAAGCAAAGCCCCGGCCTCCTCTGTGTGACATTGTGAGATTTTGGTACAGACATCTGTTACTTCGAGTCTGCAAGCACAAGACGCTGTGCAAATATTTGCCAATGCTCCTTGTTTTGCTGGACTTTCTGTTTTTATTATTATTTTTATTATTATTATTATTTTGGCCATTTAAGAAGTGCTTACTGAATATCTGATTAGACGAGCGTTTGTTGTTAGTAACTTGTAGGTCAAAATTCTAAATTTGGTTTGGTTTTACAGCATTTAGAGAAATGTTCATCAGTTTTGGATCGTCAAATAAATTACAATATCAGAGAAAACCTCAGCAGGAAGCTGTAAGAAGCCATCTGAACCAGCCTGGGCATTTGCCTGATAATCTTAACAGCTGGTTTTGCCTCAAAGCTGCTATCAGGTGTTTGTGATAACTGGCAATGAATTGTTTTACATCTCTGCAGAGGTTTCTGGTTCACCCCTTGGAAGAATTTTTAATTCAACCAGATGTAAACGGTTATAGAGCAATATTTCCTTACACTGGTCCACCTTATTTTAATCATAGCAATTTTAATAATGGCTTATTGACAGACCTTTGCTGAACTGCAAGATGTGTTTAAGCCGGGAAATATTTAAAACATCCAAGTGCCTCGAGGATCACGGTTGGGAAGGACTGTTAAAACAACTAAATCAAATTTACCTTTTTTTAGTTTATTTTTTTCTTTTGAGTTATTCAGATGTTGAATTGCTAGTGCTTTTGATCACTTGTGTAGTTGTGAAACCCAAACAGTCTCAAGGTTACGAACTGTTGGCTGAATCTTCTCCTTCAGGATTTTCCTGTTGGAGAGCAGAAAAGAAGAAGCCCCAAAACATCACAATACCACCAAGTTTGATTGTCGGTATGATGCTCTTCTTCTGTAAAGCTGGGTAAGATTGCCACCAGATGTAGAAAATGGCTCATTCTGCAGTACCAAAGCGTTTGAAGCATCTTCTGACCCCTTTAATCAATAACTTTATGTCCAATTTGTTATTTAATGTATTTAAATCAGTACATGATGTGTTGTAGCCTGCTTCATGTTGTTTGACCGGTACCATTTAAACCAGTCTTTCTCAAACTATGGTCTCTAGACCACTAGTGGTCCGCGAGGTACTGCATGTAAACAACCGTTTATTTGCTGTTGCGTTAGCTCAAAGTGCGACGCAACAGCTAACTTAAAAAAGGATTGTGTTTAAAAATAATAATGGATAAATGACTTACTAAAAAGAAAAACTGCCAGTGGAAAGTTTCTCAGGGTGAGCTAAAGATAAACTTTTGTTTTTGAACAATATTACGATACATAGCATGACGCAGATGTTGTGTTGTTGCGGAGGAAATTTCAAATTAGATGGTCCTCAGCCTGAAAAGGTTTGTCTTGTATTAAAACTTTTTGATGAGCTAAAATGTGTGACAAAGCAGCCATAGCAAAAACAAATCCGGTATGTGGCAAATATTTTTTTCACAGCACTTTACATGAGGTCTCTGCAGGTAAAAAGGTGTTTTATGAACAAAATACTGTGATAAACTGAAATGCTCAACAGAGCTTAAAGATGAGATCTGGTTGAAAAAGATTTTGCATGTCTTAACCATGTCAGAAAGAAGAGAAAATCCCTCCAGAACCTGAAGAAGTATTTTCCATAATTAATCTTGAAAGGACACAGATGCCTTTCAGTGTCAGCTCATCTTATCATAAGAAAGGACAGAGCAGGATATATTAGCATTTATGATTAGCCAAAGGAGATCACTTTCTCATCCACTATGTTAATCTTCCTTCTCCTCTTTCCTGCTGTATCTGTGAAAAAAAAAAAAAAAGTTTTGCAGGAGAAGCCCTGGATTAGTATTTGGAGCAGAGGCATATTGGAGCAGTAGGCCTAGCCGCGCTGACCGTGCGGACGTCGTCCCAGAGGTGTCTGTAAATGTCCCAGCGGTTGACTCGAGTCGTGTTTCACTCTGTGGATTTACAGGCTGCCGGACTTGTGATGTAATGCGAACCAGGGCGAACAGATTACCCACTGTAACCTACAGAGAAGCTCAGAGTGAGAGCACAACTAAAAGCTTTGTGGAGAAGTCCTTCTCCCCAGGGAGCTCCGGAGCCGGGTGGCCGCATGTTTGGCCTTTATTAGACAAGTCCTCTTGGCATGGAGGCATGTATTTCTACTTCTGTTTTGTTTCCTTTGCATCGTGGGTTGCTCAGTTAGTTTGTTTTGTCTTTTTTTTGTGCTATATGCATCCATAGAAAGCTAATTATAGCAGCATAAGAAATAGCAGAAGTTGTTTTTCTTCCTTTTTTGGCGTTGTTGACAGACAGGATATGGGCAGAAAGAGAAGGAAGGAAGACATGTAGCAAAGGTTGGGATTCGTACCCAGATGCCTTCCACCGCTACACTCCATTTGTTTTATACTTTGTAAGACTAACCTAGATACATTTAACTAGAAATAACTTATTAAGCCTCTTGCAATAAGCAAAGGATCAATTAATCGCATGATCAGTTAAAATGAGCTCAATAATTTCCATTCTGCTGATAAATAGTATTTGAAGGGTAATTTTGTCTATATTTTTTATTTTTGGTTTCGGTTGTGTTCTGTTTTTATTTGTTATTTTTGGTTGTCATGTTGATTTTGGATATTTAAAATATTTTTCAGTTCCAGTGCAATGTGTTTTTGCAAAATTAAAGTTTATTGATCTTTCAGAGGACAAGCTCGCATTATTATCCAATTATCAATATATTACTTGAAAATGGTCTCAGGACAACAGTATTGTCATTTATTGCAATAATCACTGTGAACATTTATTGTCCAGCTAAATTTGTTATTGTGACAGGCCTAATTATGAATAAATATTATTATTATTTTCAACTATGGATCCTTTTAAACCTTTTTAGGTTTAGTCACTGGTAAAAGTATGTACAAAAATACATTTATTGCATTGCAGTGACATATTTTTTGAATGTGAAAATAATCCAAATATTTTGTTTAAATAGAATAACCTGTGCCAACTTATTGATATCCCAACAAAAATGTTTATAAAATAAGTGTAAGTGAAATAATGAAATATTATCCTTATTATTAATCCTATTTTAGCTGAATCAAACACACTTCTTGTTTCTTTGCACTATAAATATAATGAGACACAAGTCAGTTTGGCAGTAACCCAACTTTTAAATGTACTCCCTTGTAATCAACAGACTAAATAAACTGTTGCGTTTACAAAGGTAAAAATGTGGAATTTGCTAAAGTCTACAGGGACTTTAACTGGAACAGAGCGCTTTGATCAGATGAGACTAAAAACACGAGATGAAGAAGTGGAAAAGCATTTCATGTCTGCTGTTGCGTATGGTGGAGGATTTATGACTCTGTGGCCTGTTTCTCTTCCAAGGGTTCTCAGAAGCTTGTTAGAGTGCATGGCATCTTAGAAATATCAAGATTATTTTTACTCACATGATTTATATTTAGAAAATAACTTTTTTTGATGAAAAAAAACCCCACTTATCCCAGAGGAGAAATTTCTAAAGAAACACAGGAGCTGCAGGATCTTTTGACAATCGTATACATATAAAATGTGCTGCTGCACAGTTTCACAGTTACGTTTAAAGCACATCCAGCCGGTGTCAATCACTGCTAAGATGGATGTGACACCATGATCCTGTGCTGAAGAGAGCCAGCTGTCTAAATCCATGTGGTGCAGATTTTATTTCAGCAGCCATATCAAGATACAACCCCAGATCTGATCAGATTTGTCACACTTAATTCTGAGTAGAAGAAAAAAATAACATCTTAAATAAAAATCTAGAGGCCAGTGAAGTGAAAATGGGTAACCATTGTGAGTTTTAATAGGATAATGATGCAAAACATAATAATAATAATAATTTTTTTATTTCAAGGATATTCCCAGTCTAATTTTTGATGGGCTACAAACAACAGTAATACAAATCGTAATAAGTAAATCCAGAGTATAATACATGACATTTAAAAACAAATGGCTGAATCATTACAAAAATAGTTCACCAGAGTGATGATCAACTTTCTTTGATGGTCATATCTGTACACAGATGTAAATTCTGCAGAAAACACGTAGCAAAGACTGAGTCTGAATGGTCTGTTCAAAAAAAAAAGAATTGTCTAAAATCCTTTTCCATATCATAGGATAAGACTAAATGCTTTTCTATTGCTAAAAAGGAGTTGTTTTACTGTCAAATAAACTACCTTTTTTTTTTAAATAATGTATTTCTCCACTGCATAAATCTGCTCAAATTACATGTATTTTAAGTCTTTTTGCACATCTTTACCAGAAGGTTTAATGAACGTGGAGGCTGCAGCATAACAGACAAAAGCAACATGTTCAAAACTCAAAAAAAAAAAAATCCTCACATTTTTTTGATGAGGCTTTTGTCAATTTGTGAACCAAATCAGAATTAATCAGCACCATTTGTAGGTTTAGCAGCCAGTTCAAACCCTGACGTCTTAAAACCTGCCCCGACAAGCTGCTGCTCTAACACGCACTTACTGATTAAAATGAATGCTCACATTTTCCCCGGGGAAATGCGTGACCCATCTTCATAGATGCGTTTCAGTTTTTTTGAAGACCACCATTAATGACCAGGTTTTGTCGTGTCTATGAAATACGCTTCTGCTTCACTTTTACAGATGGTGTCATCACTGTCAGAGCTGTGTTTGTCTTTTCTCTCAGTGTGGATTAGATCCAGCATCACTCGAATTAAGACTGTTAATGTTTGCCATTTTTTGACAGTATTTAGAGTTTCATGTCGTCTGTAATTAACGGACAACATTTGCTTTGATACGGAAAGACGTCTGTCAGAATCGCAACAGTGAGAGCTCTGTGCTGAATGTTGATGTTTTTATCTACTGTCACATTCAATATATTAGAATATTGTAATAAAGTACATTTATTTCATTATTTAATTCTCTAATTGACAAATATATGGGTTAATTGCACAGAGAATTGTGTTTTTAAGCTTATTTTTCTGCTAAATATGATGATTTTCCACTTACAACTAATGAAAACATGACATTTGTTACATCAGACCAATATAACAATCATTCTTGATACAGAAACCTGGGCTTGCTGAGTTTAATACCTGTTTAAAGGTTATTATTTTCAGAAGATATATTTAATATTTCCAAAATTATAAGCAGAGCTGCAGTGATCAGGCTTGACCTGATCAATACTGAGTTCCAGTTTTTCTTTTTAGGTCTGATTTGCCAATTCACAATTTTGATCAACTTGCGTTTTTTTTCTAAGGTTTCTAACATGTTAAGAGACGAAATTGGTACAGGTTTTTCTATAGTCACTTTAAATGTGACAGTAAATGAAGGAACTACAAGAATACACATTAATTCATCAGGAAGAATGTGTTACTAGTTAATCTGTTAAATAATGAGTTAGTAGTTGAGTTCTTTGTTATTTGAGTTGCCAAATACTGATCAAATCCGTTCAAAGATAAATTGGCCAACTCCAATCTGCGGCCAGTTGTTGGGTTAATCTTTAATTACGCATCTATTCTTTGAGATAATTAATTCAAAATTATAGTTCAGCTTTTCGGAGAACAAATTGAGTTTAATACTTTAAAGGTTTTAAGAAAAATACTTATTGTGTAATGTTGTCTGCTGAATTTAGCCGTGTACATGCTGTAAAAGAAGATTCTGACCTAATGTTTCTAAAAATTTAGGATTGAGTCTGATTGTGTGCTCAGTTAGTGTATGATCGTGCATTTGCCATGGGCTTTCTTTCATACAGCATGGCATGTTTTCTACCATATGGAGTCTGTAGAGGGTTAACAATCCATAGCCTGTGTTAATGTGTTACAGCAGCCACTCTAAAGTAAATGGAGGCAGTCACCCACAACTGAACCAAAACTAATCTAATGGATGATTACAGCTCTTGGTTGTAGAGTTAGGTTCTTTATTTACCCCAAAGAAACGGTCAGGAAGCTTCACAATAATGTTATAGCCACAATCATGAGTCAATAGAAAATTGCTTTTCAGTTTTCAGTTTTAACACGGATAGTCACGCAGCAGAAAGTAGGTCACATGAACTTTGCCTGAACCTGGACTGCGTTTTATGAAAGGGTGATGCCAAGCCACCTCTGGGGAAAAAGACAGGCTGAATTTACATGAAAGTGCATGATGGAAACAAGACCAGGCTTTAATTTCTTCCAGACATGCATTGGACAGGCTCAAAATGTCCATCAAAAATTCATGGGTGAAGTGTCATGTCTCTGACGGCAGTCTAAAAGCCAACAGGGGGGAAAAAAAAGGTGGCGTGTTTAATTTGTTTTCTTCATGCTGGAAATGAACAAAATGAGCCGGCAGCTGATGCAGATCATGTTTGTGTATGACTGTTGTGCTCCAGAGGCCGCTTTAGACACAAACTCTGTCTCACGAACACAACTCTATGGAGACGCCGGTGTCTTAGGGGCCAATTAGATTCTCATTCATGCAGCTTCCATAGACCGATTGTAGGTTCTGCAGACAGAAACAGGTGTGTTTTTGTTCCTTTTCAGGCTCTTTAGCTCAGAAATGGTTACTTTTATATCTAAAGATGTTTTTAATTTGTCAAACATGCATACTTGTTTGTTCTGCCAAAAACGGTTTTACTCAGCTTCAGGTGCTCAGTGTTGTTTTCTCTTTTGTGTGTATGTCAAATGAACCACCCTGCAAAAGTATTTGTATCCCTTGAACTATTACACATTTTGTCATGTTGCAACCAAGAGCTTAACCATATTTTGTGGAGAGTTTATACGAACGAAGAAGTGCATAATTGTAAAGTCGGGGGCGGGGGGAGTTCCCTGTATTTAATTTACTCTGATACCTTTGTTTAAAATCCATTGCGGTCAATTGTCTTCATAAATCGATGCAAATAGAGTCCGTCAGTGTATAACTTAACCTCTGTGTGGATGTAGCTGAGAAGAAACAAACACAATCATCAAAACCAAAGAAAACAGAAGACAAATTAGGGCTGCAAACTTAAAAAGGGAACACATTAAAAACGTGCCAGCAGAGCAACTGCTGGCACGGATAAAACCCATTAGAGACCTGAAACATGGCGTCTCTAACCAGCTTTTCAGACTGAAGCACTGTCATGTGTGAGAATAGCCTAGTCAAAGTCCAGACCTACATCTAATTGAGAATCTGTTGGAAGACTTGAGAGTTGGTTTAAGTTGTTTAAAAAGAAAGAGTAAGTGTCGAAATCTTGCATAATTTTGTTCTGCCTGCCGAACTTGACACCAGGATCAGGTAAAGCTCTGTGCAAAATGTTATGTGATTGGATAGAAGTTTGTTGCCGTGTTTTATGTGTATTTTCAAATCTCTTGTCAACTTTAAACGTTTTTTAACTCAAAAACATGACGGCCGGCTGGATGACTGCCCTCGCGCCCCGGGCACAGGGCTGATATTTCGCTTTAGCTAGTCTGCTTCCATTATCTGGTTTTTGTATGTGCAGGAGACAATGATGAACATTTATTTGACCTGGTAAAGAATTACACATTTCTACAATTATTACGTATTGCCTTTGATTCTGATTCCAGATTACCACCAGAGGCTGTGAGACTACAGAGATGACGTTGCGGAGGAATAGTCTCGGCCAGCTTGGCTTTCACGTCAACTTTGAGGGAATCGTGGCCGACGTGGAGCCGTTTGGCTTCGCCTGGAAGGCCGGGCTGAGGCAGGGCAGCCGGCTGGTGGAGATTTGCAAGGTGGCCGTCGCCACTCTCACTCATGAGCAGATGATTGACCTCCTGCGCACATCCATCACCGTCAAAGTGGTTATAATCCAGCCGCATGAAGACGGTACTCCTCGAAGGTATGTTTTTACTTTTCTTAATTGTACATCACTGTACAAGGCATTGATGTTAAGTATTTTCTGTCTTGGTATGGCATAGACAAATAAAACAATGGGTATGCATACCTTTGCATACTCCATCTCCTTATAGTTAGTGGTCTTTAAAGTTTCTACTGTAAACAGGTTTTATGTTAAAATATCTGCTGTGATTTTTAACAATTGAATAAGAATACAACTTTGACATTTAAAACCTTGTAAAAACCCTGTAACAGAAGAGTCATGCTCTTGTTTTTTATATTGCTGAGGGAAATCGACTTGACATTTGCTCTCATGTAGAAGATAATTAGCATAGAGAAATGCTTACAGAACGTCATTGTCGGCGTTTTATCCTGTTTTCTCTGGGGAGAAACGTCCGACACAGCTGTAGAGTCACAAACATGGCCAGTCAGCTTTTCTCACTAATGATAATGAGATGAGCTTTTTGATTAATGGCTCAAATCTCACCACTATTGTTTGACGGCTCACATTGGAAAATTGCTTTTTTCCCCCTTTAACCTGGCATAATGTTCTTTTGAGCAATTAGGAAGTGAGGATTTTCCACGCGCCCTTAGGGAGGTTTTATTGCTCGTTCACAAAGAGAAGCCCATTTCAAACAATCGATCACAATTTATGATGAGAGAAGACGTAAATCTGTGTAAAACACTTGTTCTGAGAGCACATCCAAGTGTTTTGTCTGTGAGGGACAGACCGAGCTGTGAAACCCGCCGTCCGCCACTCTTTCACACTCACATTTTTGACATCTTTGTTTTGCGTCTGTTTCAGGCTGACAGATTTGTGCAGCAGAAAATGCTGGTTCCCCCATCACTATGAAGAGTGTAGCTGAATGATTTGACTGTGTCTCACACTGCATGATACGAGGGAAGAATCCTGGCTGAGCAATCTTAGATTGGGTCATATGTATGTTGCAAAATATCCAGAATAAGGTTAAACATCTGTGTGTGTGCGCTCCATCAAAGGCTTTGCTATTATCTGTCTTCAACTCTGTGTTCCCGCCTGGCAACAAAGATGTAACATATTTGCTCCCCCAGATGGTGGTCTCGTCTGTGACTCTGACGAAAAAGCTTCTCTGGCAGAACCGCCGTCTAATCCTCTTACCACAATCAGCAATGATACACGATGATACAATCATAATCGCTGTTCAGGGAAAGAGAAAACCTGGCAAAACAAACATCGGCCAAAGCTGGTCCTGTGTCCACAATGCCAGTTCAGCTCACTGGAAGCACTGGTTCCAGAGGAAAGTGTGCTCTTGACATCTTGTCTCTGCCAGGAAGACAGTTTTGTTTTGGTATGAGTCAAAAAAATGAAGAACTTGTTTTAGAAATGCATGTACGTATAACTTCCAGCATTGCTGTAACAACCGTCACATTTATTTACACATCTGGTTCAGATGTGATGTATAAAAAGCCTTGATAATGCTCACATTTAAAGAGTAAAAAATCTGAAGTAAAGATTTTCCACAAAATCCATAGTGACAGATTTAATGCAGTAAAACGTCGACTATATTGTTTCGCAATATTGATGCCTTTAAGCGGGGGCATTCATCGTATCATTTATAATTTATTGTGAATTATTTCTTATACGATAAGAATCCTGATTTAATGTTTTCAATACATTTCAACTACTGATGTTTAAGAAACTCAGTATTATAAGAAATACCTTCACTGTGTGTTCCTCAAGAGCTTCAATAAGTATCAGTGAAGTCGAAAATTTAAAATTTTTTAATCACACATCCTGAAGGCTATTTCAAATAGGAATGTTTTTCAAGAACAGTATTTATGTTTGTGTCTCTATTAATACTATGTTTTGCATTCATAGACATAAAGTTACTTAAAAAATAAGTAATAGATAATTTTTATTGTTATCATCATGGTCCTATATCACGATATAGAACCGTGCCAGAGTTCAAGACGTAGTTTTGTAGGCGGACCAGAATTAGCTTTTTTTAATCGGTATTAGAGTTTGATTACGCATTCACATCTCCCCAGGACTTTCTAGGAAAATGAACTAGAGTTAGTTTACCTACCCTAAGATGAGGACACTGTTTGTTGTGTTTAAGTAATTTGGATGCATTTGAACAATTTTCTTATTGCATCTGGAGAGAAAGCAGGTTCCTGGTCCCACCATATGTCTAGGTCTGTCACAATAACAAATTTTGCCGGACGATAAATTGTCTACAGAAGGTATTGTGATAAACGATAATATTGTTGTTTGAGACTGTTTTCAAGTAATTTAATGGTAATGGCATAATAATAATGCAAGAACATATTCTCAAAGATTAATAAACTTTAAATTCTAATGAACATTTAACACTGAAACTGGAAGACATCTTAAATATTATAAGTAAATAAACAAAACAACGGAAATAGAATTAATAATAAAGTCTCTATAACAAAACTGACCTTGAAAAACACGGACTAGTTGAGACCAAAGAACCAGACCGAAGACTTTTGTTATCCAGTTTTTGGTAGAAATAGAGAAAAAAATGTCAAATGGAAATTAAGTTTGTTTGAATTTATTACGCGATTCATTCATTTATTGTCCATGTTAATTTTAATGCTTTTGTAGGGGTACTCTTCTAAAATAATTGTTTCTTGACGTGGTATACTAAGTAATTTATGAGTAAGTAAATATGAGTTACTACAACACTTAATTTGGATCAATAAAGCATTTTGAATTTGAATTCTTATTTAATAATAAATCTAAATATGTAATATGGTATTTTAACATATTTAAGTGCATATTGAAAAGACATCTGCCTTATATAATATGACCCAATTGGGCAGTAATAAACCAAATGTCCACTGTCTTTTCATGAGAATCCAAATATTCTGTCCTCAGTCCTGAGAATCGCTAAGAAGGTGAGAGGTCAGGCAAACAACTTTGAGAGTCCTCAGCTGTTTCTGCTGCTGCGTCTTTGAGTTGCTAAAATGTTGCCATCAACAATAAATGCTCCAGTTTCTCCTCTTATCTCAAAGGAAAGGAATTCAGTCGGTCCCTGGGGACTAGAGAGATGGGGGGTTAGTTGAGCAACAATGGACCAGTCTCATGACCTCCAGACAAAGTCCCCTGGCTCCACAGAGCCACCATGACGGGGATCATGTTTTTACTAGCACTTGTAGCAGCTAACAGTGGATTTCTTCTTCTTTTTTCCATTTAGCAATGTGTGCTATTGATGTCTTCTTCTTTATTAAACTGCATTTTATTCCATATCTCCTCATATGCAGGAGATATGGCACTTATATTAGTGGTACCTTGCATCCTATGGATTTAGACTGAGAGCTGGATGTTGTTTTAACAAAAAGCAAAATGAAATGCTTTTCCATCGTCACTCTGAAAGGCTTTAAACAAGTTCAACATGTTATTCTTGGATCAAACTAATGGGTTAAAGATGGAGAAGATTAGGTCTTTGAAACAGGAATGCGATGCACAGAACATGGCAGTGATTGCATGTGGTCATGAGTTATGTGGAAATAAACAAAAAAAATCACCTCAATATGCAATATAGAGGGATATTACAGGACATACAAGTAGAAACAGACAGACTGTCATTGCATAACTAGGATTTTGACTTTGCCTGCAAGCTTTTTGAGTAACCTGACCTGGGTTTCAATATTTTGTATTTTGATCCACAGGATTATTTTTGGAAAACAGCACAGAACCATAATTTCATTTGTGTTCAACCTGCTGATAAAGAGTCTTATTTGTGACATTTAATTGTTCATTTGCAGCCTTTACTTCGAAGCAGCATCAGACTTGTCATAGCGGATTTTCCTCTGGACCGAAGTAAAGCTGGATTTCTCACTTTCCATGCCAGCATCCAGTTAAAGACGGCAGCTCTGCTAAACCAAAAACCTGCGTCACTAATTGCTGCTGCTTAATCCTCTCATATCCTTCACCAGAGCGGCTTTTTTCTCCCTAAACAGATCGATTTACCGCAAAGATAAAAATAAAAATCAGGGCTAATTTCTCTCTCATTTCCTTTTTTTAACACTTTTTATTTAAAGAAGCTTTTTTAGGAACTTTGCAGGTCTGTTCTATTCAGAAGCTGCTAAAGAAGCTATTTGTCCCATCAGCTTCTTTCTAATGTTATATTTTAAATTTTTAACATGACTTTGGCTTTGACTTCAAGCAGCTGTGTTCAAACATTACTTATAAGATAAATCACTTTTTGTGTCAGAGGCTATAAATATATTGAATAAATTTGAGTTCAGATAGGAAAACGTATAAAAACTTGCATAAAGTGATGAGGCTAGTTTGTTAAAATGACCTCAAATTAGGACTAAACAATAAATCGATAACAATACATATTGTGATAGATCTGCACCAATAGATAAATTGATACGGAACCGCACAGCCTTCTGGGGGTGTAGGCAAAGGAAAAACTTTAATTGCTCAATTTCTGACGACCAGCACTCGTATAATGAAGCTGTATCTCAAAAGCTTTAACATGAAAATAAAAAACGGAAAGGCCTGGAAGAAAATAGAAAACTACCATTTAAATGGATCAAAGAGTAAAGGAATTGTAAAAGACAAAGTTCCAGGGCGATCAACTGTTAGCAGTCAGCTTAATACCCTGCAGTTTAAATCAATATAAACCTGTGAAGTGACATCAAACATGCTATTTCTGAGGCAAAAAACAACAAGAAATAAGGAGGAATTGTGTGATGCAATCCTGTCATCCATAGCTTCAACACGTCTTCACAGGTTTCAGAAGTGGGAGGACTCAATGTAGGACAGATGTGAAGCAGTTCTCGGAAACTGTGTTTATGCAACTCGATATCAGTTCCGTGATTCACAGTAAAACTAAATCTTCGAGTACTTTTCAGTTTTTGCAATACATGTTTGAGTTTGCAAAGAAAAATGCAGCAGTGACTGTTTTTGAACAACTTTTCTCCCACTTTTAATAGATTGATAATAAATTAGCTTTGGAAAATGTCCTGAGTATATTTCTATCCATATGGAAATAAAGATTATTATGAGTATATAAAGTCTATACTGGCTTTCTTAAACCCACTGCTAATTGGAACACAACTTTGTCGACTTCTTCTTCACCTCCTCTTCTGCAAGCTTCAGTTTTTCATTAGCAGTTGTCTAAACACTCATTTCCTGCAGTTTCAAATTGATTTATACACAGAGAGAAAGAGAGACTCCTCATATACATTTTAAAACAAACATTCTCCTCCCATCAGTGAAGGTTTTAAGCTCACACTGGTGCTGACAGAAAATTTCTCCAGAGGATTTCATCCTTTTACTGCTTAAATATTCTGGTGCAGAAATCACAGCAAGCGACAGAGTTTGAGACTTTTGCAGGCTGTTGCCAGGGCTTAGCCTTTAGCTGGGAGTAATGGCGCGTGGCTATTAAGCATGACCACACACTCTCAGTTAATCAAGGTAATGAGGAGATTAGCGGCTCTGTTTAAAAACAATTGACCAACAGTCTGGGCAATTTAGCATCCGGAAATTAAAACTGACCAGAGGACCTTGGGTTACAGAATGAAAGAAATGGGAAAACTTATTTATTTATGGAATCAATGCTCAAAATAGTCCATGGATACTGCTAATATCCTTAGCCGATCTAATGGAGTCATCGCCTTGATATGTTAGGACTGTTTTTGCAGCCAAAAATGTAATATGCATTTACTACATATCTAAAACTGTAGGATAACGATGAACTGTTCAATTTTTATTCAAAAGCAAGCATAAAGTGATGTTGATCTTCCTTTTTTGTGTCCTGTATCTCCAATGGGAGGTCAGCTGTAAACAGCCCAGCCACCCACGGTCTAGCAGCTTGATGAAAGGTTCCCTCTGAGAGGGATTACCCGCCCCCTCCACTGCAGCCTTTTCAATCAGAGCATCCACCTCAAGCACCACTGGTAGAACATGTTTGACCACAGCAAAGTATACAGAGCTCTTCATCCTTCAGTACATCCTGGAAAATAGAGTGAGTAGGGGGCGAGGGCTGTGTAATCATCTGGCTCATACTTGAGATACTGATGGAGAACTGGCAGAGCGTCCAGGCTGTTTAACCTCAACCCACCACCCAGTAAACCCACCTTCACTTCACACATCCACAGCTCTGCCCAGGCCAGAAGATTAATGCTGCATGAAATGGCATCACAGGCCTCCTCTTGTGAGATATTCTCAGGATTGTGAGTGTAGTGGTAATAAAAATGGAGGGACAAATCGCCTCCTCAAAGACTCGAGGAAAGCTGCAATTAAATTCCTTTTATAGTTCTTTGTAATTAGGATACGCCCATAGGGACCCTGTGTGCATGTTTGCCTCTGTTTGACATGTATTGTTGTGATCATACTGGCAAGTGTGAATTCATGTATCTAAATATCGCCTTTGTGTTAAATATTTAAAAGGTTTTGTGTGTTTTCTTGAAGAAATTGGATCAAAAAGGGACTTTTTGTTTGCATGTCGTGAAGAAGGAAGTTGCACTTGCGTCTTTTTCAGAGTTTTTTTGTGTCGTTTTCTTCAGTGGTTCTTGGTGAGGAGGTGAACGTGTTTTTCAAAGAATTTGGTTCGTTTGACAGTGCAGTGTGAAAGCGAACCACTCCAGATGAAAATGTAACAAATGTTGCAATTTTGGTCCCTAATCTAACCGAGTCTACCGGAATAAGTGTGTTTCATGTTACTCTAGTCAGTGCTTTTGGAAAAACTCAGAAGATTAAAGGTTTTATTTCCTACTTTAATCTCTGGTGCAACTTGTTGATGACTTTTAACCTTGGTGATATTTTTTATTCCTTTCCTGCAGGGGCTGTTCCGAACTTTACCGGATACCAATGGTGGAGTACAAGGTGGACAGCGAGGGCCAGCCCTGCGAGTACAAGACGCCCTTCAGGAGAAACACCACCTGGCACCGGGTGCCGGCCACTGCTGGGGCACCTCTGACCCGGGGCTCGCCCACTCAGGGTCCTGACCGGCTGCAGTGCCAGCAGATCCTCCAGCAGCACCAGGCCGTCATCCCGCGAAGCACTTCCTTTGATAGGAAGCTGCCAGATGGCTCCAGGTAAAACTTTCTGTTCTCCCAACCAGAGCTCTAAATACAACGGGTTAAAAATAACTCAAGAGAAGGTTTTCATCTCAAAACAGATGAGGGTCAACCCAAACACGGTGAACGCATCTATTCCTCAGGTCTGAGCGTAAAGCAGATCATAGATTTATGTGAGTGAAGAATGGAAAAAGCTTTACTGCATGTGAAAATCCTCTGTTTGCCTTTGAGACATCTTCACTTGAATGTATTGAACTGTTTTTGTTTTGCCTACTGCAAGACTCCCCTGTGATCCACCAGTTATTTTCCAATGCAGGTTTTTGATTCGGCCTGATGTTTGCCGAACTAACTCTCATAAAACACTTAAAAACATAAAAAACATTAACGTCCGCAATTCTTCAATCCCTCTGTTTCTGTTGTACTCCTGTTAACAAAATGGTTCATTTCTGTACCAAAACCTTCTTCCCGGTTAGTATGCCTATAAAGCTGCAGTGAAATGATATGTGATTAATTATCCTGTTAAGATGGCTGGAGAAGCAATAACAAGTTTGTCAGACAAATCGAGAGAGGAAACAAAGCTTTTAAGACATTTCTGGTCAGGGATTTTCATGAGAGCTACAATCAAACGTCGCCACCCCCAGTTCTGTGTGAGAAAATCTTTGAACTCTGTTTTTTTTCGCATTTAGAAAAGAGCCACAGGGACACTTTGAGGAGCTGTTATTGTGTTCACTTATTTGCATACATACAAACGGAGCATTTTAGTCCAATGAATTCACAGCCTTGCTTTCATCTCCCTTCAGATGATAAGGCCACACTCAGACTTTGTTCATGTCCTATTTTGGACATCTCCATTGAGCCATGTAAAGCAGTGATTTGTTCAGACTAATGAAACCCCTACAGTCATGATAACCTTTCCAGTGTGTCACACCGACCCCCCCTCCGGTGTTGCCTGCTCTGACTATACTTGGATAATGGCCACCTTCCCTGTCTAATCAGGCTCTCTGGAAGTGGGAGAACTCCCATTCCCCCTCGCTCCCTTTTTCGCCGCTCTGCCTTCCTCTTCCTTGCACCCTGCTGAGGAGGAGGTGATAGGGACACTGACACGGCTCGGCTCATCTCATCCAATTACTACAGAAACAAAGACAGCGCTCTTCCCCGGACCACGACGTGTAGCGCCCCAGAGGGGGGTGATTGGTTGTAAAGGAGGCGAGGGAGAGAACGAAGGGGTGTTATTATACAGGAGCGTATTTTATAGGCATAAATCAACATAAATTATGTTGTCATTTCCTTTAATAGTTTGACTAATTGAAAAAGAAGAAGATCTAATGGTTAGTGATGACTCTCAATCATTTTAAATGTGGCAAAGCTGTGCAAATGACTAAAACCATTAGGAATAGATGGAAATGAAAGTACTAGCAAATCAAAGGCTTCAAATGTGTAACTTTTATTTCTCTAAATGATAGCAATAACTGAAGACAGAAACTTGGCAGGAAGACTCTTAAGGAAGGATCTACAGCATAAAGGGGACATATTCTGCAAATTCACATTTTGCATGTTTTTGTACTTCCATTTTGGGTTTTACTGTTTCTGATAATCAGCCCAACCACTTAAAAAAACATCCACCCAGCTTCTGGAAATAATCAAATGTTTTTTGGTTTCTGGAAATGAGCCATTTTAGAAACCTTTTTAATGTAACGTCACAAATTAACAGGCACTGACCCTCATCTAGCAACCCCAGTGAAGCCCAACCCATTTCCTAGCAATCCCAGCAGAGTTCCGCCCGTCACCTAGCAACCCAAGCCGAGTTCCAGGATATTTGGTCAGCTGGAAAAGACAAATGTTTTGTTGTTGTTACTGTCCAGAAGGATTTTGCTTTTCAAAGATGTACAGTTGTATTATTGCCCATCTGTTTGAAGCCATTTTCACGTGCGAGCATAAACGTTGACCAGACTAAAATCTTAATATCTAAGAATGATTTTGTGAAAAAAAAGTAATGAACATGTTATTTTGGCAGGATAGACCTATACTAACTTGTTCAGGTTAGCATAATAGGTCACCTTTAAAACTGCCACCATAAAGCATAATCCCAACCTAACATCAATTTGAATCGAGAATCTGTGCTATATAAAATATGCCTGTGTTACAAAACCAGAGAGCACCTTCAAACTATATTGCACCACAAAGAGAAATATTGCATTTGATATCCCCCTTCTCAGAACATCTTATCTCCAGGGAGGAGGAAAAGGAGAACAAGAAGGCAGATGCTGCTGTTTCAAATTAAAGCGCAAGGACTCAGCGGAGGAAAGAAAATGTTGCCATCAAACTAATGCATTTGATGATGTGAGCAGGGATTTCTTTTGTGACGGCTTATTTTTCTGTTAAAGAAATGCGCAGATGACAACGAAGGACTAATTTGTTATCCTCTGTAGTGACTAAAGTACTCTTAAAGCCTAAATAAAACATACTTTTACTATATATACTGTATATGTCTTGCAGAAGTATTCATTCATCCTGGACTTTTTCAAGCCTTTCTTACTTCACAACCACAAACCTTAATGCATTTTATAGGAATATTTTGTTTGTGATATTTCTTTTAGCAATTACAAATCTGCAAAAATCTGTTTGGCCTGCTTTTGTATTGGAGTCAATACTTTGTGGAAAAAAAAACCTCTCGATGCAATTACAGCTGCAGGTTTCTACCAGCTTTGCACAGGCACATTTATGAAAAATAGCTCAAGACCAGTCAGATTGATCAGGGAGCCTCTGTGAACTTTCATTTTCAAGTTTTGGCAAAGATTCTCAGAGAGATTTTACATAATAAGCCGTTGTTATTATGGCTTATTATAATAACATAATAAGCCATAATATGCCAGGGGTTCACTCTTCAAGAGCCAACATCTTGTATGTTTGAGATGTTCTACAGTCCTAAATTGAATCAGTATTTTTCTAAGAATTTGATGACCTACTGAGAACGAACATATCTAAAACTTTGCAGGACTATAGTTGGCCATAAGCCATTAAATTGTAGCTCTAGATGTATGTTACCTCTCTACCCTGGTGTCTTCTGTCAGGACTCACTCTGTTGATGAAAATAATCACTGCAGCAGTTTCACAATAGGGACCTTGTGTTTATGGCTTTAGTTCTCCAACACAGTGTTTTACACGTAGGTTGTAAATTTCTGGCCCGTACCTGAGAGATCCCCAACCGCTGGGCCACAAACCAATACCAGTCCATAGGTCTTTTAGTACCGCATTGCAGAGAAAGAATCAGTCGTTTGTTTTTGTTTTATGTTCAATCATAAGACCATAAAGCAGATTTGCTTAATAACAAAATCCTCTTAGTGACATTTCCTTTTAGCTCACTTGAGACACTGAGAATGTGAGATGTGACGGTATGCATCAGGATGGGAGAAGGAAGAGCGGTGTGTGTTACTGCATAGAGAATCCAATACAGCATGTTAAAAAGTATAAACTTTATTGGGTATGAATACATTTGCATGGCACTATAAGCTGAAGGCAAATGATAAGAATTTTTAAATCTTCAACAAAAGTTAGCAGCTAGCTACTTCAATGGTTATAGAAAAAAAACTTGAAGAAATGGTAAAACAATGGTAATAAAAGAAATGACCAAACTTCAAGTGTAGGTTTCAAGCAAGAGTCTACAGCTTGTGTAAATTCAGAATGTCCTCATGCTACTTGCATACATAGAGTCGCCATCTGGATTACTTTCTGCGGCTTATAAGCAGAACTAATCTCTTTTGTGTTTATCTTTGGAGAACAAGACGCCTTCTTTCTTACTGACAGCTCCAACATTTTCTATGGAGATTATCCCAGGCGCTCACATGCAAAGGAACTATTTTCTGCTGTGACACCAAGTGATAGTGATGCTAATGTTTGGGTAATATGTTTTTCAAGGTGCAGTCTCGACAGGTTTTGCATATTTTTTAAAATAAATGTACAAAGAGAGTGGATTAGTGCTGAAATGATTAGCTTTTATCTCTTATGTCAGTCAGACAGAAATTTCCAACATTAGCAGGTTTTTTACTAACCTTCGGTGTTTTTTACAGGACTTTGCAGGACATGGAGAATCCCCAGGTCACTATATGCAACAAGGGAGACCAGCACTACCGCAGCTCGCCCAGTAACCAATCCTCGTCCAGCGATCCGGGTCCATGTGGCAGCAGCAACTGGTCCCAGCAGCCCGGATATGATGGGTAAAAGAAACATAAATGAGTTACTTTTCCTTTTTGATATAAAATAGTCTCTCTATGATTATATCTTCTTTTTTCTCACTGTTGTGAATGCAGCTTCAATCAGTGCTCGCACTATTTCTAAGACCTGGCAATTTTACAAAATGATGGCCATTTTTCTGCATGAAATGACCAAATCATCAGTGCGCTTTTGTCGTAACACATTTTTTACAGGAAATAATCCACCAGAAATGTTATACTGTGCTTGCTACGGCTTAGCGGCACAGAAGACCAGATGGTATTTTATGAATATCATGCATGAAATTTTTTATTTCTTTATATTTCCTGGAACTTTTTGGAGCTTTTGTTTTGTTTTTTTTATTTAGAACATTAACACTGTCTCATATGAATTTCAGTTTAGTATTTTTAATACTTCTTACTTTAAAATCTTCTCTGTACACAGCCTTTGAAACCAAAATGTTCTAAAATTAATTATCCTATCCATTATAAATTTATAAGTAGAATGTTACTTGGCCTAATCTTATCAATTTAATAAATTTGAATAGATGCATGGATTATTGCATCTGAGACTGCAAACAGTACAGGCATGATTTTTGTCAATCTTGACTCAAATTCAACACATATACATCTGTGAATGAATGATTCTAGACCTTCATTAGAGCTGCAACCTCCGTCTTCTTTGCCTGTTAAAGCCTCAAACTTTCTTTGAACTGCTGAGGACCGCTGAGCCTTCTCCAGACCAGACGACTGATCTCCAGTTAGCGTCTTTGTTAAAGATAACGAGACACCCTGGCCCTTGTTCATCTGCTGTAACCCCGATTAGCCCTCGAAGCGATAATTAAGACCTGAATTGAAAAATGTGATTTTCTTTCCCTTTTGTCAAGAGCAAGGAACAGCTTGGCATGTTGAGCGGAATGAAAACAGGCCTCTCGCCAGAGCTGTCTGGCAGCTTCTTTATTCTTTTATAAGCTCAAGTGATTTGACCTTAAAGAAACTTGAGCTAATTGCTTTAAATCCGCGGTAGGTCTTTTGAAGCTTTTCTTTGACTAGGAAACAAAGCTCACACAATAGATTGAAAATCATTTCAAGTCTTTTTTGTGCCTTTTTTCAGGTGTCCCTCCCCTATACTGCATGAGCGGGCAGGTGATATCCAAGGAGGCGATGGAGAGATTCGCAGAGAGAGAGAGCCCACCCTGGAAAGAACCAGATCTGCAGGTGAATATAATCAAGATTCAAGTTTATTCTACATACAGATACTGTATAGTACAAGCAAAGTAATGTAGAGATTTTTTATTATTTATGGGTTCTTTTTTTTTTTAAATATTGTCTTTCATGGTTCTCCACAGAGGCCAAATGGCACATACCCTCCACGAAGATCCTGAATCCTCTAAAGCAAAGAGAAGGAGGAAAGGACTCGCCAAACAAGCTTTCCAGGGTGAATGTCTTCTCTGCAACCATTTAGGTTAACTCAAGCTGACAGCATGACATTCAAGCATATTTTCTTCATTGTTAGGATTCTGGTACTCAATGGTAAAAAAATATCAATCTACACTCTTCATCAATCTCAAAAACTCCCTAAGCAAGGACCCTGTGTTCGTTTTTCACAATTAAGATTAGTTGAGTGTCACTAAAGGGATTATACATCAATCAAAGATTATGTTTTTTTATTGAGATGTTATGTTTTTAACGATTTAAGTAAAAAAAAAAGCAAGAAATTGAAACACAATTTATTTCTAATTCTACTGTACAAATTTGTCCTGCAGCATTTGGAAGTTTAACATGCAACCTGGTGTTGCAAGTGGTTGCCTAAAACGATTTAAAGAGAAAGAAAAATAGGGATTCAAAGTTTCTCAACCACTTTGACTGTAAATTTTGCCACAACCAGAAAACTTCTTCAGTAGGAAAAGCAGATGACTCAGTTTAAAAAAGCGTGAGGCAAGAGGGAACAGCTGGTTTGTCCATCTGGGTCGTCAATGTTTGGTTTATTTTACCTTTTGGATCCTGCTGGAAATAAAATAGTAGCTTTAGAAAAAGTTACTCAGACATGCAAGAATTTCACAAAGTAAGTAGACAAAACAAACATTTAGTCCAAACAAATCTGTTGAATGAGAATACAGATTAAGATTTTTAGAGTTTCAAACCGTTAACTTACCTAAAGTTGACTAATGGATTGATTTAAAACAAGATATTTAAAAGAAGAGACATTCTTTAGAGCTTAACATTTTCATTTCAATAAAGATGAGCAAATGTTGGAGATTCAGGAGGTTGTTATGACTAATCTAAAAGACCTGTTGAGCATTTTCTTTTCAAATGATTTGAAAGAGAGCAATTAAATGTAAGACGAGGGTCAGATCAGAGTGTTTTGTGCATTACAACGGCCTCAATGTTTTTAAAAGCTGTACAGCAGTTTCAGACGTTCTTTGCTACTCATGTGTGTTTGATTTAGAAATGGACTTTACAGCCATCAGGAGCTGAACTGGGCTGCTATTCTCTCGCTCTTTCCAGTTGTCACATATCCTTCACCAGCAAGCAACCATGTGCCTCATCCCATCACCATTTCTGGCCATGTCACACTTTTCTAGGGCATATTTTAATAAAATTGTAAATATTTTATTAGCCGTAGTCTCTCCTGTCTATTTTATCTATATTTTTTTTCTTTTGCAGTTTTTTGACTCAACATCAACTCATCTTCTTTCTTATCCAACTAGTTGCTCCTTTCTGTCAGTTGGGGCTCTAAGCTATGTTTGCATTAACCCAGACTTTCTACATAAAAAAATCAAACCTTCCTCTTGGCTCAGTTTCTCCTAATGCACAAAGCTCATCCCTCCCCCCCAACTACTTTTGATTCGATGTGATTTAAGTTGCATCCATGATTTAACAGTGTTGAGCATAGCATAGTAAATAAAGAATGTCAGGTCAATTTCATGTAATTCATAGTTTATTTTCTCAGTCTGAGATTTACTAGTATCACATATTACTCAGATTTTACTTTGGTTATCTGTTAGACGTCCTTCAAATTAGATTAAAATCACACCATAAACTTAAAATAGAGATGCAGTGTGTGTGAAAGAGGGCTGTAAAAACATGAACGCTCTTATTTTTAAATAATTTGTTTCCTATACATATACCTAGTCTCCCCTGCTGTGTGAAAGGCTCATCTATTGTAATAACATCAGTCAGAGTGGAATCAGACTGAACCCTCATCATCTGGCACAGCGAGTTCGTTAAAACAACTATCAGAACAATCTGCAATTACCTGACCCAGTTTCATTTCTCTTTTTCCTTCACCCCTCTTGCCCTTTCCCTCCCTCCACCAGACTGGCGATAAAAACTCAAGCCACTCTAGTAGCAACACTCTTTCAAGCAACGCCTCCAGCAACAGCGATGATAAGCACTTTGGCTCTGGAGACCTGATGGACCCGGAGATGCTGGGCCTCACCTACATCAAAGGCGCCTCCACAGACAGCGGCATAGACACGAATCCCTGCATGCCCCCCGGAGCCCGGATGTTGCTGCAGGGAAGGGTCGGGGAACAGGGACACCCCTGGGTCTCTGAGCACCACGAGGACGAAATGACAGAAGAGGATCATGGGAAACTATACTTGCAGCAAGGCTTCGCTTCAGCCATCATGGGTAGTCACGTGACAGAGGGCAGCATTGGAGACCTCAGCGAGATTTCGTCTCATTCAAGGTACAATACAGATGAAGGTTAACGCTTTAATTTCTGCCTAATGGCAGGCAAACTTTACAACAACAATGTTTTTCTGGGTTTGTGGAAGCATTGGAACAAAACACTGATGACGTTTAACGCCTTGAAGTTTGAAGTTGTTTGCCTCACGTTCAGAAAATGTCAACTAAACTAACAAAAAAGATCATTTGCCTTGGCCCAGCCTTGAAAAACATCAAATGGAGACGGGGAATTCCTCCACCATAGGACTGGAATAATAAAGGCAAATAAAAGGTTGAACACTTTTGTATTTTCAAAATCATTTATATTCAATTGACTTTTATATTACACAACAGGTCCGCTTCACATCAAGGAACAGTAGTACTACAATATATATCCAACTGCATCCAGTTTAGTTTGACCCAATAATGCATCACAGTAAAATCCATCCTATTTAGTGCTGTTCATTTAGCAGCAATGGCTGAAGGGCCTTTCTAAAAAGGAGTCACAGCTAGTCACAGAATAGCTGAAACAGGAATACTTTCTGTAGGAAAGAAAAGCAGAATATTCTGAGGTAATAGGAGCAAGCACTCTACTTTCTTTGTAAAGAAATGCAGAGAAATGTGGATTTTTACTGTCTTACTTAAGAGGAAACAGCTTCTTAAATAGTCACAGAAGCACCATGTCTACCTTCTGTTAAAATAATAATAAAAAAAAGACAGATCATGAGTCAGTGGTTGCTCTTTGATACTTTTTCATCTTTATTGGTAATTACTTTGCTCTGTGTTTGCTCAATCCTAGCTGGGTCACTGAACTAATTTACGTGTGCTGGAAATTCACACCCTTTATTATGCCACATAGCTCACAGCAAAATCCTCTGTTCTGGAATACATCGGCGCTCGCACACAAACACCACAACCGCCAAACTATCGAGCCCGATACTGGATCTGTTCTGCCAGACACGCAGAATTACGTGCACAACTAATGGTCTGTGTCTGTTCATTGACCTTCTCTTCACCTGGTCGTGCTTAGTGTCTGCTGATCTACCACCCGGCTTATCCAGCTGTGCTGAAGCCAGCGGTGGTCGCTGCTCTCCGACTGAAGCAACGCGGAGGGTAGGGGGGTCTTGTGTGATCCCAGTTCCCATGGCCGGACTGCGGTTCTTGTGAAGAAAAATGGGGGAAGGGTGTTTATATTCACGCTTTACAAAGAATAAAAAGAGGATCTATTATTTTAACCAGCCATCTAAACTCAGAGCTTTGACTGTTTTCATACTTGGGTTGGTTTAATGTTGGAGTAAGGAAAGAGGGAAAAACTTTGCTTTGACAACTACTGTAAAATATTCAGTTTTATATAATTTATTCAGGAAAAATGCTTTTCAAACCAACCTAACCTTTTGTGAAAAAGTAGTTACGACCCTTGGCTGCAACAACTGGTGTTTGAGATAACTTGCAATTAATTTGGTTGAATTATTGTCCTGCCGTATAATCCAGCTGCGCTTCAATTTAACGTCAGATATTCTTCTTTAGGATTTTCTAGTAGAGAGCTGAATTTATGATTTTAACAATTATGGCAAGTTTTCCAAGTCCAAAAGCAGAACCCAACCATCATTTTTTCCTATCAGTAAGAATCTTTTTTAATGAAATGTTCTTAGTTTTATATAGGATACAATAGGACACACCTTCCAAAAAAAAACACACACACATTTGTCTGTCAGTTTAGAGAATACTCTTCTAAAAAGTTCTTGCAATCATGGAAATGACTTTTACTCCAAATGGGAGATGAGCTTTTTTGATCTCCTGGCAGTGGTTTTGGTCTTGGCGTTCTTCTATGGAAGCCATCTACACACATAGATGTTGTTCTTTATGTTTTTGTGATGTTCTTAATAAACTGTCGACGGGCTCCTGAAGTGAATTTGGTGAGGTGGATATTCCTGGTAAAACTCTCCACTGTTCAATGTTTTCTCCATTTGTTAATAACGGCTCCCAACAGGTTGTGCAGGAGTCCTAAAATTTCAGAAATGGCTTTTTGACCCTTTTTCAAATAGAATTTAATTAATTTGTCATTGGCTTTCTTTAGTTTGGATCACATTACTATATTACTTTTGGAGATTTTTTTGAACTACGAGTACGAGTAATCACATTGTTTCATGATTTAACAAGATGTGTGAACATTTCTACAGCTAGGGCCAGATAGCTTTTTCCCTTAAGTAAATAAAATCAAACCTAGAAATCAGATTTTTTTTTTTTACTTACCCAGGTTGTCTTTATCTAAAATTAAAATGTGTACAGATGAGCTGTAAGAATGACAAAAAATATAAACAGGAGAAATCAGAAAGGGAGCAAAAATTGTTTTACAGCACTGCAATTTTTATACTTAAGCTAAATTAAGAGAAAATAAATGAACGTTTGTGGCTGCTTGACCATAATTACATCCAGCCGAAAGGGGCAGGCATTGCTCAGTGACCCTCAGAAATAAAAAGGCTGGAAAATCTCTGGTTTTCACACATTTAGTGAGTGTTCAGCATTCTCAGCAAACAGAAGCAAGCAAACCATCATTTCTTTGGACATATTTTAAAGTTTTACAGCTTTGAGGTTGACATCTTTATGCAGTTCATTATTGTCTGACTTTTATTTGAGCAGTCGTAGTGAAAGTCCTTGGCAGCCAAGAGACATGAAATCCTAACTGTCGGCCATCATCATAAATGGAAAATTAATAAAGGGAAAGCCCCAGCTGAATGTGGGACTCTGATAATGACGGCATACTTATTTTTAAATTGCTGTGATTTAAAGCATATTCACAAAGCATATGAAGCCATTATGAGTTGGGGAATGTTTCAACCACCCTACTTACAATGATTAGATTTTGTAACAACAGAACAAAGCTGGTGCTGGGGTAATATTCCTGTCAGCAAACAAGTCATTACTTTGACCAACCAATCTTAATTTCAAGGGTGAATTCACCCCAATAACATGATTAGAAACAGTTTTCCGCATACATAGAAGCGTGTGAGTTGCTTTGCTCGTTATGCTTGGAGACCCATAAATCAGCAGGGGTCAGAGCAGCAGATGTCTGAGGAACCTCTGCATAGCACCGAGAGCAAGTGGAGGAAATGCCTCTTTTGGTTGAATGCACTGAACCATAAATGCGGTCTGTCATTTGATATTTGATGAAATATTGAAAGGACAAAGTTCAGCAGGAAAACGAGCATGACAGACTGGAACTGAGTCGTCTCATGAAGTAGGTTAAAGGGGAGGTACTTTATTTGGAGGGGATTATGTCACCCCGGCTGGTTGCAATGCTGACCATTCATGAAACATTGTGAGGTTAGGGCTGGACAATATGGCGGAAAATCTTATTCCAATTTAACTGTTTCGTATCAGTCTATCAATAATTATTTGTTAGATTTTTTGTTTTAAATATCTGAAATACTACCAAACCTGTGGCTTAACCTTTACTGTTTTATCCAAAGTTTTCACTCCACACCGTCATTTATTTTTTAGCATATGAGGCAGGGTGGAGAAAACTTAACTTGCTCCGGCGTCAGTTACTCAACAAGTTGCTGCTAGTTAACCAAATAACGATTGAGCGGGTTAGGCTACATTCACACTGCAGGCCTTAATCCCCTTATTTTTTGTGAAATCTGATTTCTTTTTTTTCTCTCTTTCTTTTTTTGGCACGTTCATTCACATTTCCAAATATTCAGAAAAATGCAGATTGGATGAATGCAATCTGACTGTAGACTCGACTCAGGTCAAATTTGAAAAGATCCGATGCGTACCAGATTTAGAACCACATATCCAAGTGACCTGGGTCACATTCTAAAAAGTCCGATTTGTGTTGTTCAGACTGTCATAAAAAATGAATTTGGGTCACTTCAGACTGCAGTGTGAACGTAGCCTTCGTTGATTCCATCAATCTTGCTTACCTGGACCTGAGAGGTCAAGCTAAATCCTTTCCTCTGCCTACATTGACCAGAATGCTGTGCGGTTCTGGATCGGAGCTCATTGAAATTCTTGAATATTCTATCAGACGTATTATTTATTGATACACGTCTATCACAATTTACATTGATAATAATAATACATCAGACCTATCTGGCATTTTTAGGGCATTAAAAGACGCTTAAATAAATATATTTAATCTATTGTTATTGATTTATTGTCCAGCCCAATCTGAAATAATAAGAAATCATCCGTTTGACTAATTTCCATACATCTACCAAGTTGTGTTGCAAACATCCATGATTTTTTTTTTATTGCTAATGCTTCTTTTTTGTTGTTATTATTATCACCATTATTTATGTTTTGTATTTGTTCATTTCATTCATTGTTTTGGTCATGTTTGAGTTACGTTTTGCTTTATTTTTGCTGTTTGATCAGTGGCTCACACCACTCTGGCAGTCCCCTGGCCCGCGGTGCCAGGTACTGTATGTCCGCTGACTCCTCCAAGGTGTACACCATCCCCCAGACGAGCAGCACAGGGCCAGAGCCGGGGCCCAGCTCCGAGGCCTGTGGACAGACACGCACACAGTCCAGCTGCAAGCTCACAGAGAGCATGAAGACAGCTGATGATGATGATGATGGTGATGCCCACTGCACTGAGGGACCTCCCAACATATCAGAGTGTGGGTGAGTGTGCGCGAGACAGAAAAGGTCTCAAGAGTGCACGAATGAGGTCATCAAAAAATGAGGACAACGTCACTAAAGCACCTTATTTATGTGGTTTGACTCAATTTTTCATAATTTACCATTTTATTATTCATGCAGAGCTAAATAATTTCCCCTTTTTATATTGTCTTTATCAAGTTAAAAGCCAAAAAGCTTTGGTCACAGTTTGTTTAGAGATGCAGAAACCAATCGAACTATCAATTATTTTATTAATCGATTATTCTGACGATTAATCGGATAGAAACATGGCCACATTTTGCAAATTTTTCTTTTAATCACTTCTGCCTTTTAATATAACATTAACAATATATTAAACGTTTTATTGCCTGAAATGCAGTAACATAGCAGTCCTTTAGTTTACACATGATCATTGTAGATTAATTGAGAAATTTTTTTTTTTTGCAATAACCGATAAATAATTGGATATCAAAAGATGCTTCATACGAGATTTATATATTTCTTTATTTTTTTTTACAGAATTTGAATAAAATTACGTTTCTTGATGAGTTCTGGGTTTTATAGATAAAGAAGTTTTTTACATCTTAAATACAAATGTGCATATTTGTGTACTGCTCTGAGAATGTTGTTCTTTCAGCAGTTGGTCTTTTTTGAGTCTGTATACTCCAGTTAGCAATTAATCACTTACTAAATTAGCTGACGATTATTTCAATGATCAATTAATCCGATAAATGATTTCAGCCTTTTTTCATGAATTAATTCTGATTTAAAACAGCAACTGGTAAGTTATGAGCTGGTTGGTAAGCTGTTACAAATAAAAGCAAACAGCTTGTTATATATATTTTCTTGTAAAATCTTAAGGACAGAATATTCTGCAACCGTGGCATTTTTGCATTGGCCCTTGCCTATTTCTTTTACAAATTCATGCATTGGCTGAAAACAAGAACTTTTTTTAGCACAATCCTTAAGACAAAGCTAAAGTTCCATGAAGATATGTTTAATACAAAGTGTAAGTTATGGTATTTAAGGCTCAGTGCCTGTGATTATTTCTGCCTGTTAGCACCAGGTGTGAAGCATGCTGTTGGACCAGCTTCCTTTCAGACCCTCTGCATTGTCTTTCCCATTCAGAGCTTATAAACTGGCCTTGATTGAAGCCGACAGCCACAAAATAAATAAGCTCAATGAAGCTGCTGACATAATACACTTGACACATGTCACATGTCGTTATTGATCACTCATCTGATCTCGGATCCCTGAGGATTGCGTTGCTGGGTCTCTGACAGATCAGCCTCTCTGCTGCGAGCCAAGCAACGATCTGTCACACCCTCCACAGAGCAGCGACCAGAGAAACGTATGCAGTCATTTAGAAAAGTTGAGAAAGTCCTCTTTCTCTTTAGATGTTGTATGAGGATTGATGACTGACAGCATCTCCCTGATAATTAAATGGCCCGCTGCAGGGAGGGTTAGATGTATGTAAGTAGTCGTTTGAGGGTGTTAGAGACAGCTCTGGGCATGTTTTGGAAGAGCGAAAGCGATATTTGCCCTCGAAGAAACTCCCAGCTTCGGCTTCTGAGTAATCCAATTGAGGCTGTGAAATTTGCTGTGTGATTGATCGCGTGCACTGAAGCCGTCTTCTGCCGACTTATGAAAAAGCTCCGTAATTCATTTACCCTCCCCACTGCTTGTTTATATATTCCTGCCGTTTTATTTCTTCTTACATAACAGTGTCTCATGATAAATGGCCTAATATTACTCACAGATATTGCTCTAACGTAATGAAGTTTCTCTTCCTCTCTTTGTGAAGTTTTCCCATTTGACCTAACACTGTATGAAATGCAGGATCTGTTTTAATGCTTCTAATCCCAGGCTGCTTCTGATTCTTGTTTCAGAGGAGCGGAGAGCTTGTTAGCCTTCCTTCTCAAAATGCTGTCTGAGCGCTCCAGGTACACTGTTATAGTCGAACCCAGTGGCCCTGATCTAACCCAGCCTGCTCCCTTGCACACCGTCATAACCCCCTCCACCCCCCTTTGTTCTAGACCATCACGCCACTTGAATGTCATGACCGGTCTCAAGTGCTGGTCCTGTCAACATGTGACACATTCAAGGGGCAACCAACTGTGTATCTGTAGCTGTGACATTTCTGCAGTTTCTTCCACACAACCTCACTCTTACTGTAACTGCAGTTTAGCTATAGAATAAGATTTCAGTAAAATGTAGGCAGAATGTCTTGAGAGTTTTAGCATCAGGCTATAGCAATGTTTGCCATTTTTGTTTTTTTCACATTTCAACCTAGAGCTGGACAGTATGGCTGAAAAACGTACAATATAAGCTATTCATATCAGTCAATATTGATAATTATTGATTAGTTTTTTTGTTTCAAATATCTGAAATACTACCAAACAGGTGGCGTGACCTTTCCAGTTTTATCCAGTTTTCACTCAATGCATTAGTGTTTATTTTTAAGCAGTTATGAGGCAAGATGGCGAAACCTGAAACTGCTGCTTCGCAAGTTATGGTGCGTTCACACCAAAAGCGTTTTGAGCGTCAGGCGCGTCTGGTTTACATTCACAGTTTATGTGGAGGCGCATTAAGGGCACATTGTGGTGCGTTTCAAATGTCTAGTGCGGCGAGATTTGAACCGTTTTGAGCGTTTGATGCGTCAAGAGCATCCAACGCGTCCAGTGGAAAACAATGGCTAGAGCTGAGGCATCTGACGCTCCCTCGACGCGCCTCCACATAGATTTTGATTATAAACCAGATTCGCAAAATGCTAGGTGTAGACCAAAATGTAAAGCGCCTGCATTTAAAGTGTACAAGTGTCGAACTGGAAGCGTCGGACGCGTTTTTGACACCCGTAAAGCTTTTGGTGTGAACGCACCATTGCTCAAGTGGTGAGTTGCTAGGTAACCAAAGAGTGAGTGAGTGAGTTAATGCCACCAACCTAGCTTAGCTGGCAGTTAGAGGTTGAGCAACTAGAACCCTTCCTCTGCCTACATTCCCCAGAATGCTGAGCTGTTCAGAGAATGTATTGAATATTCTGTCAGACGTATTACTTTATTGATATTGACTTATTGTCCAACCTTACTCTAGATATGTACAGCTGATAAAAACACACCCAAAAGTGATGTGTGGTATTGGATGATAAGTTGGTTCTACAAATGATAGGGAGGCTGAATACATAACAAACACAATCATTAAAAAAAATCTATTTAAAGTTTTGCCTTTTTGTATTCATTTAATTTACTATCACATGAAGTCCATGAAACATGGAAGTATTTACTACACCGAGCTACATAAAGCAGTCTGACTCTCAGAAATAGTGTCACTTCGTCACCAGCCTGTCCTATCGTCTAGTCGTCTGAACCGATATCCCCACGGCCATGTAACACCCTGCCAACAGCACTCAGAGTGTCGCGGACAGGCTGCTCATTTAAAACAGAGCTCACACCGCCACACGACTTCACCAGCCAGGTTGGTCACATCCGCCATGCCCTGTGCCCTCCTCTCTTAACACCCAATACCCCTGCAATCAGAATCATTTAGACGTCCTCAAACAAAACCTGCTGAGAACCAGTTCCAGGACAACATGTCACCTCTTCAGAATCCGTCTCCAATCCCTGCATAGCGACTTTTATGTCTTCCCTCGTTGTTGTTGTTGTTGTGTTGAGCACTCCTTTGGTCTGTGATGGTCTCTGTTCGAAATGCTTGTTTTTGTTCCTGCCCCTCACAGTGCTTGGCTGCACTCGTCGCAGTCTCTTTATTCATGGATTTGGCACACCGGTGTTGGACAAGGTGTTAGTGGAAATAAACCCCCTCACTCCCTAACGTCTCTCCCTCCCTGCTGCCCCATATGTAACTGACTAGCATGGAGATTCCTGATGTTGGCATGCCAAGATGAATCCATCACTTGGACCACGTTTTTCTTTGTTCAGCCGGTATTCCAAAAGTAGCTGCGGGCTCCTTCGCAGGATGTGGTTCTGGTAACCCTGGTTATGAAATCTGGTCTTCTTTGTTCTTGATATGATTTGCAGGCAACTGTACGCGCAGGAGGCAGCGTGCCGGCTCCAGCCTGCAGAGCACGATGGAAAATCCCTGCAGAGGCTGTCAAAAGAGGAATTTCGAAAGATGTTGCTGCCAGACAGCCCTCCAGGAGAAGACAGGAGCCGGAAGGTGAGGTCATTGAGCTGAATGAAAGAATGATTGCTTGATGCATAAAAAGTGCAACTAAATAAATTTTTATATCAATGCAAAAACACTAAAATCTTACCAAGTATTTTTGGTCTAGTTTCCAGTGCAAATATCTTAGTTTTGTATTATTTCCAGTGTACTAATGTTTCAGGAGCTTGTTTTAAGTAAACAATTCCTTAATATTGATTTAAAAAATAGTTTAACTAGGAGATTATTTCAATTATAACAAGACATTTTTTTCCATATTGTAAGTGAAATAATCTCCCAGTTGAACTGTTCAGTATATGCCTTCAATATATTCTTTCCAGGTGGATTGTCTCTGTTACTCTTGCTAACTTTTTCTTGCAGTTTTTTCTTCCACTGAATTTTCCATCAAAATGCTTGGGTACAACTTGCTGTGAACAGCCAATCTCTTTAGCGATGCCCTTTTATTCTTTTAGCTGTCACCATTATTGTGTAAGCCATAACATCACTTTTTTTTTTTGGAAAACTGGTTTTCCTTAGTTGTTAATCAAACCTTAAATATTGTATAAATCCATAATACACAGAGTGGTGCTTTTCAAGTCTTAATTTTGATTTCAAAAGTCTAAACGTTGGTTCCTATGAACATTTTTATATTATAACTTCACCAAAAACGACTTTTAATTCAGAACTTTCAGAAATTATCTTTGGACTGATGCAGTAAAAGACCAACGATTGAGTGAATCAACTGTAGAGTGCCTGGACATACCTTTCAGTAAACCATCATTTCTCTTAAAAATCTATTTTTAATGGGGTGAAGTAATATCCTACTTTTCTGGGAAACACAACTTTAGATGTTCCTGACTTTCAAAATTAACATACTCGAAATGTATCACTATCACTGTGTAGTGAATTTATATAAAAGTTTTGAACTGAAGAACTGCATTAAATTAACTTTTTAATGATTCCTAATTTATTGGGATTCACCTGTTTATTGCAGATGTATTCTGATTACAGAATATTTAATATTCTGCTCCTCTTTATAAAGCTATTGTCTTATCATAATAAGTTTAGATGATGATATGAGGGCGAACCCGGAGCAGATACTTTCTCCACGTCACAGTAGGAGAAAACCTCTGCTTCACAGCTGATGGACCTTTGCCCTGCTAACCCCTGTGTGACCCCTGACTCACTCAGCGTTAGGTTAACCTAATTCCAAAAGGAGCCTCAGTTTACACAGTTGGGATATTGTTGTTAAGGACAGGAAGTTGCAGAAAGATGTTTGATGTTCCTCAGAACAATTAATTGTATCCCGAGTTCCCCAGTGCCTCAACACTCATCCATTATCGACCAGGATGAGACCCTGGAGACGTCCAAATGGGTTCTGTTGGATGCCGGTCATTTTTAATACAAAGGCAGCCAGCAGTGTCCTCTGGCACAACCAAGCATGTCCCTCACATGAATCGGTTGAGTGCGCAGCACTTGTTTGCAGTTTTGAATCCCTTTGGCTTACTTCTAAAAGAACCAAGCTGTTTTAACACAGTTTCAATAACGAGAGAAACAAACACCTTGATTTGAATATGTTTTGTTTACAACCAAGAAGTAGAGCAGCCAGAGACCCAGAGGACGCAGCCAGCTGGTTTGTTACTATAATCGCCCTCTCCAGTCTGATAACACAGAGCATGGAAAAACAATTGAAGAGCGAGAAGTATCATGGGGAGCCCGATGCCAAGCATTCCTATCAGACATGCATATGGTCCCAAATAAGACACACTGCAGGGTGGGTACATGAAAGAGTTAAATCATGAAAACGACAAAGCTGGAAGCAGGGTTTCAACATGTCACGCTACCTCCAGAGGAGGGAACAGTACCTGAAAATTGTACTCAAGTAAAAGTAGCACTACTTCAACATATTTTTACTCAAATAAAAATAAAAGGTATCCATCAGAGAAATTACTCAAGATTAAAAAAAGGTTTTGGGGGTAAAAGGCAACACAAATACTAAGTAAACAAAAAATTTAATATCTAAAAATGACGTTATCAAACAGACCAAAAGTTATGTGGAAATTTTAAGCACAATATAAGTAACTTAATTATAAAATACATATATATATATAAATATATATATATATATATACATATATGAACTTGTGAAGAACTTGTGTTCTTTGGTCCACAAGTTCTTTTAACTTCACGATTTTGTTCCACTCTAGGCTAGCGTAACCAGAAATATTACTCAAGAACATCATAATAAAACTACTCAAGTAAAAGTAAAAACTACAGTTCAATAAAAAGTACATTTTTCTTTAAGTAAATGTAACAAGTTGCTACCCAACTCTGCATACTAGTTAATATTCTAAGTGACCAAGCAGATGATGCAACAAAGCTCAATGTGCCCTCTGACTGTCGCCCAATGCCAGTCTTCGTGCGGACAAGCAGGTGCACAGAGACATTCCTTGCCAGCCACAACGTCCGACAGACAGCCCATTGTGTGGCTGACGCAAAGGAAAGGCCGTTCGCAGACTTAGTCTCCTACAACATTCTTCTTTTGAACCTTCGGTGGGAAACAAAAGAAAAGCATCTGAATAGGTGGTTGTCCAAACACATCCTCCCATGTGGCACGTCAAAAAGGGGCCAGCGCCGGTTGCTGCCTTTGTTCGCCGCGAGCTGCAAGTCAGGGTAATCAGGAAAAAGTCTCGGTGGATGTGTCAGAGCTGGCAGCGCTGATAAGAGTTTTGCTGTATAAAGAAATGGTAAGATCTAACAACCCAAAGCTGCCCGAGTCGGTCTTAGTGGACTTAGATGCACCTTTAATAACTGATCATCTGTCAGATTTTTCCACCTTTCAATAGAAGAGTGTCTGTACACTTCTAAAGACTTTTCCATGCAGTGTATTTCACTGATCTGCATATTTATTCAAGACTTAATTCTGCTGTTTTTTGCCCCATACAGAAGCAAGAACCCAGTTTAAAGTTGTTCCGATGTGTGATAACCTTGCGGGGTTTTATCTTGTAAACTTTGAATATGAGAAAAGCGTGTTTGGGATGAAGGAGGCATAAGCATATCTCTGCTTTAAAGACAGACTGAATGTTTGTTAAATTCCCACTGAGGGACTTGTGGGGGATCTCGCTTTGAAATGCAGATGGCTGGGTGTTGGCTTGTGGAGATAGCAGCGCATTGTGGGTTACAGCTGGGAAGAAAGAGGCAGATATTTACCGATCTGTGCAGCTGCTCCGTGTATCATTTGTGGCTGCGTTTGATGTCACTCCTTCTGTATTTACGTAAACTAAATGGGACATTGATGGATGGGATTGGTCGCCGTGGTTTTGTGTGTTTAAACAGGAGATCCTCTGTCACAACTATGACCGCAGTAATGAGACACTACTCTCCCTGCTGTGGTATCCTGTGTAAGTTGTGATGGTGTTAATTTCCTGACCAACGAAGAGTTTTAACATCTTCATTTTGACCTTGGCAGCAGCATGTTTTGGCCTGTAGCTGTAGATTTTTTATGCTGGATGACCCTGCAGTTTTATTACCAAACCACTAACTGCAAAGGATTTAAGTCCCTAGCTGGCTGTGGACACATTGGTTGACCTGACAGCACATCCTTTAACCTTTTTATTGCACTCATTTTATTCTGTACATTGAGCAGCAACAAAAGTCACCCTCAAATAATCAACGATGCACAGATCAATATGGCAGAATAAGGTCAGCGGTCTAATTGACCATGATGTAGAGCCCCATACTGCAAGCTATAATGACCGATCTAAAGCACTTCCTTATGCGTTTACTCTGACACATTTAGAGACGGATGATGCACTAACCTGGAGGCTTTTTCTCCAGACAATTTCAACATAGACTAGCTGATCCAGAACGTTCATTATGCCGATTTGTTGCCTGCTTTACCACTTCTTAATTCAGTTTATCTGGATTCATTCTCCTTGAAAACATGACCTGTATAACAGAAATACTTTATTTTTCTATCATATACACTAAGAATAGATGAGAGAAAACGTTTCTCTCCTCTAGAGTGTGGTAAGGTTCTTTCCGCCGTTATACAAATCTTTGTAACAGGAAACAAGAAGTAATTTTAGATTTTTCTTCCACCTTTTCTTATCCTGTTAAACCGATATGTTACAGGGAAAAATATAAAAGAAATGAAAAACAAATGTAATACTTTGTCAAACAACCTTTCAAATAAGAGGTTTTCAAAGATCAAAATAATCTAATTTTACAAAAATATCAGTCAGCAGAAGGGCACAAAAAATTGGTAACACTTTATTTGATAGGGTGTGCGTAAGAGGGAGATGAGACTGTCATAATCATGAATTGTCATTCAGTAAATAATGACACTTTTAATGCTAAGTTGACAATTTTAATGGACTTTTTATACAAGTTTTAAAGCAACTTTGCATTAAAAGTGTCATTATTTATCGAATGACACTTCATGACAACAGACATAAACATTCATAAAGACTCCTTCACGTTCATGACAGGTGTAATGTCACGTTTATGACAGTGTCCTGTCAGTCTTATGCACACCCCATCAAATACAGTGTTGCCAAAAAATCTAGTAAGGTGTAGCGCTAAAAGACAGAATCAAGCAGGAGAGATTAGCCAGAAATGTTTGTCCACCAGTCTGCGTTCAACCTAACAGGTATCAAGCTTCTTTACTGACTAACAGGTGGATCGTGTGGTGACTGTTTTCATTATTTCTGTTTCTAAAATTAGCACAGATCCTCAAAACACTAGAATACAGGCCTCATAGCAAGCCTGATGCTTCATCAACAATTTTATCTACCTGCTTCACTAGTACACCTATCTAGATTCAAACATATTCTTTAAACACTAGTCAAAAACAAAAACACAGCCCTTTCTTACATGTAGGTTCACATGCTGCATGTCTACCGTATTTTCCAGTGTATAATTTGCTTTTTTTTTCCATAGTTTGGCTGATTCTGTGTCTTTAGTCAGTTGTAACTTATGTTTTTTTCCTTCTTCATGACACATTTGTTTGACTGATGCATTAAATATTAATTCATGACAGACATAAATCAAGCATTAAACATGGGCAGAGCTGAAGGAATGAGTCCACAGTTACATAACACATGGAGTCAAAAGTATACATGCACTTTAAGAATAAATAGGCTGTGGTAAATTTGGAGAACCCTGCATGACTAAATGCAACATAAACTCTTATAGAACTGGAAAAAGAAAACACTAGTGATCATTTTAAACTGGTATTCCAGTACAGGAAAAGTGATCACAGAAACAAACAACAAAAACGAGGTGCAAAGGCTTTTCATTCGTAGCTCCTACTCTTCAGGGGTGCAGAGCATGTCATGTTTTCTGGCTTCTTAAACTGACCTATTTTGGAGGAAGTAGAGTAGACCAACAGGGAAAAAACTTGAGTTCTGCTGAAGTATGGGCCTGAAATTATTTTATTAACCTTCTTTTTTGGGAATTACTGAAGGAAAATTACCTTTAAAATTTGCTTTGCTTCTGATTATAAACAGTTGCAACCTGTTGCACAAATATCACTGCTGCAATTTGAAGTATCTTAAAATGTTAAAAAGTCCATCAGCTGAACATTTGTTTCTTGAATGAATTGCTTGATGATGGATTTAACTTTTCAGGTATGTTCAGCCAGCAAAAATAAAAATAGATTTCAATTTACCTAAAACTTATTAAGATTTGGCATATTTTTGTATCGTCCTAGGGCTTCAACTAACAATTATTTTAGTTATCAATTATTCTGTCGATTATTCTGACAACTTATTGATTAGTCAGATTAAAAAACAATTGGCTCATTCTGCAGATTTTTCATTTAACCATTTACGCTTATTTTATACAGTATTGGAAATGCAAATAAACAAATAAAATTTTATTTAAGAAAATCAATAGTATTTTATTGCTCGACTGGACAGCGTAGATCTAATCTGTAGAATATTTTTTGAATAACATATTAAATATTCGAAAAGCAAAAGGTGCTTAACAAGAGATTTTTTTTTTACATATATATAGTAATTTGAACCTGGTGAAACTAAAACTGTCACGTGACTTTTCATCTCAAGTGGAAAATGTATATATTTTTTGTACTGTTTTGGGTTAATTACCGCACTGAAGGAATTGTTCTTTCAGCAATTTGCATGTTTGAATCTGTATTCTCCAGTTAACGATTAATCGATTATTAGATAGTTGATGATTATTTCAATAATCAATTCATCACAGTTATTTGTTTCAGTTTTGCATCATTCTTCTGATCATATCTTTGAATTTAGATGCAATTAGGCTTTGCTTAAGAGCTCGATCTTTTACGAAATGAAAATAAAAGTCTTTGGACTTGTTAGAGATTTCCTCTCTGCTGCCTGCAGCTTCTCACATTAAGCTCAGTGACCAGTGGTTGCCACAGGGGAGTGACCTCTGTCACCACCTCCACCGGCCTTGTCCCCTGTGTTTCCCACTCTGTCAGACACTCTCCAGCTGTGCTCAATCAGTCGCATTTTCCTGAGAGCATAGGCTGTAATTGATTCCTGACACAGCTCCCTGATGTCACTGCCTCACCCTCCCAGCTGACTTCTGTTGTAATCCCGCTGCGCCCAAGAAAGTCAAAGGATGTCAGTGGTGCATGCAACAGGGGGGGATTTTCCAGTACTTGCACTTTCTTTTTCTTGTTACAACTATGTAGAGATGAATTCTTCTCCTTTTTCTGCAGGTGTTGGCACCGGGCAGTTTGTCACCGAGACGCTCGCTCTACCGGACGCTGTCGGACGAGAGCGTGTGCAGCAACAGAAAGGCTTCGTCCTACGCCAGCTCACACAGTTCCATGCTCGAGCAAGCCATGCCCAACGACATCCTGTTCAGCACCACGCCACCTTACCACAGCACGCTGCCTCCTCGCATGGTCCACAACCAGGGAGCGTCCAACCTGCGCAGTGAGTGCTAACACACCGCAAAGTGTTTACCTTTTAACTACGTTCTGTCTCGTTGCAACCACAAACTTAAGAGTATTTACTGGGTTTCATGCAATACAAAAACACTACAAACTTTGGTTTTCTACTTTGTTGTACAAATAAAAATCAGAATGTGGCATTCATTTGTACTCTCTACCCCCTGAAGTGTCTTAATTAGTAAATGGAGTCCACCTGTGTGTAATTTCATCACTGTATAGATCCAGCTGTTCTGTGAAGACCGCAGAGGCTTTGTTGGAAAGCTTTAGTGAACAAACACCATCATGAAGACGTGCACTGCAAAAACGCAAAGTTTTACCAAGTATTTTGGTCTAGTTTCTAATGAAAACATCTGACGACACTTGAAATAAAACAAAACTAACTTATAAATAACTTTTTATAGAATAGAAGTACTTTATTCATCCCAGCAGGGAAATTACTTCGCAGTTACAGCATAGAGACAAGACACAATAACAACTACCACTGAGCAGTAGTTGTAGATAAAATAAAAATAAAATATAAAATGCTATAAATTGTAAAAAATATGAAATGCTGTTAATATAAAAAGCAACTTAAGAGCAGTCCTTGCAACTGATATATTAGTAAGATATAGGAGCTTGTTTTAAGTTAATACTTTAGTAGATGATAAAGTACTAGTTCAACTGACAGATTATTTTACTTAACTGGATAAATTCCTTGTTATAAAAACACTAATCTAGACATTTGTTTTATCATTATTAAGGAATTACTAACGTAAAACAAGCTCTTATATCTTGCTAAAAAAGTTACTAGTTTTGTCTTAATTCCAGTGTAGTAAAAGACTTGCATTACAGACTAAACTCAAAATACTTTTAAGATTTTGTATTTTTACAGTGTAGGATCACAGGGAGAAATTTGTCTTGAAGTTTAAAGCGAATTTAGTTCATATTCCAAGCTTTGAACATCTCACAGAGGTCTGTTCGATGCATCTAAAAGTAAAAACAAAAAATAACTGTATCAGCGTAACATCCGCCTAAACTGAAAGGTGTTTGAGGAGAGCGTTAATCAGAAAACAGCTAAGAGTTTCATGGTAACTCTGGTTGTTTAAAGCTGTTAGTCATTCTTTCTTTTATGGAAGAGTGGCACAAAGAAAACTATTGTTGAAGGAAAGTCTTTAAAGTTTGCCACAAGCCATATAGTTAACACTGCAAATCTGTCGTCAAAATGCCTTGCATGTAAAACTCTTCTGTGGCTAAAAGGTAGCAATCAATAAATGAAGGATTTATCTAAGAGGAAGTTTACACAAACATAACTATGTTATGTTTACACAAAGAACTGCAAAAGGATAAAATATAACATCATAAAAAAAAAACACAAAACAGTAAAAATAAGGCTTGAGGTCATCAAATTGTTTGTAAAAAATTATTCTCAGATAATGAGATTTTGCTCTGGTCAGATAACAGAAACCAGAAAAAACATTAAATTTTTGCTGAATAAAAGCCGAGCTGTTTATAGAAGCAGAAACCTAAGTTGGAAATGTAAAAATAAAGGCCAGACAATGAAGGCGTAAAAAAAATATAAATAGTTTATACTTTTTGCTTTATGCAGTTGTGGACCTAATGGCCACAAAGTAAAATTTTCACATCATCCTGAATGCAGACTTACTGCAAAACATAGTGATGGTATATTACTATATGTTCAGTGAAAGTCCATATCTAAATCTGATTGAAAATCTGTGATAAGACTTGCGAATTGATGTTCTGAGTTTATTTTAAAAAAAATGCACATACACTGAAAATTGTGGTTGTAACAGAATAAACTGTAAGGTATACTTTTACAAGGCCCTGCATGGGAATGACGGTTAAACTCCTAGACTAACATGAACTGTGCACTAACAAACACCAGCAAGAATCTGTTTTTGATATAAACACAACTCCAAACGTCTCACAGAGACAGAAGGCTAATAACACTTTCTCATCATGTTGCTCCATGATTATCTCTCCCTCCTTCTGGCACCAGATAAGAGCCAGGATATAGTTACTTGCTTGAAGAGCCACTTGTGCCCAACTGATATCATTAGCACAACTGAACACATTTCAGCAACACTCCTCCATATAGCAAACTAATTGGAAATGGGTGCGGCTGCAAGCTACTTGCACGCTCTCTGCCTCTGCACCTGCTTCAAGCAGACACTTTTCTGACTCTTCAACCCCAAATCCTCTGAATGTAAGGAAGTAAATGACAGGTGTGATGTGTCCCGGTTTTAACATCTCTGACTTGATGTGCCAGTTTTCCACCCGGGGTTTCACAGTTTCTGTCATGCATTATGTTTCATTCGCTCATCATCCCCATCCCTACCTTCCCTCTCTGTCCCTCTGGTCTCATTTCCATACCGCTGCTCACCTGTCTCTTGCTGCCGCCATTAGGTAGAAAATGGGCTTTGGAAAGATGTTTTTCTCTCCGGCCTGTTCTGGCTGTCAACCTGATGGGTTCCTGATTGTTTTGAAGGATAGTTGAGAACTCAGACTCTCTCTTTTTTCCCTCGCAGAGACGGCCCAATTTGGTAAACAGTGAATCACTCAAGCTCCGAGAAGCTTGGTAAATTGAAAAGAGAATGTCACCTCAAGCTCTCTGTCTCTTCGCTGACTTCTTGTTCAAGCTTTTCTAAATGCCTCTCCGGTGAGCGGGAGTGTGCTAGTTGCATTTTGCGTCTTTCAGGGTTGAGATGCAGATGGAAGGGAGCGGAGATGTTGACTGAAACATGAAGATATTCTCAGAGACAAGTCATTTATCACCCCTCAAACTGCACCTCGCTTGTGATTTGCAGAGAAGTTGGTTTAATGTGACTTGAACCTCTCACGCTGATGCAAGATGTTCCTCTTAAGAGTGAGCGTTTGCATCCTTTGAGGATTTTCATAAATATCCCTTTTTTATTTTTTTAGCAGCGATGAATAGTTAACATAAGATCCCAACTTTTCCCCTTCGATGCCCCTCTCTCATTCCCTCCCCTGTCGACGCTTAGCCCTGAACTCAGGCTAGGCTCAGACACTCAACACAATACCTGCCTGTCTCTGCAGGTGAGTTTTGGTTCTCTGACGGCTCCTTGGCGGATAGGTCCAAGTTCAGCGACCCGGGCCTCATGCCCCTCCCAGACACTGCCTCAGGCCTGGACTGGTCTCACCTGGTCGATGCAGCACGGGCCTTTGAAGGTAACCAGCTTGGCTAGAGCTGCTGGCACCTTGTCTAAAACCTTCCTCTTCCTCCAGCCCTGACCTTCCTGATCCCCCCGCTGCTTTGCGCAGTGTGTGTTTGTGTGTCTGTAAGCTGCAAGTGCTCGCTCGCTTGCATGCGTTAGATCTTTGTGAGCTGTGTGTTTCTAATGAAATAAGTTTATTTCGCAAGTCATGGGATGAACAATGGCTGTCACTACTGGTGGAAAAGACGATGAAGTGGTAGGAGGAGGATGATGGTGTGGCATGTTTTTAATGACTTATCGAGTGAACAAACTTAATCACATGGGCTTTTAATTGTGTTTCTTATGTAATGGAAACACTGCGATTGCAAAATTGTGTTTTTTTGGCAGTAGCAGAGTATCGACAAAGTTTTGCACACATTTGTAATGGAAACTCCACTACTGATATCCTTAAGAAATAGTCAGGAACAAAAATGTAATTGGTAAATAAGCTAGTTTTTCAGTTCTTTATTTAAAAATATTGATGGAAGGTTGAATGGAAAAAAACTGTGATAAATTACCTGGCCTAATTTGAAAAATTGGCATGCTGCTCAGTTGCCCAGTCCCCTTTTCAGATCTCATTTGTTTTCTTGAGTCCAAAATCAACACAGAAGTCTACCGCAACATTTTAGAGCGCTCCATCCTTTCATTTGCTGACAAGTTTTACAGGGACATTAATTTACCAGCAGGAATTGGTAGAGTACTTGCCTGACCAAAATGCTATACAGAGTATTAGGAGTAAGATGAGAAACACCAGATCTAACAGTTCAGATGAGCTGAAAGCAACAAGGGTTTCCTTAACAGCTAAACAGAACCACAGGCTGATCACCATGCCACTCTGCACTAATGCAGTAATTTGTGCAAAAGGAGCCCTAGCAAGATATTTAGGCAGACAATGTTTAGTAATCCAAACATTTCTTTTTGGTTTCAGTTAACTGTCATAATCATACAAACCACCAGTAATACATGCTTGAAATATATTGATCTGTGTGTAACTGATCCATATATGAGTTTTTCCACATCATGTGCAGCATCATCTGTTTATATATTTTATTATGCTTAATTTGAGCTCTACTGTCATGTCAGTGCATTTCATCTTCCACAAGCATACCATGAGATATTTTTTCTATGTATGAACTCTGCCTGACCCCGATGTGTGCAGACAGCATAGCTTGTGTTCACTCATTTGTCAGTGCGGCGTTTTGCCTTTGGTTCGTTTCCGGCTTCAAAGCATAAAGTCCATCACTTACTGAGGGAGAGGGGGGTACAGAGGAGATGATGCAGAGCTTGACTGACAGCAGTAAGGCTGTTGTCACGCCAGTCAATGCAAGCTAGAGCATCATTCTTAGACATTTAAGCAGCTATGCTATGAGAGCAAGGGATAATGAGGTCAACAAAGATGAAAGACACTCATGATAAATGTTCTGTTGTTTCAAGGTGAAATAAACTGGTCACAGCTGAGAAGTAACAGTAAAATTCCTGTGCAACTTTACACAAGAATTTTACTTCCTGTGAAAATTTGATGAAATACCAAAATTTCAAGCAGATATAACCAGGAGGTTCCAAGCCTCCTATGCCCTGTGAACTCCCCTCCTGGTGCATTTTTATTTCACTTTCATCTGTTAACATTAATATTATATAATAACAGGGTATGATGGGCCCAGTGGGCCACTAGGCTTTTCTTGTGCCCCCACCAGGCTAAGCATTGCTTATTTATTTAAGTCTTTTTAAAATGTTTGCATTTTTTAAGCCTTTTCAGGTGTTAATCTTCCACTCTTTCAATAACACATAATTATCCAGGGATATTTTCAAATTTCCTGTCAACTTTAAACATTTTTTAACTCAAAAATACGACGGGCCGCTGGATGAATGCCTGCTCTAGCACCACCCACCAGGCTTAGCAGGTTTTCTGGGAGAAACCTTGTAATAATATTAATCAGGGTTGTAAATAGCTTTCCTGCAATGAAAAAGATACAATTTCAAACTGTCACTGAGGACAGCATGGACATGCAGTCAAGCTGTATTATCAATATTGACCCACTAAAATACTAAAATTGTCCAAAAGTTGTCCAATTACAGTGAGATTTGCAAAAATCTGTAAATATGTAGTATGTTTAAATTTTATCTTAATGTAAGTTTTTGCCTCTAAGCCACGCAGACTTTGTCCATTTATTACCATATTACAAAATTGATGTCAGGCCATGACTGAATGTGTACAAAATTGCTTTAGTCAACCTTCCCACAATATCCTGGGATTCTATAATCTCAGAATTATTTCTTCTTGTTAGGGACTTAAATTTAATCCAACAGTATTTTACTCTAATGGAGATGTTCCCCATACACTTTAAATTATAAACTAGCTAGCAGTAAAGCTTTATTTTGAAAATTTTTACACTTCCATACCAGTCACCTAGCAACCCCCGGTGAGGCCTATCCCATTACATAGCGACCGTAGCTGAGTTCCAGGATATTTGGTCAGCTGGTTTTACCTCTGTATGTGCTGTACAATGGCAGCTGGAAAAGACCAGTGTTTTGTTGTATTCTTGTTGGTTGTGCAGGAGGCTCTACTTCTGCTTTTGGGCATCTGTTTGCAGCCATTTTCACGTGCAAGTGTAAACATTGAGTTCAAGGAGGTTCAGCAGCAGCTAATTTGGATTTAAAGTGACAAGACACCCTAAACATCTCATTGTGAAAGAAGCTCAAAACAGCAGACTAAAATTTCATTATCTAAGAATTATTTTGTGCAAAAAATGTAATAAACATGTTTTATATAGCATATAAACCTAATCTCCCCTGTTCAAGAAGTCATAATAAGTCACCTTTAGACATGTTTTAAAAAATACTTTAACTCTGCTTCCTTTGCTGTGTTCAGCTAGATAATGCTGCTGAACACAGCTGCAGACAATTGATCGATTTTATGTCTTAAACCTTAAGAAATAAAACTCCCATAGGTGGATTTAGAGATTTTGTTTAATCTGAGGAGCATTTCAGGTATTCAGCTTGATCTCCAAAGGACCCCTCTTAGATTTTTGTCTGTTTCAGGCTTTGTGCTTTATTCAAGCTGAATATTAATGACAAAAATGGAGCAGTGACAATCAAGTTTTTTGCTCTGTGCTTGGAAATGCTACATACCTGATCCCCTAATAAAATAACCTTGTCAAATAATTTCCAAATATTTTGATATTCCCCCACAAAGCATCTTTTCTATCCACAGTGGTGTGGTTTCTTTTTCAATCTAATCAGGATGCTCACTAAATCTGGACATCGCCTCATCGCTAAAAGACAGGCGGCATCTCTGCTGTCTGTGAAGACTTTAATCTTTCTGATGCAGCCGTGGAATATGAGGAAGGAATTCATTCATATGGAAATTAGGGCCTGGTCTGTCTTTGCTGCCTCATGTGAGAGAAACCAACTCTGTCCTCATCCAACTTCTGTCTTAAAGTGGATTATCTTTCAGTTGGGGGATAAATTAATGAAAATGCTTACTTCTGGTATGAATATGCAGATTTCCCCATCTTTAGTCTTAAACCAAGGTCTGGAGAAGGACTGGTTTATAGAGAAAAGAGCGTTAAGCCTTAAAACTGAGAAATCCCAGAGCGCGCTGTGCCAAGTTTGGGTTTTCCATGTGGCTTTGGCAAAGCTTAAAGGCCTGATATGGCGAAACAAGCATAGTGTTTTACAGTTTCATAGTGGGAGCCAAACAGCTGTCAGAGGAAACTCCAGGGTGGAAACCACTGAAGCAGAACCAAAGGAGAGTGACTAGAAATGCTGGAATTATCTGGATGTAGATTTTAGTAAAGTGGCTTGTAACAACGCTTAAATAAGCTCCATTCGTTGAAGCCATGAATGACTCACTCATCCTGTTAGGAACGCATGCATTCAGTTCACATTGTTCTGCTTTAGCTGCATGTTGGCCGAATGATTCAGGTTTCGTGCTGTGATATCAAAGACGGATTATCTAACCGGTTCTGGTCACCTGTTCTGTTTCCAGACCAGCGCGTGGCGTCTTTCTGCACCATGACAGACATGCAGCGGGTGGAGGCTCTGCAGATCTCCAGAGAGCTGACCAGACGGGTGGTGGAGGCGGAGGGAGCAGCGCTGGAAGCAGAGTAGGCATCATTCACAGCACAACAAGCGCACAAACACGCAAACACAACTCCTGGAAGGAGCAAAGAGGGATTTTTGGCTGAAAACACTTAACAGCTGCGAATTAGTACTGTGTGCCTTTTAGAGAAAAGAAAGAGAACTAGAGTAAAACCTAAAGCATCTTGTAAAGAGTTTCTCCATTTAGCATGTTTATCTACTGTTGCATCATCCGCAGCTCAGCATATTTCCAAACCAAATACAATCTTGATTAATTAAAGCGTTCCATTATTTATTTTCTTTTTCGTATGTCTTTAAGCTTCTTATTTGCAATAGTTAGTTTCCCAAGAAGTGTTTACAAAAGAATAAAGGAAATCTAGTGAGGGCAAGGCACCCAAGCATGCAGCTAAAAGTTGGTGAAGAGCGATTATTATACCAAACTCCAGCAGTAATGCATTACTTAATGGCCACCCAAGTAGAAAGTTGTGACTGCAGATTCTCCCAGCTCCAGTGGGGGCTCATAACACCAAGATTTATATGGATGATTGGTCCAGTTAGGAGGAGGAAGTCAGCAGCTTCAAGACGTTAAACACCAGTGAGCGTACTCAGAAATTTAAAGGCACTCAATGGCAAGCCCAGTCAGCATGTAATTCATCAGAGTGGTGAATATCACATCTGACGAGACTTTTAAAAAAAGTCTGGCAGCATTCAGATGAATGTTGAATGTGTGACCTTATAGAGTTATTCCTTTGTGTAAAACTAATGGAACGGTGAATGGAAGCAGCTAAAAGTCTAACTTTACTAGACGTAATCAGTACATGTTTTGATGATGTCATCTTTCATGTAAAACAGCCTGAAAGTCCGTCCACAATTTTTTTTCTCTCGGATTTTGCCTTAAAATGTCACTTCCATTAGCTGCTACACATGCGATATATGTTTAAAGAAATGTTTATTTTTTAGGCTCAGACACTGCAATACACTTATTGTAAAATAAAAATAAAAAATTACTATTGGGGCTCATTAAAAATAAAAATCGTGCTTGAGCAATATTCTTTCATTGGTACAAACATTACTCTTACAAATAGTACTGCCTGACAGTCTGGTAGTTTCGTAGTGTCAAAGGTCGTGTTTTTATAATACTGTCGAACTGAGAAACCTATTTAAGTGTCACAAAGTTCACTCACTTTTCCTGCTCAGTTGTATATTTGAGGAAAGTGGGTGCTTACTCTCTGTGTAACAAACCCTGTGTCAACATCCATATATATGCTAATGATGGTTATGATTATTAGAGGTGAGCTCCTGAAGGTTCTTCTACGCTATGAAAAAATTGTTTTAAAATAATTTATCAGCTTTTATATCATTAGAAAGCAAGATTGTGATTATGTATATTATATTCTTTAAAGATTTTTTGTTTTTCTGAATAAAATACGATGATATTTGCACTTTAAACTTATTCAAAATTAAAGAAAAATGCGTCTCTTAAAAGTGTGTGTTTTTTTTTTTTTGTTTATTTAAACCAACAGCAGCTCCCCGTCCACACTAACTGGCAAAGTCAACCAGCTGGAGGTCATCCTCAGGCAGCTGCAGCAGGACCTCAGAAAGGTGAGTTATATTCTTGTTCTTAAGCTCTGGCACCTCTGTGCTTTTATTTTTATTTTTTTTATACCAGCAGCTAGTGCATGTCTGTGCCACTCAGGCTGACATGGAGTAATGGGTGCCCTGAGGTCTGCGTAATACATACTCATCCACTTAATTTGATATCCTGTTTCCATTCCTTATTGTGTCCCAGCCCAGTGTTTCCCCACTTCCAGTAGAGTGCTGAGGAAATACACTTCTACCAAAGCGGAGGAAAAAGCTGCTTAGCTACTTTAATGCTTCTCATTTACGCCGCATCGACGAAAGACGGATGTGCTTTTAATAGCGGGGCTTTTATCAGCTCCTTTGTGTGCGTTAGCCTAATTTGCCTCTTGTTCTGGGTGTGTGTGTGTTTTCAGGAGAAGGAGGACAAGGCCATGCTGCAGGAGGAGGTGCAGCACCTGAGACAGGACAACATGCGGCTGCAGGAGGAGAGCCAGACGGCAGCAGCTCAGCTCAGGAAGTTTACAGAGTGGTTCTTTCACACCATTGACAAGAAACCCTGAGCGGCGCAGAGAGGAAAAACAGAGGAAAGACGGAGCAAAAGAAGGCCTTCATCCCTCCTGTACACCCACTCAACTCCCATGTAAGATTCCCAGATAAATCCACAATGAAAACAACATTAAAACGACAACAACGACGAGTATTAAAAGCCCCATACTTAGGATGTTGTGCTGCACTGTGTGAACCCAGATCTGGACTATAGTTTGGGGGAACTCCTCTCTGCTCCTCTTTTTAAAGTTACTGGTCTCTCTTGGGGAACCTCATGGTGTTTTGCTCCGGAGAGGACTTGAGAAAAGTAATTCCAGGGGAAAGGAGCTCCGCTGAGTCCTGGGATCTTCTTACAGAAGTGGAATGTAAAGCTCATTTACTGTAGTCAACATTTAATCTACCTACGTAAATCACGTCAGTCTACTGTACTGTATACTCAGCTGTACTGTACGGGTGAATCTCAATACATTACAACGTTGTGAAAGCTAATTTATTGACGCAACTTAGATGAATACATTTAAACACACAGGGTGATGTATTTCAAGCATAATTTTTAATTTTGATGTTTATGGGTTTTTACATGTAATCAGTAAAAAACATGATTACTGTGTTTTCATTAAGTAAGAAATAGAGTTCAAATCAAATGTGAATAAGTTTGTTCACATTATAAGTCATTAAAAAACATTTGGTACCATCCTCCTCCTACCACTATCTGTTGTCTCCTTTGTCTTTTCCGCCTGTGGTAACACCCAGTTGTTGATCCCATGCAAAAAAATATTTTTCAAATATACTAATTTGAATACAGCCAAAAAACCACTTTAACTTTTGCCAATTTAATCACAAACTTAAATTGGCATGTTTCAATCAAGTACATTTATCTTCGTAACTCCAGTTTGCACTTTTAAATAGAAACACAGCTATAGACTGTGGAAACTTCATGTGGATTGGCTCCTGTGATATCACAAAATTTTTCCTTTTATTCAACTTTCCATTAATATGCTTTGATACAGAAGTCTATATTGGGGTTTGTTTTATACTTCCCTCATGGCTGTACTTGTCTCTGTTGATGGTGCAACTCTTTCTACCACACTTTTTCCTTCCACTCAACTTTCCACTAGTATTTTTGTATACATCTCTCTTTGAACTGCTAGCTTTTTTGGCAATAGCCTTTACACAACTTGTAAGGGAAGTCAATATCTGTTAGTATGTTAAAAAAAAAAATTCTCAAACTGTGAAGTCAAAATTACCAAGATTAATAGAAATATGAGCTTGAAATGATCACTCTGTGTGGTAGATTTATACAATATGAGTTTCCCTGTTCATAATTAAATTACTGAACGACTTTTCTTTTTTTCTAATGTACTGAGAGGCACCTGTATCATTCTGCGCACACTGTCACTCAGCTGTTTCTGCTGCATTGGCCCTCACGGACGTTGGGGGAGCAGAGGGTTTGAGGCGAGAGTCGGAGGGACAGGAATGTACCAGACGAAATAAAGTGATACTGTCTGCCTGCACCAGGAGGAATCCACATATGGTGGGCTTGAAATGTTCAGTGTGTCGACGGGTGGGAGGGGATGAATGTAGCTCAACCGAGACCTTTTATTTTCTCTGAAACTCTCGTTCCCAAAGCTACAGAAGTTCTGAACGTTTGACGTGTTTGTTTTCAATCAACTTTCCTGTTTTTTATTTGTTTTTTTTTTCTCCTCTGTGTTGTAACGTAGGTTCACATGGCAGTAATTTTGATGTTTGAAGGTGCTTTCTCCCTCAGCACATATTTGTCAGTAGTTTCCATTCACCGTCACAATGTCCTAGCAATAACAAAGTGGTAGTTACAAAACTGTGTTTTTTATTTCGTTTTTTGGATTTTTGTTTTCTAAAGGAAGTTAGCACAAGTGTGGATAGTTTCTTTTGAGAAGCAGATGTTTTTTTGACATGTATTTATAAAGCTGGAAGAGACTGTGCCTAAAACTGGTTGTAAATTGATTTTTTTCTTCGTTTTTCTCTGTCAGCTCTCTTTTATAAACACATGCCTTGTCTGTGGCTCACTGAGATAAAATCATTTGAGTGTGAGAGTGTGTGTGAGTGTAGCAGTATGAGTTCTTATGCAGTGGTTTCTAGAGTATTAGAGCGGACGCCAGTGAACCACACTTACAATGCCAAATGTGTTTATTTCTGTACATAACTGCCACAGAAGTGTCTTGTATTTAACACTATTATTTAAGCTTATTTAACCTAAAGTTGTTTATTTTATGAAGCTTCTTTATTTGTTTTTTTTTTTCTGCACTAATGAGAGATAAAGCTCTGTGTATGTTGTAAACTGTGTTGCTTTGCAGGGCAAAAATACAACAAAAAAAATCAAACCAACCACAAAACAAATTAATAAGTATATATTTAACTATATAAATAATTTTGGAAATTCCAACATTTGGATGCTGCTAGATGAACAGATCGCTGGTTTGTATGCTTTTAAAAATCTCTCTCCTCGTTACCAGTCTCCTCCCTGGTGTGGGATGTTGGACGCATTTGATTGTTTTCCTGTTTTTTGTTTGTTTTTTATTTTATTTTGTTTTTAATAAATGTAGTTGTAAAAATCAGACCTTTTCCCATTTGCAGTGTCTTGTTTTCTAATCTAAATTAAGCAATGTTGCATAAGAAAGATCTGAGATTTTTAAAATAAAAAATCTTGCATTAATAAACTTGAGCAGCCAGAACAGTTTCTGTGACTCTTATTAAAAACTCAACAGACACAAAATGGAAGAACTACTAAAATCACATTAGCAGCATTTAATTAAAGCTCTCGTCTGTTGAGCATCTCTGCGCAGTGCAGCGGGTTTAACTCATTGTACAGGGCCGGTCCAAAGCTGTATGAGGCCTGGAGCAGAATCTGACTTAGGGGCCCCTCTTGCTGCTTAAAAACATAAGCACCTCAAACAGCTTCTGTGTTAGATTTACAAAAGTTGGAAACAGCTAGCTTAGAAATGGGGTCATACTTCCTCCCCCCTGAAGTGTTGACGAAAAGATCGACTTTGCCTGAATTCACACCACATAATTTTTTATCACTATGTCATAAAGAGTTTCCCCTTTACACAGGAGCAGAATTAAAACGTACAAAAGACAAGATGCTAACCAGTTTTTTCCATACATGCTAGGTTACATGATGGTGCGGCACTATCTCTATGGTTACTAATAGTTAGACTACCTTCTCCATAATGTGATATTTAATATCTTTCTAATCATACTTACTTATAAAGTATATGAATGTTTATCTTCTTACCTTGTAAAAGTGTTCGCTGCAAATCCGCGATGCTGACAGTCATTATGATTAACGGTTGCTATCCATCGCCGCCATATTTCCTTATTTAAAGTTATACAATAAGATGACAAGTTTGGTTTGTATCCTTGTCTGTTTGTACAGCCGACAGCATCCTGTGAGCATTTTTAAATGAAATCAACTGAATAGAAGCTATATTAGGTTTCAGATGTTTTCAGACATGTCTCTAAAAGCAACCGATGCGCCAAGCAGAGCGACGTTGGCGGAGTTCTGGAGAGCGTGACGTCACACGCAAATAATATGAAATCTAGTGAAATTATTAGGTAAAATCCAGCCGCCAGTCAAGATTTCTAAACATAAAATCAACAACAAACATTTCAAATTATATCCTTTAATAATTTATTTGTGTGTTGACATTGTAATGGACTCGCCATCTCAAGAATAAGCTGGTATAAACGATGGATGGAAACGATGATTATTATTTAGACTTTCACATGAAAAGGTTTCAAGGAATTCTGATCAATCGTGGCTTAAAAGCTTAAAAGATCTGTCAAAGGTCATCTCTGCTCAAATTGAATGGTGATTTCATCAAATCATATGTGCCTCGAGGAAGTTTAATCAGCTGAAACTGTTCATATAGATCAGATCGTTTAGTGCACAGCTTTGAGTTTTCAACAGGTTACATTTGGTGAAATTAGAGGCACTGACTGCAATTATTGAGTTCATGTTTTTGTTTCACAGAAGGGAAATTCATGCAGGAAAGCTTAAGACGCTGATGCATGTTCAAACAGCTAACTTTATTTTTACGAAGGCACTTTTTTTTTTCTTGTTCCTGATGCGTGGAACAAAGATTGTTTTCTGTCAGACTTTCTTCATCCCCTGTTTAGTAAACAGCAGGTGTGCTGCTAAGTCTTTCCAGTTGAAACATGAAACCATAATGTGTTTGGGACTTGATTCCCTCTGAGTTGATGGGCTTTAAATAAATGGCAGATGTTGCTTTCACTGTTTGCAACGGCTTGCTAAATAATTAATCATAAGCCTTTCTAGATGTGGGGAGAAAAACAATTAAATTTGTTTGCTACTTCCTTCATAAAAGCTCCTGCCCAGCTGATGAAGTGTGACTCAATCTATTAAAGTTTCTCAGGTTTGCAGCCGCATTATGTCATAGGTCAGGGGTGTCCAAACTTTTTATCACGTCAGAAGAACATGTGGGCCAAAACCTTTAACTCTTTTAAAGAGCTAACATCACAAAAAATAAACTAAGTTTGCAGTATTTTAATTTTGTTTGAAGAAAAGTGAAGTGTAGATCAAAACCTGAGAAGGAGTTTTGCATCCTTGCCTCATTAAAATAAAGGCATCCAGTTTGCACATTCTTTGGGACTCATTTGGAAAGAAATTACAGAGCAAATTAGTCTATTTTCAGCACAAGAACAGGGTTTGGTTCACTCTCTCTCAGAAAACATTTGCTGTATTCAAGCCTGATAACTTAATTAAGTGTATATTTGGATGCATTAAAGTCTGCATTAGGGTAAAAGTCACTGGATAAGTGTGGTCAGATTTTTCTATAAAATTAAAGGAAAACAAAGTCTGGTTATGAAAAGCTAAATATTTCATGTTGTGCCTCTTTTTTTTTTATATTTTAATAAACATCAATTAATTACCATCTCTGTTAACCACCTTTGTTGGGGGATCAAATTTGTCTTATTATTGAATTGAATTAGGGCCCACAGAAAATCAGGAAAGAGGCCACAAATGGCCCCCGGGCCTCACTTTGAACACCCTGTCATAGGCCAAACAGTTCGTATGTCAACTGCTGCGTTTCCATTCACAATATAATTGCGCAATTTGATATTTCAAACATAAATTTTCTAAATGAAAACCCACCAATTTCGAAAAAAACATTTTATTTAAAACAAAGGTTTGGTGTTGGAGTGTGGTGGAGTTTTTTGTACCAAAATTGGATTATTTTGCAAAACCGCCGTGGAAACACTTTTTTTTTTTTTTTTTTTACATCACACGTGTTGTGATTAACAAGGAGCTGTTTCCAGTGACGCAAACCATGAAGAAGAAGTTGGAGAATGATGGATGATGGCGCAGCATGTTTTTTAATGTCTTATTATGTGAACAAACTTATCCACGTGTGATTTTAATTGTGTTTCTTATTTCATAGAAACAATGTAATCGCAAAATTGTAGGGTTTTTCTCGACTTTAGTGGGATATAGAGCCATTTGCGCTGCTAATGGCTTTACTTGTGAGTTTGGCGGAGATGTGTGCCTGTTTGAAAGTCTGAAAGCAGATCAGACTCCTGGGAGTTGCTGGTTTCAGCCTGACCTCCCTGTCAAGCCTCTCCACATCACCAACCAGCTCTGTGTTGGGCCCGAAGCAACACGCAGTCATGAGGTGGTTAATCTACACGTATATGTGCTCAGCGCCAGGACGGCAGATGGGAACCCAAACTGGCACAAAGTGAAAGTGTTGCCTGCTTCAGATGAAGGAGGGAGGGGTCCAGGGTGCAGAGCAGCTAAATGGAAATGCAAAGTGTCTTCTACATGAGAAAAATCTGGACAAACATAAAAAATGGACTGAGGCTTGGAGGGAGAACCAAGCGGCTGTGGCAACAGAAGCACCGGTCCAATCCAATAACACAGTGACAAGCTGGAATTTCATTATCCTCGGAAAATATGCTGACAAGCTGTATCTCTGAGACCCAACCCATTAGGTTGACGGTCTGAACCAGCCAGATGGTTCGGGCTCCCGGTTGTACAAACCATATTTGGTCTCTAATTTCTTCCTGTGTCAGCGGTTAAAAGCACAAACGCTGACATTTCTCCTCCGTTCAGGAGTGACGGTCATCCGCAGCCACACAGATTTGTGGCTCATCACTCATAATAGCTTGTGACTGCAGCACAGTTGTCCTGCTTCCTCGGTCCCACGGCAGATGCTCCCCTGCTGTGAGTTCCACGCTGGTCCGGATCATGTTACCCAGAATGGGTTCAGAATGCCTTAAGCACAGCTGGCACCGTGCAGAGGGAAGGAGGGGGCGGTTCTCATCGACTAGACCCAGATATCAGCTTCACGTATCAGATTTCTCACAAACAGAGAGCTGGGTTTTGTATTTCTGGAAAATAAACGAGAAAAGGCAAAAATATTCTAAGTGCTGCACCATTGTAATTAGCAACCTGGGTACAGATGCAGGAAAAAACCTTAATATATGTTCATTTTTATTTGCAGATGTGTACTTTTACACAAAAAAATGAAAATGTACCAGTACTGCAAAAACACATACTCTTACCAAGTAGTTTTGGTCAAGTTTCTATTCTAAATATCGTATTCCCGTACAACTTTATTCTTGTAAAAAAAAAAAAAAACTCAAAACATGTAATTTAATTAAGACAGATGTGTTCTGATTTTCATAAGTCAAGAAATGGCAACATGCAGGTGGTTGTTCATCAAAAATTAACCCAATCTACTGGAGTTAATTATACTGTTTAAAACAGCCATAGCTGTGGGGAGGGAGATTGCATTTTAAAATGATCACAGCGTCATCTTTTTGTTCTCCAAGTCTGCCTTGCAACAGCGAGACACTTTCTGCAAGCCAGAAAAAATATTTTCCCCTTACAATTTAACTGGAACTTTGTGCTTTGATAAAATAGAAACACTATTTAAGTTCAGCATGAACATGATTTCATAAACTCTTAAAAATATCAGAAGATTTTCAGTAAAAATCTCTGTCATAGAAAGAGGTTGACGTTTCACTGGGGGTCTTTCAAAACATTTGGTCAAATCCACAGAGAAATGGTTCAAACAACCTTTTACTAGTAATCTCAGCCCCTAGACCCAGGGTCAGCAATCTTTATTATCCAAAGTGTCATGGCTACAAGTAAATAAATGTGCAAAACCGATATAATCCTGAGAAATAATCATCATACGTTAGAAATATCTGCTGCATAAAACATGTCAGGGGAAGGAAAGAAAACATTTTATTGACCGAAATGTTCTATACCTTCAACACAGTGACATAAAATGAGCAAAAGAAAATATCTTTTGTGCAGATCAGTGTCCTTCTGTTGTGGAAATATTATACAGTGGACCCAAATTCGCCTATTTGAGTATATCTAAATTATTCAAAAGAAAATGCAGCTTCAGAAACTACTGTATGAAACATGAAACACTTATGAACACGTATGAAACACTTTTAATATTTTATTAAAATAGGTCTTTATTTGTTTTTAGCCGTCTACAGCCAAAAGGTTTTCAACAAAAGGAAAGAATAGATTCTTATTTAATACAATCAACTCATCCCAATGAGGAAAAACAAATAACTAAAATAAAAATCCCTCATAACTCAGATTTAAAACAGAGTTTGGTCACGACCAATAATGCTCATATTTATAGCTTAGCATCACATACATAATACTGTATTATGTATGAAAATTTAAATGGCAAACTGAGACATTTAAATTTGAATTTGGTAATTCTTTAAAAATGCAAGAAAATTATTGCAAATCTCTGTAAATTTAGCAGATTTTTTTTTTTTTCTTATATTTTCTCAGGGACAAAACAAGCTGATTATTCCCTTAACATCTTTCCAGCAGAGAGAAATCAACAGTTTGATACTTCGCACGCAGGCCTTTGGTTACAAATTAAAGATGCAAATTTTTTTAAGGCTTTTAATGCATCTCTTCCAGGTGGACATGGAGAAATACTCACAAGTCATTCCTATCAGTGCTTTTCGCCTCGGTGCTGTTTCCTTTGTTACTTGAAAGCTAGATGATAACCGTATTGATCCCCACATTGTTAGCGAGTGTTGACTATGAGAGGAAAACTGGGAAAACTATAAAGCATCGACTTTTCTTTCTCATTGGCTCTTACCGAATCTCTGATGTGTTGTGTGCCTGAGAGGCATGCCAGCAGGATAAGCTCTCTCACCTGGACTGTTTATCTGTGCAGCTCATCTCCCCTCTGCCGGCCCTTTGAAAATCCCCCTCACTCACTGGGGAGCTGCAAGAGAAAGCAAAAAGAAAAGGGGGGCAGGGAGGAGGAGACAAAGAAAAAAAATAAAACCAGTAAAGAGTTATCTCTCTCCCCCATCTGCCTCCTGCATCCCAGCGGGCTGCTGCTGCTGTCAGTCAGTCACAGGTGACCATCCTCTTACCTGGACCCAGTGAAGGGCAGCGTATTATAAAGCTTCCCTGCTTTCTTTGAAAATCCTTAAAGGTAAAACAGGGGGAAGGGAATCATTTTCCAGAAAGGTCACTGTAGGAAGAGTGACTTCAAATCTTGCATCAATCCGAGGCGATGGCAGAGAAAGCCTCCTGTGTTAAACGTGAGAGAAAAGAAAGGAGGCCCGCGTCTCGTGCTTCACCAGCATATTAGCTAAAGAGGCAGGAACAAATAGATCAGACAAGGGCAGGTGAATTATCTTCATTTGCAAGGATGTCCTTGTGTCCTGTCCTTTCAGCCCCGGAGCAGCAGCAAGCTCAGCTATCGATTCTCAATCGACTGCTTCCAGTGCAAACAGCTGCAGCTGTGAGGAGGCTTTTCAGGAAGGATTTCAGAGCCACTCTTAAACTTTTTTTTTTCCTGATTTGGAGTATTGATCACATAAAGTTTGATAAGCCTGGCCAAGCCCGTGGCAGCTGAGTGGAGCATTTCTTGCAGGGGGTCCTGGGAATATTGATATCTGATGAATGAATGCAAGGTGTAAGCATGGGGGTGTTTAGTTCTGAATAACAAATAGCCCCACTGATCCATCATAGGCCGTAAAAGCTTAACTGGAGAAGGAATCGATCCTTTTTGTGAGAGTTGGAGCTGTGGAGACGCTGAAGGTCAAACGAAACACGCTTTTGAGACTTCCTCTTTGGCAAAATGAAGTAAAAGAAGTGATTAACCTGGCAAACAAACATCCTTCTGTAAAGGAAAACTCACGCTGGGAGAAGTGTGGCTAATGGGAGCTGTTGTTATCTCCAGGTGGGGACTGATAAAATCAGTCTTTTAGCTGCTCCGGTGGAGTTGTTTACATTTGACTTGAGCTAATTTGCATTAATGCACTGCAAATATGACAGTTAAAAAATGTGGTCTAGAGGTTAATCTTAAGAAACATTTTTGTTCACAATAACTAAAACATATTATTGTGCTTAAAATATGTATTGAAAAGTTTACATTACAAAAAAAAGTACAGAAATAACCCATGAGAAAAAATAATAATCCATCCCATAAGAATGAACAGCGTCTTTATTGACCCTTTGCACGTGACGTCACGGTCTCCAGAACTCCACCCACTCCGCCATGACAGACGTCAAAACAACCGATGCGTTCCTTTAAACTAGTCAAACAAACCAAAAATCTATAACCTAAAATCACTTCTATTTAGTTGATTTCCCTTTAAAAACAGTCACAGGGTGCTGCGCGGTCACAGACATGGATGCAAACTTTTAATGAGGAAAGAAGCCCTCGGTGTAACTGCGAATTTGCAGCAAAAACTTTTTGCAAGGCAAGAAGATTAACATTTATATACTTTAGAAGTAAGTATAATAAGAAAGATATCAAATATCGCTTTATGGGGAAGGTAGTCTAATCATTAGTAACCATGGAGACTGTCCCGCACCATCATGTAGCCTAGCATGTATAGAAAAAACTTGTTAGGCCCACCGCCAGCTCGGTGACGTCATTTCCGAGCCCCCCTGCCCTATAGAGGGCGAGAGGGTTGCCGAGTGGACTGCCTGGATTGAGAGGCGACGTGAGCCCGACCCTGGGCAGATCCCACTGGCCATGAGCAGGCCCTGCAGCAGGCCGTGGCTACCCCACGGAGGGTGTAGACTGGGCTGGATAAGTGCGTGAAAGCGACGCAGAGGCACTCCCAGCAGGACGCTGCAAGTGTCTGCGATGAAGACCGGCCAATTGCTGCCTGGTACGAGTAGCCTGAGCCGACCGCTCCAAGGCTGAAAGCGCAGCAGAGCCAAACAACTTCCCAGGAACCACTGGAAGATTCATCAAGGTCCTTCTACAGGTTTCGGTCAGAGGAGACTGTGCCAGACAAATCTGGCGGCATGCCTGGACAGGACACGGCCAATTTCCCTTGACAAAAGAGCAAATCCATGAAGAGATGCGTCCATCAACCCTTGAGTAGGCGCATCAATCATCAAGCCCTCCAAAGAGGCTGAGAGACCAGTAATAAATGTGACATTGAGTTACCAAGTCGCCCCAATCGAGACCCCGAGTCATAAGCTCTACAGAGTAGATCATCTGTCACATGACACTGAGGATGAGGACACCTGGCATTAGCTCTCAAAGCCTCATCTGGTGCCACAATAAGGGATGCTATGGCAGGTTCAACAGAAGGCATATGGCCCAAGCCAAACTTGGGTGCATCCTGCATGGCCGCCAGGGCTCTGCTGTCAGAGATTGGCCTTGAAAAGGTCTTAGTGTCCACCCAACAGGCATGATTCGGCAGATGGGGGAACCATAAAGGACGACCTAGTAGTAGGACGTCGAAAGAAAGCACTGGAAGCAGCAGGTTGGTTCTGTGGAGCATCCTGCTGCAAACGAGCAAGAGCAGTTCTCAAAGCGCCCACTATCGAACCATCCTCTTCTGACTCAGAGCAGGAAGAGATAA